>NC_051410.1:25580747-25580879 GCF_015228065.2 Penaeus monodon
ATTATTAAAATTTTATTTTATTTGTGGGTCTTATTTTAAAATCTATATATTATAAAATTCCCCTTTATTTTTCTATATTCTTATATATTTTTTCTACAGGGGTGAAACCCCTTTTATAATATTATTTTAAAA
>NC_051410.1:25596615-25596690 GCF_015228065.2 Penaeus monodon
AAGCCTAACACTAACTAAATTTAAATATATTTGTTTTCAGATCGGGCCCTCCCACCCGACTGCGTCTGAAAAAAC
>NC_051410.1:25609043-25609333 GCF_015228065.2 Penaeus monodon
ATCTTTCTCGCTAGAAAAGCCCTGTCCCTCTGCCGGCGCCCACTCAGAACGGGCTGCTTCCAACATTGCCTTCTGAAAACAAAGAACAGAAGCTAAATTGCAGCTTGCAGTTGTTAAAACGGATGCTAAAAAAAGCCCAGAACAAACCCTCGTGAAATGCAGTGTGAGCAAGTGAAGTCTCTCAAGCCTTGTTTTACATTCCGCGGCCAGTGGTCGCCCGGCCTGTGAGGGGTTCTCTGACGGCAACTTGTTTGCGTACGAAGTCTCAGTTTTTAAGGTATTCGTACTTT
>NC_051410.1:25611017-25611373 GCF_015228065.2 Penaeus monodon
ATGACACAAAACACATACGACTGTATAATGATAATTCCGAGACAATCTTGCGAAAATAGACACTGTTCGGTGCACAGGTAACCTAGAACGTTTACCGTGATATCGTTACAAAAGGACTTTTCAGTTACTGATCAGTACATTAAAGCGGAATATACGTAAAAAATGGCCCGGGCCTTGATACGCGCGCTAATGGCAGTGCGGGAATGTTGAAACGGAAGTTCCCTTTGGATTTACATTTGCGTTGTTCTCCGCAACCAGGCACGGGTCAACACCATTTTATGACCGGCTATTTCTTATAGGCGTCAGTAGGAGCTTGTGCCTTTTATGTAGCATCAAATACGCTTTCACTACAGATT
>NC_051410.1:25616173-25616288 GCF_015228065.2 Penaeus monodon
GTTTCCCCCTCCCCCACTCCCCTAATGAAAAAAACCCTTCCTCCCCCCTTTTAAACAAAACCTTTAAAAAAAAAAGAACATTTAAAAACTTTTTAAATAAAAAATATTTCCTTAA
>NC_051410.1:25618969-25619232 GCF_015228065.2 Penaeus monodon
GCTAGAAAAGCCCTGTCCCTCTGCCGGCGCCCACTCAGAACGGCTGCTTCCAACATTGCCTTCCTGAAAACAAAGACCAGAAGCTAAATTGCAGCTTGCAGTAAAACGGATGCTAAAAAAATCCCAGAACAAACCCTGTGAAATTCAGTGTGAGCAAGTGAGTCTCTCAAGCCTTGTTTACATTCCGCGGCCAGTGTCGCCCGGCCTTTGAGGGGTTTCTCTGAGACGGCTAACTTGTTTGCTTACGAAGTCTCAGTTTTAAG
>NC_051410.1:25620684-25621045 GCF_015228065.2 Penaeus monodon
TTTTATTTTAATGACACAAAACACATACGACTGTATAATGATAATTCCGAGACAATCTTGCGAAAATAGACACTGTTCGGTGCACAGGTAACCTAGAACGTTTACCGTGATATACGTTACAAAAAGGACTCTCAGTTACTGATCAGTACATTAAAGCGGAATATACGTAACAATGGCAGGGCCTTGATACGCGCGCTAATGGCAGTGCGAGGGAATGTTGAAACGGAAGTTCCCTTTGGATTTACATTTGCGTTGTTCTCCGCAACCAGGCACGGGTCGAACACCATTATATGACCCGGCTATTTCTTATATGGCGTCAGTAGGAGCTTGTGCCTTTTATGTAGCATCACTACGCTTTCAC
>NC_051410.1:25628160-25628649 GCF_015228065.2 Penaeus monodon
GTGGGTTGGGCTGGCGGGACGAGGACGTGCGTGGGGTACCGTCCGCGGTTTTTATCTATTTAGGAGGGATCATCGTGAGCGATACCCTCCCAAAAGCACTGCAAACACGTGCGCGCTAGTGTTCCCCTCCGATGGATACAGGAAACTACACAAAACATGTATAAAAAGTGAAATAATAATGGAAAACAGAAAGAAAAATGGACAGACATTGTTAAAATCAAGTGGAAGAAGCAAGTGTTATCAGTGCGTGAGCGAACGGGCAAATTCGATATGCAGTTAGTGCGAAACAGAGAGAAAAAGTGAAAGCTCTTGTTTTCGTGAATAATGTGATATAAAGTAGGAAATGACGATAGGAGAGCAAATAATGTTTATAAGCAAAAAATAAAGGGAAAATGAGAAATGGTATTAATCAAGGAAAAATAAGAAAAGTGAAATCAATAAGTAACGAAACGGCAACACCCCGTGACAGATCAAAACAAAACAAACAGG
>NC_051410.1:25628703-25630487 GCF_015228065.2 Penaeus monodon
AAAAATGTCCACAGTAGCCCGCTGCTGTGCATGCACTACTCGCCCTTGCATAAATTGCATATGTGCAAGAAGCGAGAGACTGTGCACAACATGCAGAGTCGGGCAGTTATGCCAAAACCGAGGCCAACCAGCAGGAGCAGATGGAGTAACAGAAAATACATCAGGATCCCCACAATTTGACAGAACTCAACAACCGGCAACTCAGGGAGAGGGCGATAACACCCCCAGCCGATACTGGCAAAATATGTCACTTGAGGAAGCAAAGGCACTAACGGAAAATACTTCCAAGAAAATAGTAGCTTTCTCCCCAAGCAATTTATTCGACATACCAAAATGCAACGCATCAAAAGAAGTAATAAAGGAGTTCGAGTTCCTAATCAAGGAATACACGAACGGCACCTTCCTCCAAGCCATAGCATTACAAACTCTGGCAATTCTACCTCATCTCGTCTGTCAGAAGACGCGTGCCAAATCCAAAACAACAGAAGACATAAAGGCAGTGGAGAGGAGAATGGACCAATGGAAGAGAGGGACGTCCACGGACTCCTGAAAGAGGCAAAGGAACTACAGGAAAGGCACAGGAAATCGATCGCCAGACCAAGAAAAATGGATAAATCAACGAGATTTGCCAGCTTCATGAAACAGGGAAAGATTTCGAAGGCAATAAGAACAATGACATCTGATGATACAGCAGGAACTCCCCTACCTCCGGAGATTTTCGAGAGTATCACAGGCGAAAGGATCAGGAAACATGCACTTCACACCAATGGCGCAGCCGGACCATCAGGACTCGACACAAATGGGTGGAAAATATCCTGAGCACAAGCAAGTACGGAACAGCAGCAAATGACTTGTGCAAAGCCATAGCCATTCTGGCCAGGAAATTAGCCACTGAGAATTGCCACCACCTCGAAGCCTTCATAGCCTGTCGTCTTATTGCCCTGGATAAGAAGCCAGGATGTCGCCCCATAGGCATAGGAGAGGTTCTGAAAAGAATCATAGGCAAAGCCATCATGGGAGTCGTCGGGGACGACGTCAGATTAGCCGTCGGCAACCTGCAGGTGTGTGCAGGCCAGCAGGCAGGATGCGAGGCGGCCATTCACGCCATGCGGGGCATCTACAACAGCCTGAGTGTGAGGCTGTTCGTGTTGCTGGTAGATGCCGCAAATGCCTTTAATAACATAAACCGAAAGGCTACAATGCATAATATTGACATCAAATGTCCGAGTTTTGCACAATACGTCAGAAACACATACAAAAATCCAGCAGCATTATACGTAAGCAACAAATATACCAACAACTGTGAGGTGATTATGTCTGCAGAGGGGACAACGCAAGGCGACCCAGTTGCCATGGCGATGTACGCCATCGGTCTCCTCAAGCTGCAAGATCAAATCAGTTTCCAAAATACAAACATAAAGCAGGTTGCTTATGCTGATGACCTGACAGGAGCCGGGAAAGTAGATGACATCTGGAAATGGTGGGAACTAATCCAGACTCACGGCCCTCCACAAGGATACTACCCCAACGCCAGCAAGTCAGTTTTAATTGTAAAGCCTGAGTATCTCGCCCAAGCCAGAGAAGTATTTTGCGAGACAAACGTAAAGATAAAGACTGGCGGCGAGAAACACTTGGGAGCAGTCCTTGGTGCAACAGCAGCCAAGGAGGAATATGTCAAAAAACAAGTAGAAGAATGGGTTAGAGAGTTGAAGACGCTGACACAAGTCGCATTGACGGAACCACACTCTGCATATTCAGCATTTACCTTCGGGGTCAAACAGAGA
>NC_051410.1:25632665-25633322 GCF_015228065.2 Penaeus monodon
TCGAGCATTGTATAGATGGCAATCCGTTAGACAGGTGTGCGGGAGTTATTGCCCATGCATATAATAGGGAGGAGTCGCCACTTCGGCCAGAATTCGGCCAAAGGCTTGACTCCGCACCCTTTCCAGAAAAGCGCTCATCCCCGGAATCTCTCAATGCCGCGACTGATTACACGGGGATGACTTATTATTCTTGAATTATAACAAACAAACAAAGCAAACGAGAGCTCACGCATCTCTGTGCCGCCACAGGTGATCACAAGGCAGGACTTATGATGATGGCTCGCATTTGAAATCTATTTATCCCCGTATAAAGACTGAAACAAAACTGAAGTGCACATATAAACCCAATGGTGAAAAGTAGGGAATTAGTAAGAGGTAGAAAAGGTTCATACATGAGTATAGTTTGTTTTTTATAGTTCAAAAATTTTATCAGTCCATTTGTAAAACCTCATTGCAGCAATCATGAGAATATTACTGTTTAAGTGAAAAAATGTATGCCGCGTCTGGATAAGATATGGGAGCATAATCAACACAATTTTTAGTGGCCTCTCCCACTCCCTCAACGTCCTCCCCGCTTTATTAATTGCGCTCCTTCCATGTTCCCTTCATATTTTCCTCACATGCATAGAAAGAGCCCCGTTGTGTTTCCCATCCAGG
>NC_051410.1:25633722-25635036 GCF_015228065.2 Penaeus monodon
GCGTGTGTTTACGTGTGTAAGTGTGAAAATCAAACGATGTCGTTTCATACAGATGCGTTACCGTATCTCGTGGGAGGTGTGTAAATAATATTATACACTTTCATACAGTATGATTATGGCCTTAAACACAACCGTTATTTTTCTTATGAAGTGAAAATGTACTACAAATATCACTAACATTATTAACTAGTATAAGCACAATACAAAAAATAGCATAAGCTCATTCAGCCGAAGGTTACGTGCTGCAATGCGTTGTGAAGGCAATCGGGAATGCCAGTATTTTCTGAATTGTTTTATTTCAGGAACAAAAGTTCACTTCGGATGGCTGGTGATATTGGATTATACTGGATTCTCAGATAATATACTGACTGTATTCTTCCCTAATGAACGTACGGAATACTGGAGAGGGTGATCACAAGGCAGGACGCAACGGTGTCCCGAGCTCTGGTGCCAGCAGCAGCCGTAACATGCCGCGCACCTCATGTTCGCAAATCAATAAAACCTGCACCATTTTCCATAGCAAAACTAGAATCGTCACAGCTCCTGCGGCCGACTACGAACGGCACAATTCTCAGATTTTTTTTAGATCTTTGGACTAACAAGCCTGCCGTACACTTTGCATACATGTGCGAAGTCGGGCTCTAGTGAAACCAATTGTGAAGTTCTATTTCGCTAATTCCTACGTGTTATGCACTTCCATAATAGAAACTAGGACACCTAAATTCAAAGGCCTTTTTTAATTTGGAATAGACACTGCTTAGTCACCTTCTCCTGATTACTGTATACAACAGTTTATAATAGCCTGTCATTGCTGTAACATCTGGCGTTCGTTGTCCCTTGTTGCGAAGCCGTTTGAATTTCTTGGAATGCGCCTGCTATGGAGCCTCCTCCGTGCCTTCATCTTCTCTTGCTGTGGAGTTTCTACTGATCGGTGGAAGTGGCAGTGTTGCGGGCTAAAGAGATACGATCATTTGTATACTGATCATGCACGTTGCACTCAGGACTTCACTTCATTCAGATAACCTCTCCCTGTCATTGTCTATTGATTTATAAGTTTACACTGATTTCTAGCCTTTTATTTACTCATTTAGAATTATCATCCATGTTAGTGAAGTCCATTTTCTTCCTCCGAAATCTCGCATTGATTTATAAATTTTCCCTCTCTTGAGGATGCTATCGGAAATATTCACTGAGGCCAGTGGGTGTTCCTGGAGAGAACGTCAAATACAAACCCAGTGTCTTGAAGGATAAATGACAGGTCAAAGAGGAAAGGGAAAACATGATAGATTCCTACAGAATATGGCGTCGAGAACA
>NC_051410.1:25635968-25636089 GCF_015228065.2 Penaeus monodon
GAGTTGCTACGGTTGGCGTGAGATAGGCAAGGCTTCAGAAATATGCTCGCCAGCGTCAGACTCTGGTATGGCACTGAAAGAAGGGGACTGCTGAAATCTTTCTCTCTCAGTCTGTTTCTCA
>NC_051410.1:25636727-25637359 GCF_015228065.2 Penaeus monodon
TAATGATGATAGTAGATATCCACGTGTATCTGAATGCAAAATGTTGTTCGCCCGTCCTTGTAGGCGAAGCGGCAGAGGTCGACGGTGTGGAAGGCAATTAGCATAAGAGCTAAAGAAGAGTAAGGAGTTAAAAACTGGTAGAAAGAGCGCGAGGATTTCAGAAATGGAGCAGGAAAATCGGTGTGGTATTTTTATTCAATGTTATTTTTAAGATCCAAGTAAAGAGATTGTATGAAATATCGAGAGAAAGTTTCATCTCAGATTTTCTCTCACTCAAAACGAGAAATACAAACTCAAAGACGCATGGTTGCCGGTGACTGCGAAGGCGCGGGTGAAGAGAGAAAATTCTTGAGAGAGCGAACGCAGCATTTGAAGGAGAGGCACATGCAGCACGCTTTAGAAGAGGGACTGAACGGAAACCACGTGGAAAGTACATTCACACGTTCACACGTTGCCAGCCCCGGCCTCACCCACGCAAACCAAAGGGTAAAGGTAATTTTAAATAACCAGAGATAGCAGTTTACAGACAAAGAGAACGCATCTACAATATGTATCAGTAAACTACTTGGGGAGGGCTGGGAAAGTGTTACTGATGGATGAATCTGATGGGTTAAAAGGGGAATTATTTCCGA
>NC_051410.1:25637513-25637616 GCF_015228065.2 Penaeus monodon
CCTCCTAGCAAGTGACCAATATCACTTTTTTAAATAAAAATATGGTAACAGGTGTAACTAGCGGCTCAAGCAGTCCCTTTTGGTGGACTTGTTTTATGCCGGC
>NC_051410.1:25638360-25638576 GCF_015228065.2 Penaeus monodon
AGGCCGCTGCCCCAGTGCCAGGGTCATGGGACAACCAAGGTACTGATTCCGGCCAAAAGACACGGTCTCCTCCCTTCTCTATGTCTCCTTTCTTCAAACTTCCTGCATTTATTCCACGCAGCCAAACCCCTTTCTCGCCAGCCAGTATCAGAAGTATTATTCTATTGTTGCTACTGTTATTATTTTCTACCAGAAATAAAAACAGCTGTAGTAATG
>NC_051410.1:25639643-25641537 GCF_015228065.2 Penaeus monodon
TATTTACCTTTCAAGCAACTGTCTTTATCTTTTCTTTTTCTTGTAGTGAATATTCCCATGAAATTCGCAAGCAGTAACCTGCTTTCGTGGACTGAAGGAAATCAAAGTAAGTGCGGCCAGCAGTGGAAGTGGCGCGCGGGACCCAGACAACGGGAGCGCACACGCCCTCAGGCGCCGCACATCGGCCGGTCGCCCTTTCACGAATAAAAAAGTTGCTCGCCGTAATAATACAATAACTCCTCTTGCTATGAATTAAATTTATATTCATGTGTAGATCTGCTTTACAATTCATTTTCACAATTACTTCGATCCAAGTAATGTAACATATCACGGTGCAGTACTTTGCATTCATATTATACATTTGCATTAATTACCTGAGCTTATGCTCTAAGGTAAGCAAAGAAAGTCTGAACTTTTTGGTTTATTTGGTCATTTTTAGCATTGCCATCGTCTCCTGCCGTTCGCTGAGCGCGGCGTTACGGAAGCGAGCGCAGGGCGGGACGGCGCTCCGGCCAAGAAGTTCTACGGAATCACGACCCATTTTTCACGTTTTTCTCGCTGACTCTGGGGTATTCGGTGCAATATCCGGGTAAGCGCCAGATATCGGCTTTGATCCCTTCCTCGACCGGAACGCGCGCCTGCGGGATGCTCTCGTTCATTCTCGGAAGTCAGAGCGAGCTTCTCGCGGTTTTCGGTTGAAATCAAGAAAATAGAAAGTAAGCTTCTGACCCTGAACTGGAGGTGAGGCTATAAAGCCTGCAAGGACACTCCCCGAAAGAGGACGGCGTTCACACTAGCAAAAGTAATCTCAAACGAAAAACTGTTCGAAAATGTGTAACTAACGGGAGGAAATTGCTAATTTCCAAACAGTTGCAGTTCAAAGATAGTTGCAAAGGGCGGAATTACGCGTCGTCTTTTTATCAGCCGCTGAATAAAAAAAAATGCCCAGCGCTTAATTATGTGTCAGATTTGATAGTTGTCGAATCAGCAAGCGCACAAATACAGGACATATTTTTAGACGTTTCTCTACAATCGGGCCGTCGCCTCCGGCCGTGTGACTCTCATGCTGCTTCGATTTCTACGTACATATTTGTTTTGCTCTCTCAGGCATCGCTGCTTTCATCTTTCCCTTTGCTTTACATTCATTTATACTATGTCCTTTTGTCTTTTTCCCCCTTCAGTGAACACATAATCACTTCTTGCGGACAGTGTACTTCCTCCAGATCTTTTTTGGAGCTCGCTCGCCATTACTTTGTACAGGTGCAAGGACTAGCTGATGTTAGCGGCGTATAGTTCTGAAAAGGATTAATACTGGTAATAAATCTATGTATTAGTAAATCACTAGAGGGAGTCTAACCCCGGGTTTCTTTAAGCTCTGGGAATGATTCCAAGGACACGATCGCCACATTTCATTGTTCTCATGATCAAAATGTATCGTCCGGTATGCCTACAGTAGACGCAAAGCATTAAGGCAGGTGCACACGCCCAAGAAGTAGCCAGGGGCGTTTGTGTGGAATGGTTCGAAGGCAGCCTTGAGTCGTAGGGCGCGGGAGGGATCAAACCTGCCTACTCTCGGCGCTCTTTGTAGGGAGGTCTGGAGCATCTTTCGAGTAGATTCATTCTTCTTAGGATTTTTTCTCTTTTAATTAACATTATTAATTAGATGGATCACAGTTAAGAGAACCAGGTCAAACATACCATCGTTGCCTACAAGGACTATCAGAGGAGGAAAGATAAATTTATCAGAACTGAATAAATAAAACCAGGAACAAGGACAGTTCTGGTGATGGCTCTCATCTTAGCGATGGCAGCCGAATGGCGCCCTAGAAGCTCTCCGCGCGAGCGAATCCGGAGGGGCCACCCGGGCAACGGCCTCGCTACCTCAGCCAGGAAA
>NC_051410.1:25642178-25642257 GCF_015228065.2 Penaeus monodon
CTATTATAATAGAATGGTTTGTATGATCTAGTCAAGATGACTAGAAATCTTACAAACCATCCTTGCAACAGTCAGGATG
>NC_051410.1:25652227-25652334 GCF_015228065.2 Penaeus monodon
GCGGTAAACATGGCTTTTGGGAGATCGCATGATGAGTTACGGCCATTTTTTTGGTCCCCGGGGAAAAAATGGATGGGGCCTCAGAGTGGGTTCTGCTGAGGGGGTCA
>NC_051410.1:25653064-25653197 GCF_015228065.2 Penaeus monodon
CTTAAAAATCTCAACAGCCACACAATTATTTACGGGGTAATTTCGTGACCCCTAATTTCTTGTTTGTTGTTTTTTGGATGTTTTTTTTTTTGGTCTTTAGTTTGTAATAGTTTTTTTTCTATTGTTCCCATCC
>NC_051410.1:25654054-25654143 GCF_015228065.2 Penaeus monodon
CTTTCCACTTTATCACCTTTTTCCTTCAAATTCCCTATGCCCTTTTCATCTACCCCTTTTCCCATTCGTTCCTTCTCCTCTTCACCCCC
>NC_051410.1:25654221-25654427 GCF_015228065.2 Penaeus monodon
CCAAATTGCCTCAGTAAATTTTGATAGATTTCTACTCATTTGGAATGAAGGCTTTGGTGGCAAAAATTAAAAAGAAATGTACACACAAAAACATCAAAAACGAAGCAGCCAGTGTCAACAAAATCTGGCGAAAAAACTAAGGAAACAAAGTGTGAGAATTTTTATTTTATATAGTCGGGGGGACGAGTTAGGCAATCTGATTTAAA
>NC_051410.1:25654583-25655486 GCF_015228065.2 Penaeus monodon
GGGAGTAAAAAAATAAAAAAACGATAAAAGAATATAACACGGGGTGCTCTTTGATAATTCGCTATGAAAAAAACATCGGCAGTTTTTATATGATAAATGAAAAGGGAAATGAAAGAGGACAAGGGACGAAAAGAAATAAACAAATTGGGTTAACAAATTGTTTAGACAAAAAAAATTGGTAATACAATTTGGGAATAAAAACAAATTTGCCCAAAAGATAACAACGCCTGCAAATTGAAATGGCAAAAGCCGCATTATAGACTATAAAACCGAGATAATTACCTGGGAAGACTTCAAAATTAAATTTAAAACTCCCGATGCGTATGCGAAAAAGACGGAATCATTTAAAAGTCTTTAAAAAACTGCACCCTTCCAATAGATGTGAGAGCGAGAAAAATGGTAAAAAGGAAATTTTAATTAAAAAAGAAAAAAAAAGGTGTGCATTTTCAGATAGGAGTTAATAAATCCTAGCTTTTTTTAAAAAGAATAAAAAATAAGCTATTTACCAAATTGGAGCTTTTTCCATTCGTCCAACCCTTTAACCATGCTGACTTGTATGCCTACGTAACTCCGTTTGTGGCATCCCCCCCGGACCCTCCCCTCCGGGGTTCCTACCCCACCTACCAAACCAAACCAATGTACCCCGTCCCCCTCAGCCAAATCTAATCTAAGCTCGCCCCCTCTCTCTCTTTTTGTTCTCTAACCAACCAACCCCTGTACCCGCTTCTCTTCTTTTCCCCCTTTCCCTTAAATCCCTACCCCCGTATCCCAAACCCTTTTCGCATCCCCTTAACAAACCAATCCCGGACCCTCATCCCAACATACCTTGAAAACCTAACCCTAATATAACCACACCAGAAAACCCTTCCTTGGCGGTCCTTAACCCAACCAAACCCACTAGCA
>NC_051410.1:25664425-25664524 GCF_015228065.2 Penaeus monodon
ATAGAGACAACGGTTCTCATTGTAATCTCCAAAACATTCTAAGAAGGTAATTACCTCCGCGTTTCTAATAGTAAAAGACGTTTCTATTTACTTTATTTA
>NC_051410.1:25664799-25665125 GCF_015228065.2 Penaeus monodon
GTGTGTGTGCTTTATAGGCATAAAGAAAATATCACAGTTATTAAGTGAATTCTGTAAATGGCAGACATATCAAATGGCAAGCACATCAAGACTAGACTAATAACAATATTGAAATATGGTGGCCTTCCAAGTAACTGAAATGTTTCGATGTTTAACACTATATAGGAATACTATACATCATATTTTAAAATAATACAACTTACTATATTTCAATATACCAGCTGGAAATATATTTTTTAAAGTCTAATGAAAAGCACTGAACCAGAGACAACTAAGAGAAATGGATCAGGCCTCTTTATTTGCGTGTTTCTGTGAGTATGTGTATG
>NC_051410.1:25667349-25667478 GCF_015228065.2 Penaeus monodon
TCTCTTTGCTGCTGTCCTGCGCCTTCAGCCAGTCAGAGGACGGAGTGTACCTTCACACCAGAAGCGACGGCAGCCTCTTCAAACTTGCCCGCCTCCGAGCTAAGACCAAAGTGCGGCAGGTACTCATAC
>NC_051410.1:25667697-25667813 GCF_015228065.2 Penaeus monodon
CCATCTCCAGCAACCTCTCCCTGGACGCCGAACTCAACAAGCGCATCGGCAAGGCGGCAACTGCCACGGCTCGCCTGGCAAAGAGAGTCTGGTACAACAAGAAGCTGTCCACCAAC
>NC_051410.1:25668317-25668381 GCF_015228065.2 Penaeus monodon
GCAGCATCAATGCCCTCGGAACCTGACGCCACCTACACCTGTGGCAACTGCAACAGAGCCTGTC
>NC_051410.1:25676505-25676840 GCF_015228065.2 Penaeus monodon
TGTTTGACGGGTCACCAGAAAAACACCTGGCTTGCCATAATTATTTATTTCGACCTGAAATAATATTTGACATAAATAAATGTTTATCCAAAATCTTATAAGTTGGATCACAATAAACAAAATGCATACCAAAGCACTTTAAAAAGAAAAAGATATTGAAATAATCAAATGTATGTGCAAATTTATGTAAACTTTGATGAAAACAAAATTACATATATAATATATCGACATTAAATCTTGATATCAATGATACATCCTCAGACAATATCAAATTGCATAGTAAGTAATATCAGTCATATGATTTTCCAAGAAATAAAAAGTGTCAAAATATTAAC
>NC_051410.1:25677253-25677799 GCF_015228065.2 Penaeus monodon
CAACTATTCCACTTCATGGTAGTCTCTTTTAGCTTCCTCATCCACACACTGTCACATGCATGTCTAAAACGCTGACATATGATTTCGTGATCTACAACCATGTCCTGATGTGGTGGAGAGTTATTAAAGAGGTCTTAAGTGTGATTCCTTTCTAACACAAATTCGGCTGCATCTGCAGCAAAATTCTCCAGTTATGTAATACATCTATCGCATTTAGACAAGCAGCAATGGATCTATTTGATGGTTGTGTAGCCAAATTCACACACATCGAAAATGGCACTTTCCTTAGCAGTGGTCAGTTATGAAAAACTTTCTCCCACAAAATCTTGAAAAGTTAAGTCTACTTGCACAATTTGTCAGTGACTCTCATATGATAATTACGAGTATTGTGAACTGTCTTGTATTTGCATATTATCATACATTTAACATGCTTTTGCCTTGCTAGGTTTTAAATATGGATTTTTGTTCACTCACTGGTCACGTATATTATCTCAATGCACACTTTATCATTCACTTTAAGAATGGCTCCTTTAACCCCCCCCCCCC
>NC_051410.1:25678554-25678815 GCF_015228065.2 Penaeus monodon
TTTTTTTTTACATGTAACCTAATACTTGTTTGCAGCAGTTGGTTTAGAATAGCCATAAGTGCACAATCTTCTTTTACACCGATGCTATTCCCCCTGTTGATCATTAAAGTATTCTTTTAATGAAGATTTCACTGAACACGATCACTCTTGTCTAGTGTTTATATTTTTTCTTTCAGTCCTTCAGAAATGTGATGACTTCTGCTGGTCATATTTCAAAGATTTTACCGACGAGTTTCTAACTCGTATTTTGGTTTTAATCGT
>NC_051410.1:25678938-25679020 GCF_015228065.2 Penaeus monodon
ATCATGGAGTATTACAGTGTAAAGGTTTAATATAGGCCCTAATATCTGGTACATTGACGATATGAGCATTTACCAGATATTC
>NC_051410.1:25679271-25679377 GCF_015228065.2 Penaeus monodon
TGTAGTTAATTTAACCGATATATTTGAAAGGTTTGCCTACGAGTTTCATAAAATAAGATGATAAAAATATTCAAACTAACCTGACACAAATACAATATGGGCAAAT
>NC_051410.1:25679633-25679921 GCF_015228065.2 Penaeus monodon
TATGACATCTTTTCATACTACACAGAATTTGAACCATGTACATGAGAAAACTTATAGGGTACATTTAGGGCTGTTAAATGTATCTGGTGTAGAGAGATGGGATTCACAAACAATCCGGCCTCAAAATGTCTAGAACATATCTTATAGGTGTTACTTGCTGGCATGTATTCGCAAACAAATCTGACCTGCTGACAATTTTCCATCATACATCATACATTATATATCTTTTCAATAAATTCTTCTATATATTCCAAAAGGACTACTTGTTAATGTGAGAGGCACCTGGTC
>NC_051410.1:25680019-25680412 GCF_015228065.2 Penaeus monodon
ATTCAGAGGGTGTTTTAAGAATTACTTTACTTTCGTTTGCTAAGTAAAGAGAATTAGCATCCTCATAGCAACAGTGCTGTTATCGTATATTATTGCTGATAATTTCTAAATGCAGGGTGTCAAATTTAAACTTCGGATAGCGTCTGTTTCTTGCTTTCTTCTAACAAAAGTATTACAACAATTATAATGGGACTTCAAAGCCAATCTGATATTAAAACATGAACAAGCTGCCACTTAATTTTTATTCTAGGAACAGAGAATATCTGTGTAATGTAATAAAGTCAGCAAATGTATACAAGCAATGGTTTTCCTAATGATCCAAAAAAACAAAAATACTAATCAACAAATAACAGAATTGCATCAAACATTTCCCGTGGCTTCTGGCACAAGATG
>NC_051410.1:25680684-25680813 GCF_015228065.2 Penaeus monodon
GATACAAAAATCAAACTGTTTTGGTATATGCCTTGATTGGCTGCCGTTCATGCTTCATGTTTTATATATGTATCTGAATTCAGATATGCTGTTAAGTCATAATTATGGACAAACAAAGCAATAGCAGTA
>NC_051410.1:25680877-25681084 GCF_015228065.2 Penaeus monodon
TTCATAATCTTTGTAGTGGACATAACAACAACGTCATATACTCAATTGTTTATGGATTTAAAGCATGAGAAATAAGCAGTTAATATATAGACAGTTATGGATTCTAATAGAATAATGCCATGGATTCAGAAGTCAGATAAGTTAAAAAGTTAGTCTAAGGAAGATTGATTTTGTAAGGAAAATGCCTTATCATATCACAAGGTAGCC
>NC_051410.1:25681434-25681562 GCF_015228065.2 Penaeus monodon
AATTTAACTGGTAAAGATTGGACTCGATTATCCATTTTCCGGATAATTCGTTCCCGCGATCCCAGAGGATGAAAACGTCTCGCGCGTCATCCCACGAGAGCCATCACGGTAATAAGGCGGTCGCGCTT
>NC_051410.1:25681636-25683524 GCF_015228065.2 Penaeus monodon
GTTCCTCCTCATCCGACCCTTATCCCGTTCCTCCTCATCCCACCCTCATCCCGTTCCTCCTCATCCGGCCCTTATCCTTTTCCTCCTCATCCGACCCTTATCCCGTTCCTCCTCATCCGACCCTTATCCCGTTCCTCCTCCTCCGTCCCTTATCCGTGTGCCTCCTCATCCGTCCCTTCTGCTTTTCTCCTCATCCGACCCTTATCCCGTTCCTCCTCATCCGGCCCTTATCCTTTTCCTCCTCATCCGGCCTTATCCCGTTCCTCCTCATCCGACCCTTGCCCGTTCTCCTCATCCGGCCCTTATCCTTTTCCTCCTCATCCGGCCCTTATCCCGTTCCTCCTCATCCGGCCCTTATCCTTTTCCTCCTCATCCGGCCCTTATCCTTTTCCTCCTCATCCGGACCCTTATCCCGTTCCTCCTCATCCGGCCCTTATCCTTTTCCTCCTCATCCGGCCCTTATCCCGTTCCTCCTCATCCGGCCCTTATCCCGTTCCTCCTCATCCGGCCCTTATCCTTTTCCTCCTCATCCGGCCCTTATCCTTTTCCTCCTCATCCGACCCTTATCCCGTTCCTCCTCATCCGACCCTTATCCCGTTCCTCCTCATCCGGCCCTTATCCGTTCCTCCTCATCCGCCCTTATCCCGTTCCTCCTCATCCGGCCCTTATCCCGTTCCTCCTCATCCGGCCCTCGGCCCGTTCCTCCTCATCCGGCCCTTATCCCGTTCCTCCTCATCCCTTATCCTTTTCCTCCTCATCCGGCCCTTATCCCGTTCCTCCTTCATCTAATCCTCGCCCGTTTTTCCTTCGCGTGATCCTTCGCCCGTTTACTAGTCTGAAGTTTTCTTATCTGCTTTTCCCGCTAGACAGACGCGGCGCGCAGCTTGATTTCTCAAGACAACAACAAAAAAAAAAAAAGTCTTTGCGAAGGTCTGTCTTGGAGGAAAGTGTAAAGTGAAAGTGTTGTGTAGAAACAGGCCCTCTTTACTGCTCCTTCACTGACCATTTATATTTAGCTTTAATTCATGTCTAGACATTTATATCATAATTCACATCTGCCTTGAATTCGCCTTTTTTGAGCATACTTTCCCACCTTTTCCTCACCTTTACGCAACTTCTTAGTTCTTCCTCGTACTGTTTCCGTCCTCCGTCGGCCACGTCCCTCACCTGTCCTGCCTTCGTCTATCTCCTTCGCCGTCCACGTTATCATGCCGGTTAAAAGTGGCTACTGAATTACCGGCGCGCGGCCCGAACTGACCCCGCGTTTTTCGGAGTACCGAGCGTTAACGCCGACCTCCTCTTCTCGCCTTCGATGCAGCTGAGCCTTGAAGCGCGACTTGAGAGTTCAACCTCAGAATGATCTTCCGCGTGAAACTCGTCGATAAAAATAACGTCGCTCGGGTTGGAGTGTGAGCCAAATATGATTTCGATATAGGACTCGAAGGAGACGGAGGTTAAGATGAAAATTGTTACGCCACAACTACCTACGCTCTGCCCTCCGAAGAGATTATCATCTTGACATTTCCTTACATGGTGAACTCTCGAGCTTGCAGCCGGGATAGAACTAGCACGACCTTTAACGAACACGATCGCGTTTGAAATTTTGAAAAGGTGAAGCCCAAGACTGGAATCACGTAGACAAGTATTGCACATGTTTCCCTATGTCCTTATTATGTATTCGAAAAGACAAGTAACAGCTCATTACTCTAACATGACAAAGTTCAGGACTGTAAAAAACAAAATCGGCCAAAGCATCCTCAAGCGCACGCTCGCATAAGTGTGTAAACAGCAAATGCATCGACAGCCGTTGCCCTTCTCCTTTCTCAGCCTTTGAACCAATATTTGCCTACTCGTTTATATTACTTTATTATATCTAAATATAAATCTA
>NC_051410.1:25683677-25684164 GCF_015228065.2 Penaeus monodon
TTTAGGGAGATAAATCTTATTCATATTCAGCCCCAATGCCTCTGAGGCTACAAAAAAGTAACCGAGAGCGGAGAGCTATGAAATCACAATTTTTTGCCATAATTTTATCGTTACGTGATTTTTTTAAAAAATGGCTTTTCTCCTTCGGCTCCTCTCACGTCTCTCCGTTCAGACCTTCGCCCTGCCTGCTCCCTCCTCCGTGTCCCCGCTTCTGTTCGCGTTGAAATTTCTTGCCGAAATATCAATCGCAAGACGGCCCCCACCTTGAAGTCAAATCAAAGAAAAATTCAAGCGTTTAATTTCCGCCAGACATTGGGCACACTCGAGGCGGCGCCGGCTGTCCTCTCGTCGCCTCGACACTCACTTTAAAACTCATCAAACTTCTTACAGCCGCCGCGATCCTCAAGCCTCTTCAGATTCCAAAGAGGGAAATGTCACCTAAAATATATAGACCAACAGTTTTCCTTTTCGCTATTCTTTTGCTCTT
>NC_051410.1:25692372-25692499 GCF_015228065.2 Penaeus monodon
CTACCAATAGCCATGCCATAAACTGGGAAAGAATGAATATGCCAAAAACATCGTAACAATGAATATGAATAATACATATGGGAACATACGATTAAATAAAGTTATATGATAGAATAAAGTTATATGT
>NC_051410.1:25693473-25693554 GCF_015228065.2 Penaeus monodon
GGTAATCCGGTTTTCTAGGAAACGAGTGTGATAAATCGCCTTCAGAATTTGAAAGAAATGTTATTTGTCATTAACAATATA
>NC_051410.1:25694096-25694426 GCF_015228065.2 Penaeus monodon
CCTACAGAGAAACAGAGAATGAAACAAACAGAAACGGATAAAGGTATATAGAAAGATATAGCAAGAGAGAAAAAAACAATAGTCATCGCAGATTTCAGGAAAGAACATCAGGATATATACTAAAAGTTTCCTTTGTGTTCTTTCCGCCAACCGCAGCTCTAATAGACGAGCAAGATTAATTTTGCGTTTGATAACAGTCTCTGTTGCTTTGATAACCGGAGCGGGTGAATCACGGCGGGCACAGGGGGAAGGTTCCCACTGAATGCGTGTTCATGGACCACGCGTGGACGAGTCCTTGTAAATATTGTGCTCGTGCAGAGATTCGGTTAG
>NC_051410.1:25695254-25695391 GCF_015228065.2 Penaeus monodon
TGTAATGATGTAGGACGATATGTGGAGTTATCCAGTGTGCTGTCACTCATGGTAATGTATAGCAGAAAGTGTATCACTAGGTTGTCCCAAAACATAAAGTTTTGATGAGTTTGCGTTCCTCTTTGATGATACGCTGA
>NC_051410.1:25699512-25699833 GCF_015228065.2 Penaeus monodon
TTACACACCCCACTGTGATTGAATTCGTTGTTGAAATGCTGCGAATTCATGTGGCGACGATTTCATGGCACCATTCGCGCGGCGTCATGAAGAGAATCCCCAAATGTTCATTCCTTTTCGCCGCTCGAGCTGAGCGAAGTCCCTGGTGATTGGTAGACGCCGCGGTCAAGGGCGGATGGCCGCACCTGGATCCAGGCTCAGAGGCTCGTCGGCGATAGGGCTGAACAGGCTCCCTTGGGCGACTTCCTCGAACTAGGACTCTGTAAACCCCGGAAAACTTGTTCCGATAGACTTTTTGAAGTCTTACTTGGAGTCGTCATA
>NC_051410.1:25700634-25700982 GCF_015228065.2 Penaeus monodon
TTTTTTTTTTTAGGTCTCAGACCGTCCTGAGCCATGACCTCTTGCCGCCTCCCCAACCCCCTCATCCTCATCCTTACCCTTCCTTCCCTTCGTCTCTCTTGCACCCCTTTAACCTTGTCTCCCGTTACCTTTTTCTTTCTCCACCTTTCCACTCCCATAACTTTCCTTTGCTCCCTTAGTTTCCTCCCTCCCCTTTCGCGATCGTGTCCAATCCCTAATTTCTCTCGTTTCCTCATTGGTTTCTTTCGATTACCTTCATTTTGCTCCCTTTTCCTCTTTCACTCTCAAATTTCCCAAAGTTCATTTCTTTCTCTTTTTCCATGTAGTCTCCTTGATTACTTTTCCTAG
>NC_051410.1:25701304-25701584 GCF_015228065.2 Penaeus monodon
TTTACACAAAAACACATCCACACTGTAATGCTGATGTATTATGTATTAATAAAACTATTGAATTGCCGTGTTCCCAAGTTTCGAACAAGCGGAGTCTCTTGAATGGCGAATAAACCAGTATTGAATATTGTTTTGTTCTTGTTAGTTTTAAGTTTTAAAAATAATCATAATCGCTGATTTCATTCACTTGTCTTTTTGATTTATTTTCGTAATATGGAAATCCACAAATTCAGAATTTCCTTTTATCAGGTTATTTGTCTTTTGTGAATTCACAAAATTG
>NC_051410.1:25701680-25701940 GCF_015228065.2 Penaeus monodon
GTCACCCACTAATCAATGATTTACTAATTAACGAAGGTTCGCAGGGATACTGCTTTTATAGTTATATGATTTTAGTTTGTTCCAATATTGTCAAACAATTTAGGATTATTGCTTTTTCGAGTTTATTAACGGTAATTTTATTGCATGGTTACTTTAGTACTGATGATCTTTATAAGAAGTTTTCAGCAGTTTTTCTTAAACTTTTATTGTTAATCAACATGTTTGTTTTTTTTTCATAATCTAACCCTAAATGATTGTAT
>NC_051410.1:25702191-25702381 GCF_015228065.2 Penaeus monodon
GTCTCATTTTTATATGCAAGTCTAAAATAATGTTAACTCGTCCTTCAGGACAAGACTTTCATGTGAACTTTATTATTTATATTCTTGTATGTACGTTTTATACTTTTTACCATATGCTTTGTTTTTCATTCATTCACAATGACTCAAGGACACTAATAGCCAGACCCATTTCTTTAAAGACAGAAAAAGT
>NC_051410.1:25702724-25703093 GCF_015228065.2 Penaeus monodon
GGCCATCTACAAATTCTTTGAATTTTCTCTTCTAATGCACTTAAATAATCTTCATTTCCACGATTCCCGAATTCACGGACCCGCCGGCGTCGCCCAGCAGCGTATCCCAACTGTTGCGAAACCACTTCGTCGCGAAATCCCGCCAGAGGGAGCTGCTCTACTCTGTGGTCGGCGTTCGTGTCCACGCTCCCACTACACAAACATTATTTTCTATAAAGAAACTTTAAGCCGCACGCCTAACCTCACCAAGTTCAAAACAAACTCCCTAATTCACTGACATCAGCTGTCAGAACCGAAATTCGCTTTCGCTGCCAAATAGCTCTAGCGGGAAAAACAGACGCTACCTCTAATTTCACCCAAAATTTCAGC
>NC_051410.1:25703583-25703954 GCF_015228065.2 Penaeus monodon
ACAAAAATCGGAGTATCCCCTGAGAGCTTTCATTAATAAGTAACATCAGTGATTAAGTAGGTGACAGCAGGTCGTAAATATAAAGTAAAAAAATATTAAAACTTATCGTAAAACAAGTAAACTTTAGATGCTCAACAATTATAAAAAATACATTTAAAAATAAAACAATTAAAAATTAATAAAAAGTCTTAACTTAAAGTAATTTTATGAATTCATAAAAGTCTTAAATAACTTGGTAGAAGGCAAAATTCTGAGATATGTGGAGGGGTTCAAAAATACGAAAATCACTTTAAAAAGACAAAGTAAATGTAATAAATGTAATTATAAAAATATCAAAACTTAAAACTTATATACGAGGTACACGGTAGTTC
>NC_051410.1:25704548-25704677 GCF_015228065.2 Penaeus monodon
AGCCACGATCTTTCACCGAGTATGTAAACAAAGGCCTCTCTCGTCAGAGGGATGATGAGTGTAAAGACATTAAATTATGGAATATATGTAAAGGTAACTAGTATATTGTAATATGAATAATTTTTTTGG
>NC_051410.1:25705366-25705449 GCF_015228065.2 Penaeus monodon
AAAAAATACAAGCTAAGAACAAATAGACATTAAAATATAATGTTACAATCCTTCTAGAACAAGTGCAGAAACTAGGAACTAGA
>NC_051410.1:25710292-25710377 GCF_015228065.2 Penaeus monodon
GGTGCCGTGGGTTGGTTCAGGGAGTGCCATATCTTTAATACAGGGAAAATTACTGGTATGGATCACTACCCATGCATCTCAGGCC
>NC_051410.1:25710438-25710523 GCF_015228065.2 Penaeus monodon
GAGCCGCGATCTTCCACAGAGTATGTAAACATCGTCAGAGAGACGAGTGTAAATGCATTCAATTATGGAATATATGTAAAGCTAA
>NC_051410.1:25713381-25713516 GCF_015228065.2 Penaeus monodon
GTAGATGAATGTTTCTAATGTTTGGTATAATATTTATACATTGAAAATGTAATCAGTGGTGACGCCGCATAGTAACAAAATACACAAGAAAAGAAAATCACTTGCTAACGAATAGTGGCACTATACCGAGAAACA
>NC_051410.1:25714190-25714272 GCF_015228065.2 Penaeus monodon
CCTGGGTGCAGGGACGGGCGTATACACAGGCTTGAAATCCGGGCACGTGCATGGCCAAAAAGAAAGTACGTGGCGGAGTAAG
>NC_051410.1:25714458-25715145 GCF_015228065.2 Penaeus monodon
GAACTAAGAATGCGAACCATAAGTGCCTAACAGCGCGCAGCATTACGTAGTGACTAAGGTCTGACGTGACTGTGTTACTCTCCGTGTATTTAGTGTACGAGTGTATGACACTCCCCGTGCATTTAGTGTACTAGTGTGTGTCACTGTCCGTGTATTTAGTGTACTAATGTGTGTCACTGTCCGTGTATTTAGTGTACTAGTGAGTGTCACTCTCCGTGTAGTGTACTAGTGTGTGTCACTCTCCGTGTATTTAGAGTACTAATGCGTGTCATTCTTCGTGTAATTTAGTGCGGCATGAAAAGAAAAGGAAGCGCGCCGAACGAGCTATGAATGCGAACTAAAATTGCCTAACAGTGCGCAGCATTACATAGTGACTATGTTCGACGTGACTTTATTACTCTCCGTGTATTTAGTGTACTAGTGGTGTCACTCCCCGTGCATTTAGTGTTGTAGTACGTGTCACTCTCCGTGAATTTAGTGTACTAGTGTCTCAAAGTTCTGCATATCGTGTGCGTGAACACATTGTACACTTCGGAAATAATAAATACAAAGAGTAAGATTCTTTCTTATATCCTCTCGTAATAATCAGCCGAACAGATAACAAAAGATCACGGATGTGATCGTTCATATAAACAAAACAAACGAAAACCTGAACCTCCTAGTACATCATGGAGAGTAAGTAATTAT
>NC_051410.1:25716949-25717817 GCF_015228065.2 Penaeus monodon
ATTTTTTTTTTATATAGTATGTATATACATGTTGTTCCTTTAAATTAAGTTTAACTGTAGTACCAGTCTTTAAATATGTATACGAATAAGGCTAAGAAATTAAGTTTCCAGGCCTTTATCTCTGTCCTAGTTCTTATTTGGCTTTTGTTTTTTGGTTTCGTTCCTTAATGAAGTTTGACGAATGTTTGTTATTTAAGAAGATGATAATCAGCATCAGAAACTGAATGCGCAAGAGCGTCCCAGACACTGTTGTGAAATCGTATGATCAGGCCGATGAGATCCGTGGTTTGCAGACTCGCGCTGTCTTCTCCCTTGATTACCATCCTCGGCGGGGCTTCATTTAATTAATACCTGCTGGCGCCGCCCCCTCTCCCGCACCTGTCATACTCGCTCCACCTTTATGGAGCTGATACTTAGGCATTACACTCAACAGAGGCAGCGCACCTCGCTGAACAGTGAGGAATCTGCAGCTGTTAACAGAGGGACTGCAGGTAAACGCGTATGGAATGGCTGGATGCTGGCAATCTCTTCCCTTCTCCAGTGTCTTGGCGCGATTCGACTTCGCCATAATGGTTGGAGATGAAGTCAGGCGTCGGATGTGCAGGGATTACTTAGTCCTTTGCTCAGGTCTGCAGGGAACAGCGCTCGTGGCTGCAGGATATATCTTGTGCTATTTGTTTTCGCGCTCGCTTTCCTACACTTCCTCTCTCTCTCAGAGTCTTTATGCTTACTCTTTAAGCCTTTTATTTCTCTTCCCTTTGGTCTGACTGTCATATCGACTGTATTTCGCTTTCAGTAATTAGCTTTACACATTTCAAGGTGAATATGTGTTATGAATATGCTTGGAAGCTTGTTTATTGTGAACAAG
>NC_051410.1:25720575-25720645 GCF_015228065.2 Penaeus monodon
ATCATTGCATGATGGATTCCATCTCTTCATTTATTCCTAAATACTTGTAAGAATCTTCTAGATCGAGTTC
>NC_051410.1:25723434-25723967 GCF_015228065.2 Penaeus monodon
CCAATCGCAGCCACTACAGAAAATACACAAATGGCTTCATGCTGCAGCAAGTGGCTTCGAATTACTTCAGTTAGTCGAACTGCACGAAGCCCCGAATAATAAGTATTATGAAACATCCCTGCTTTTGGTTGGTTATTGTCTGTAAACGAATTGAACGTCTTGTTTTTTCGACAGATTGTCTTTAAGAGTAAGTGCAAAAAAAAAAAAAAAACGGTTCAGTCGATTATTTGCCAGTGAAGAATAAAGGTCGAAGTAGCTGTATTATATAACTTTATTATCTGTATTATATAACTTTCCACATTCAGATTGCAACGAAAGGTTCACAGATGACGTGACGTGGATTGCATCAGTCGGACGTGAAATACTCAGTGTCATATTTAGGGAAAATACCGTCTTTTTATCCCGTTACTTTCATTTTTCTTTTGCTCTGTGTTCAGTGTGACTTTACTTAAACTTAAAATTAGTTGTTATATTAACAGCTGTATTGGATAAATATAGAACTGTAAATTTGTCCATTAAGAAGGAAAATGAAA
>NC_051410.1:25726605-25727175 GCF_015228065.2 Penaeus monodon
TTTCATTTACCTTCTTAATGGACAAATTTACAGTTCTATATTTATCCAATACAGCTGTTAATATAACAACTAATTTTAAGTTTAAGTAAAGTCACACTGAACACAGAGCAAAAGAAAAATGAAAGTAACGGGATAAAAAGACGGTATTTTCCCTAAATATGACACAGAGTATTTCACGTCCGACTGATGCAATCCACGTCACGTCATCTGTGAACCATCCGTTGCAATCTGAATGTGGAAAGTTATATAATACAGATAATAAAGTTATATAATACAGCTACTTCGACCTTTATTCTTCACTGGCAAATAATCGACTGAACCGTTTTTTTTTTTTTTTCACTTACACTTAAAGGCAATCTGCCGAAAAAACAAGACGTTCAATTCGTTTACAGACAATAACCAACCAAAAGCAGGGATGTTTCATATTACTTATTATTCGGGGCTTCGTGCAGTTCGACTAACTGAAGTAATTCGAAGCCACTTGCTGCAGCATGAAGCCATTTGTGTATTTTCTGTAGTGGCTGCGATTGGCATTGTCGTTAAAACTGTTGCCATGCTATCATTCCAAGG
>NC_051410.1:25733828-25734069 GCF_015228065.2 Penaeus monodon
CTAAAGAACTGAATGGGCCTTAAAAGCGTAAATATTAAGAGCCTTCGACAAAAGACATCGAGTGGCATTCGCCTTTGTGGTAAACTTTCCTTTCTTTTTCCTCCCCGTCAACGAGTCGTGTCTGCGGCGGCAACTTTACTTGTTTCGCTTCATCCGCTTTAGCGACGAAAACATTCCTGTAGATGAGAGCAACACAATGAACGTTGTGGCGAAGAAGACTAATAGGCGACAGTATCCTAAT
>NC_051410.1:25734593-25735034 GCF_015228065.2 Penaeus monodon
CAGTTAGTGTCTTTTAAGTTAGCTTTTGCCGATACAAGTAACTCCAGAAACAGAATCAGCGTGGAACAACGAGAGTAGCGCTCAACCCCCTCGCGGATCCGTTCGTGTCCCGTTGCAGCAGGAATCATGCTGCACACTTTCCAAATAAAGTGTGATACGCTTTAATAATTTACGCTAATGATGCACATGAAAATATATTTTCACGTGCGTTTTTTATTCTTATTTTTTAGTCATTGGCAACTGTAAACTACAATCTAAAGGTGATATAACCAATTGATGCTAGCGAGTGTGCACGACCATGAGCTCTAAGGTACCGTGGGGCCGCACATCCATTCCCAGAACAACTTTGCTCGGCCAGAAAAAAGGTTGCCCCAAATAAGAAAATGTTGACCAAGGGCTAAACTCTTCCTGCGGACCTGCCGATCAAAGGGGTACAATTTC
>NC_051410.1:25736576-25736647 GCF_015228065.2 Penaeus monodon
AACAATATCAACATCACATCATCTACTATCTACCGACACTCTATCTATCTACTATCATTCTACACAACACA
>NC_051410.1:25737238-25737331 GCF_015228065.2 Penaeus monodon
CCGACTGTTGGCATTGGTTATGTTTATTGTTTGCAGTGGTATTTAATGTTTTTATTGTGTGATGTTGTGAGTATAATATTGAGAATATTGTTG
>NC_051410.1:25739678-25739899 GCF_015228065.2 Penaeus monodon
GCAGCCTCCACAGGAAGCGCGTCATCGCCGCCCCCGAGGCAGCAGGTGAGCGGTCCGCACGACGCACGCCACTCAGGGCGGCCGACCGCTTCCCGGGGGTCCGTCGACAGGGCCTGGACAGGCGATAGGCTGGTAATTCAGAATAGCAATGTCCCCTGTCAAGCGCGTCGTTGGCGGAAGAGGAGGCGGGGGATCAGGAAATGAATACACTGTTTACATGT
>NC_051410.1:25740125-25740345 GCF_015228065.2 Penaeus monodon
AACATATGAATGAAGCAGAGAGAAACCGCACAGGCCGCCCATGCAGCTCGGGCACAGAAGGAACCGGCCTTTGTATCTGGAGCCGCTCCACGTGGGCGCCGCGAAGGAAAGTTTCCTCGGACAACAAACTCGAGAACCTGCGGCGGAGCGCTAAAAACTGCATCGCTCAAGGTGGGGTAAAGCTCCCTATTCTTCATTCTCTGCGTTTGTCTGCCTGTAA
>NC_051410.1:25740446-25740689 GCF_015228065.2 Penaeus monodon
CCTCCCTGCTGTTCCTGACTCTTTTTCTCTCTATGTACGAACCAATGCGTTTAAGCGTATTTTCTCCTCGGTTTTCACTTCACTCCCTGCTGCCTATCCATCGCCTTTCGCCAGCTGAAACGAATGATGTGTTTCACAATGGATGGGTTTGCTGCCTGTTTGTTTATTCATCGCGAAAGCTTTTTATGTCTGTAATCATATGTCTTTCCTTTTCTTCCTCTTATTTCGATTACACACCTGCCA
>NC_051410.1:25740942-25741352 GCF_015228065.2 Penaeus monodon
CTATTCAAGTATCCATTTCATTCGTGGACCCTAAGTCGTGATACATTTATTTTTCGGTTTGCGTGGAGGCTGAAGTAGCGTTAAACAAACGCCGTGACGGCTCGAGAGGAGCCGCCCTCCGCCGGGCATCATTAAACTGACACTACTGGACCCGCCTCGAGGCTCGCGGGCCGGGCTGGGGGAGGGAGGAGTGGGAGCCGCGGAGCGATGGAACAAGAGAAGGGGACGGAGAGGGCAACAGAAGGATGGGTTAGGAGTAAAGAGAGTATGAAAGGGAGAGAAGGACGTGGGAGAGAGTGAGCGGGGAGCGAAGGAGGGGCAGAGAGAGGGCTTGTTGGTCGCAAGTAGCGGCCAAGTGTCGCCTCGGGGGAGAAAGGACGAGAAAGAACTAGAAGATCGTATGGAGGTTA
>NC_051410.1:25741435-25742384 GCF_015228065.2 Penaeus monodon
CTGATATAAAGGGCTTATAAGAAGGGGGGGGGAGTAGACAGAAGAAAATCAAAGGAAAATTAGCAAAAAGCGAAGGGGCTGACACAGCCATGTTCGTAGGCGAGCAGAAACATAAGTCAAGAGCCAGAAAGATGTTGTAGAAGAGGAAGAAGAGGCGACAGAGCGGGAGACAAACGTGTCGGTGCCGGCGCTCCCTCTGCCGCCACACGCGTCGCTCCCACTGGCTCTCGCGCTGCCACCCCCCTCATGGCAGCGGCATGAGGGGGGGTAGCGGCGGGTGCGGTGGGGGCCGACCGGGTTGAGGGAAAGAAATTTAGTTTGGTGCTCGTGATAAAACGAAGTAGAAAAACGCATGACACAACAATGTTAAAAATGCGCCATGATAGCTAGAAGCAGAAGGGTGCATATAATTCTTAGGAAACGACTCAAGACGAAAGAAACTGTCTCGAGTGAATGAACATGAATAAACATCTCTATTGCGAAAAAGACACACGCGCCTCTGCACTTATCACCGGAACGATCTTTAATGTATGCGTGCTGCAATAGCTACAAAAAAAAACGTTTTTCGTATCAGACATGGAGACAATGGAGGGCGGGTGCAGCAGCGAAACAGTCCGAGGAAATGAGCTCTAAAATACCGACAAGTAAACAGCGCCAGCGCGAAAGAAGCAAGTTGTGATAACATTTTTGCCTCTTTTTCCCGTCTCGCTCCTTTCTTCTCTTGTCGTCCTCGGGCGTCTCCGTCTCTCGCCCCCGTCGCTCTCCCGCGCACCTGACTAACCCCAATTTGTTTCTTTATGATCGCACTTCCGTCCTCCGGTTCTTCGGTTTTCATTGTTGATTCGCTCTTATCTCGGTTTTCGTTTTACATTTTTCTACCAGTGCTCATCTCACGTCCCTCTTTTTCATTCTTCTTTTCTGTTCTACGTTTTCTTACTGCCTTTTTCAA
>NC_051410.1:25742552-25744619 GCF_015228065.2 Penaeus monodon
TCCTCCCTGCCACTGAACTAACGCTAACGCAAAAGGTGGATGGTATTCAAAAGTCGTCGGATATGCCAAGGCGACAATTGCTTGTATTGTTGGAGGCATATCTGATAAAATCTGGGCATCTCTGAAAGAGAAATGTCGCTTGTAACACAACATAAACACAACGTTATCCATACATATCACAACTATACATATGGGCACGCACGCGGACGAATAAGCAAGCATGAATTCCAGTTTCACTCATATACAAATATGTTAACACTAAAACATAAATGTATAACCTTTACTTTATATGCTGCAAATTTGATGCAGCTTTGATTTCATTCAGTCTATAAGATTGCATGGATTTGAAAAATATCTTTGATTAAACTCATCTGCCTTTGTCGGGGATTTACATTAATTTGTTTGAAATTGCCTTGGGGCGGAAGGGATCAGTGCCACTTGTGTTATCCCGTGCATGCCACGCAGCGTCGTGAGGTGACGTGCTGATTTATGCCGCCTCCAGCGGTCTTTGTTGTGCACGAGATAATGCTTTATAAATGTGAGTGAGTATATGTAATGTCTACGTAGTTACATTTGTCTGTAGGTATGCATTCCCATGCCTGCATATATCCATGTATATGTGATAGTTGGTACTTGAAGTACCTGGTATTCTAAAATGTCATTATGCTTGTACGAATATGAGCAAGTCATGACAAAGTTGAAATGTCCTTGACCAATCCCACACCTAATTCATGTCTCTCATTACTCACTAAATTAAAGTGCCTGTACATTGAATTACTGGGTGCAGTAGATATACAGTATTATTATTAATGAGATATTCTGGAATGCCACATGATTTTCTTTACAGTATACCACAATATTTCGAATAAATTGGAACTAGAGACCACGGCAGCTTCTACCAAGAAAATCTATTGCTCTGAAGCCTGTAAATGACCTTCGACTCGGATGTCTCTAAATTAGTGACCCCGTTTTCGTTTAAGTCCTTCATATTTGCATGCATTTCCATATTTCAAGCTTTTCAATCCTGAAATGTTTAGCGAATCTGATATATATTACCCTACCGTATGCCATAAACGGCTAGAGAAAGGGAGAAAACAGCCTTAATAGGAAACTGAGCAGCCAGTCCCCCCTCCCCCCACCTACTCGCACAACCACTCTGTGCTCCACCCACTCCACCCTCTCCAACCATCGACGAGCACTGTGTCTGTGGCCTCATAAGCATTTGAGAGAGAAAAGTTGACTTCAATAAGCGATAAAAAGCTTCGCAATAATTAACAGTGCATTCTTACGTGAAAAGACGGACTAGAGGAAATGGCAGGGAATGTTATATACAAATGTAACTTTTGACGGAACATGGTATACTCAGGGTTTGTTACTAGGAACAGGAATAATCACAGAAGGAAACGATGGCCACACTATTCCAAAGCAAGTTAGCTTCTAACACTTTATGTGAGGGGAGGAAGAAGCTGCTCCTGTGGTGACGAGGAGAGGTCACTGAACCACAACACGAGGGAGAAAAAGATCATATCTGATGGTCATACCAGCTTAAATGAAAAACAGGACCGTGTGGCCCTTATTACGGCCATAAAAACATCTTGGCATTATCCTTCACAATCTGACAAAACAATCTTTCTTGATAGATATTGTGGATACTTAAAAAAGGCCTCAGAACCGACTGTCTGACATAATAACATGCTGTTATGCTGTATGTCAGTAGAAAGGATTGTATTACGTACCCACTCTATCACTGCTCCTCCCACATGAGAATACTAACTATCAATTTTATCCTACAGCTATTAATTCCTGGGCGGTCCATGATTAGCGCTGTACCACACCTCAGAGTTAAGTTTGCTAATCACAAGTATTTGGACCCTTTATAGACCCTATGATGATAATTTGAGAAAGATACAATGAGGTAAATAATTCATTAAATCTTATTTACACTATCACAAGCATGGGATACTTCCAGAGCAATTTTATACTTCGGCCATGTCGTGGACAAAAAGTGGCTGTCAGAGACATTTTGGTCACAGCAAATAACTAAATATAATAATGAGGGTGAAAGCG
>NC_051410.1:25744839-25744937 GCF_015228065.2 Penaeus monodon
CTCAAATACTAGTTACAGTGTGAACACTGATGTGTGGCACAATGCAAATCATAGACAAAATCGCTAATAATATTCACAGATCTCATGAAAATCGCCCG
>NC_051410.1:25744958-25745286 GCF_015228065.2 Penaeus monodon
ATCAATCAGCGTTGGCCTGGGAGTTATCTCCAGGAGACTCAAAAGCATGAAAGATAGATTTTTATTGTCTGCGAAGACAGTTCGGATATAAATTACCATGACACCAGATGAAATTATTTTAAGATGCCTGTGTGTCTAGAAGCAAATTTTAAATGGATAATTACATCGGAGGATTTGGATCTTCTCTTGGTGAGGAGACCGCAAGACAGCTTTAGCTTTGTCTGCAAGACAGAAGACTGGATGTGAAGCGAATAGGGGAATGAGAGAAGTGATTGCAGCAGGAAGAACTTAGTGCTAATTGCCAGTTTTCCCATTTTCTTTAACTATG
>NC_051410.1:25746387-25747917 GCF_015228065.2 Penaeus monodon
TAAGAATTTTTAACCTTAATGCTTTGGCGCACTTTCATTTTAATAAATTTACTCTGTTTCATATTTATAAAGTCATTAGAAGTGCCTCTTCTACCTTTCCATGGATTTATTTCGTGCCATGGATTTTTTCAAATGGCTTCAGCAGAAAAGTTCATTTCCAGTTCCATGGATGGTCATGGGAAGATATAGACATTTTAATTTACGGCTTTCCCGGTTCTAAGCTCTTAATCTATGTGCATTAGCATTTACTACAAAGGGTTACTACTTTCACTATATTCATTCTCCCTTTTATTCTAATTGTGCTGACAATATAGCAATTCTCCTTTTCTAGTATAACATAATCCTATAAGCTTAAGTAATTAATTTTCGTCTACACAAAATGTTATAACATTCTTTGCCTTTGTTATCATTGGTAAAATTCACAGAATTTCAAATGGATGAATGAAGCAACTGAAAAGACACTATATCCACAAGGTATAACAAACGTTTGTGGTTTTAGTATTGTCAGAGAATTATCATGACATACATTCACGCATACACACGCACACAGGCGTTTCATGTTTCTGATTCCTCTAAAGTGTCCTTTTTTCAGTATAGTGGCTGTTGGGCAAAATCATCTTTGATAATGAAAGACAGTATGAACTTTGAAGAATAAATTAAATGTACAGTTCTAATACACACGCAACTACTGTTGATACACTCTATCACATAAACCTTTTTTCATTCATAAAGTTTAGGATATATCAAAGCTCTTACGTTAGGCTAAAGTATTGTGATGAAAGGCGTTAACTTTGTAAACGGATATTAACACCCAATTTGTTAACATCTTATATTTCTCTTATATAGGTAAATCTATCAATATGACATTCTGATTCTTGTTACAGTATATGTTATTCCATCTTCCAAGACTTATTGATTTGCAAAGAAATCGGGTATCTTAAGGGTAACCTCTATATGTTAAGACGCAAAATGCAGTTTGGCAATTTTGAAATATCATTTTTACTTATTCTTTAACCATGAATTTCCCCCATAAAGTCGAGAAGTCTGCCATGAGGGCCAGGTCCGTATATACACCGTCTCATCAGTGTTGCTACCCACATCTGGCTGTTCAGTGATGTTCAGCAAGCTCTATAGTTGCTTTTCCACATAGGCTATCATTCGAAATTGGAATTTCAGCTCTGTGGAATCCCAGATAAACCATGCAGTTTCAGGAGGCTGGTCTAGAAAGCAGACGCAACTTTCTGGTTCATGTCTGTCGTAATGGTCTCTGAGGCGCCAAATCTGCATGTCTCAGCATTGACGAAATACCTTGTGCTCCCTCTACTTTTATGCATAAGATCCGAGAGGCCACTGCTTAAATCGCTCGATATCCGTGAGTATGGGGAAAACCTGCCGATCAATGGCAGTTGCCACATAATGTCTCTCCAGAAATTGCAGAATGACTGTTCTGGTAGTGGGTGGGAAGAGATGCCCTTGCATAATGTTTGCAGTGCTACATGGGCACACCAGTCAGGTCCTCTACCTTGTTCA
>NC_051410.1:25748013-25748723 GCF_015228065.2 Penaeus monodon
TTTTTTTATCCTGAAAGGAGGCCACGCCACTTTTCCCTTGTTCCGTGACGTTCATGTTATCTTCAACAGAGAGCTAGTAGAATGTACGGTTAGGGTTTTCAAGTCGACAGGTCACACAGAGTCGTGCTTTCGGTGCCACTTATGTGGATGAGATTCAGCTGAAGGCTGTGAGGGCATCAGGAAGAGTGTCATACTCTAGTGGGATTGTGATGCAACTTCATAGTCAGTGGGGTCCAGACACCCACTTTAGACTGAGATGTAATCCAATGTGTTGCTCCTTCGTGTTGAATGTTTTTGTGTTTGGATGCATGCGTTTAGTTTGTGGTTGTTACGTATGTGAACTTGACCTTTAATATAATTCCTAAATTGCTTCATGGCCAAGCATGCTGCAAGTAGCTCCCCGCAGCACATTGCCTTCTAGTTACAATGTTTAAAAGAATACCGGGGTCTGAGTTTTCTAACCGTTAGGAGCATTGACTTAAGCTGATGGAATGTGGGGTTTGAGGTGAATCAGATTTCTGTTAGGCTCATATTATATGCTCATAATACACTAATGTAAGGTTCCCAAAGCTATACCAAGAGAACTTGAATAACCCTGTAGCCAACATAGAAGATCTGCACCCACAGCTGCTGACCCAACTTAACACCTCCATACGCCACACGCATCAATTTCTTGCACTCCTCAAACGCCCTTACTGCTGGAGAAAGAA
>NC_051410.1:25748827-25748947 GCF_015228065.2 Penaeus monodon
AAGGACAAAAACGTTATTACGAAAAGGTACTGAACAAAAGGAAAGGACGGTAGGAGTGAAAAGGACCCACAAGAAATGCGAATTTTTTTGCATTAATAAATCTACTTCTCAGTTTAAAAA
>NC_051410.1:25749382-25749462 GCF_015228065.2 Penaeus monodon
ATAACCATACTCATTTTGATTGATTTTTTTCCAGTCCAAGTATTCTCTCCTTTCCTTAGCTGGATTTATGTTAAATAGCC
>NC_051410.1:25749481-25751249 GCF_015228065.2 Penaeus monodon
TCCGCTGCGCTCTAATTCGGCTATAGACTGAGGGCATTCCTACGCACACGCCTCCTTTGGCAGCAGCGCAGCACACTGCCACTTTGAGCCGAAGGAAACTGAACAGGTGCGAAGTGTTCGGTGAAGTCGATCAATATCTCACTGGGCCCGGGCGAGAGGTGCACATAATTCAGCAGTTATCATATTTGCGAGTATTCTTCAAACGAGCTAAAAATAAATAAATAAGTAGAACTTACTTCATGACTCATAACTAACATTAGGATTACTAACGGAGGCAGATCCGATTGCCTGGTGATAATGACGGCTGACATATACGAGAGTAAAGAAACGGACAGCGTATGTCCGTTACAAATGTCATCCACAAAGACTTCTAATTACGGCGCTTCCGGCGGGATGAGGAGGAGGTCGCAGTATCGGAAGAATTGGCTTGTTTTTTCTGTGTAGATAGCTGTTTGTCTGTGCACATGTTTGTATGTCAGTTTTAATTGGGAGTAAACCTATTCTTTTCTCGGATATGGATGGCTAACCGATGACATTTACTTTCGATAATGAATGAAAGACTCCTGGCAAATGTGATGAGCAGTGAATAAAGAATAGCATAAAAACATCATAAATCAGGAAACTCCTGCCGAGCACGCGGAAGGACCCGACAGCCTGCAGCGTTCGCAGCAAACAAGGTGCCAGATTATTTCAGGTTGCAAAAAGACATTACAAATGTAAAAAAAACGTCCTGCAGGAAAGGAAAAGCAAGCAGTCGGGAAAGGAAGCAGGCAGAGACAGCAAGCAGGGAAGAGAATACAGGGAGGAAGGGGACTTTGGACTAACATTTAAGCCAATACGTATGCACTGCGTCAAGGCCGGAGGCTCTGGTTGCATTTAGACATCGGTCGGTCGGAGGCTCTGGTGACACAGAGCCAGTGCAAAGGCAGTGCCTCGGGGCGGAGGGTCTGGCGACACACTGAGCCTGGAACACTAGCAAGTGACAGACAGAGTTCATTCACCGTTCATGCTGAATAATGAGTTAATAGTATAGACCTGAAAATGAATATTCAGGGAAGGTTTAACTAATATTGTTCCCACGCTAAATATAAAAATCATTTTGACAGCCGAGTGAAAGCGCTTTGGGTTAAATGAGGAAATTGTTCTAATGAACACGTAACACGAGTTTACCTAGTGGAAAAGGTCGCTTAAAATTCGAAATTTCATTAACCGACGCGAATGCTCATCTCATACCTATTTCCGGTTGAAACATCGTGCAGATCAATCCGTCCCTCATCTATTTATCTCTTTTCATTCAGACAATGTATCTGTTTTTCTCTGTTATCGATCATATGATTGAACACTATTGCATATGGTTCGACATCTAAGACTGGAATGTAAGCAGGCAGATAAAGTAAAGTAAGAGCACGTTGTGTCGGTGACCAAATGTATTTTGGTCGTCAGGAGTGTGCATAATGTCTGTCACGGTTTTAAACCCCTTAAAAACTGCACGTTAAAAAATCTTTATAGGATCCCTTGGTGCCAAGCGAACTAGCGAAAACCTTCGGAAGCTTTTTTTTTCGACAAGGATTGAGGAAAAGGAGTCGCTTTCAGGGAGACTAATCTTCAGTCCTCTAGCGCTCGGGTTTTTAAACTTTCCCTCATAGCAGACGTTTCTATCAGGCTAAAACGTCTTGTGTGTCCAGTGTTGCTTGATTGCCGGTGACGGAAGCAGCCACGGAATATCCGCTCCTCGTCCAAAGCGTCTGCGAATATTATCTAGTATAAA
>NC_051410.1:25753720-25754026 GCF_015228065.2 Penaeus monodon
GCTTGCCATAATTATTTATTTCGACCTGAAATAATATTTGACATAAATAAATGTTTATCCAAAATCTTATAAGTTGGATCACAATAAACAAAATGCATACCAAAGCACTTTAAAAAGAAAAAGATATTGAAATAATCAAATGTATGTGTAAATTTATGTAAACTTTGATGAAAACAAAATTACATATATAATATATCGACATTAAATCTTGATATCAATGATACATCCTCAGACAATATCAAATTGCATAGTAAATAATATTAATCATATGATTTTCCAAGAAATAAAAAGTGTCAAAATATTAAC
>NC_051410.1:25754419-25754933 GCF_015228065.2 Penaeus monodon
CAACTATTCCACTTCATGGCAGTCACATGCATGTCTAAAACGCTGACATATGATTTCGTGATCTACAACCATGTCCTGATGTGGTGGAGAGTTATTAAAGAGGTCTTAAGTGTGATTCCTTTCTAACACAAATTCGGCTGCATCTGCAGCAAAATTCTCCAGTTATGTAATACATCTATCGCATTTAGACAAGCAGCAATGGATCTATTTGATGGTTGTGTAGCCAAATTCACACACATCGAAAATGGCACTTTCCTTAGCAGTGGTCAGTTATGAAAAACTTTCTCCCACAAAATCTTGAAAAGTTAAGTCTACTTGCACAATTTGTCAGTGACTCTCATATGATAATTACGAGTTATTGTGAACTGTCTTGTATTTGCATATTATCATACATTTAACATGCTTTTGCCTTGCTAGGTTTTAAATATGGATTTTGTTCACTCACTGGTCACGTATATCATCTCAATGCACACTTTATCATTCACTTTAAGAATGGCTCCTTTAACCCCCCCCC
>NC_051410.1:25755696-25755964 GCF_015228065.2 Penaeus monodon
TTTTTTTTTTTTTTTTACATGTAACCTAATACTTGTTTGCAGCAGTTGGTTTAGAATAGCCATAAGTGCACAATCTTCTTTTACACCGATGCTATTCCCCCTGTTGATCATTAAAGTATTCTTTTAATGAAGATTTCACTAAACACGATCACTCTTGTCTAGTGTTTATATTTTTTCTTTCAGTCCTTCAGAAATGTGATGACTTCTGCTGGTCATATTTCAAAGATTTTACCGACGAGTTTCTAACTCGTATTTTGGTTTTAATCGT
>NC_051410.1:25756087-25756172 GCF_015228065.2 Penaeus monodon
ATCATGGAGTATTACAGTGTAAAGGTTTAATATAGGCCCTAATATCTGGTACATTGACGATATGAGCATTTACCAGATAATATTC
>NC_051410.1:25756424-25756530 GCF_015228065.2 Penaeus monodon
TGTAGTTAATTTAACCGATATATTTGAAAGGTTTGCCTACGAGTTTCATAAAATAAGATGATAAAAATATTCAAACTAACCTGACACAAATATAATATGGGCAAAT
>NC_051410.1:25756787-25757072 GCF_015228065.2 Penaeus monodon
TATATCTTTTCATACTACACAGAATTTGAACCATGTACATGAGAAAACTTATAGGGTACATTTAGGGCTGTTAAATGTATCTGGTGTAGAGAGATGGGATTCACAAACAATCCGGCCTCAAAATGTCTAGAACATATCTTATAGGTGTTACTTGCTGGCATGTATTCGCAAACAAATCTGACCTGCTGACAATTTTCCATCATACATCATACATTATACATCTTTTCAATAAATTCTTCTATATATTCCAAAAGGACTACTTGTTAATGTGAGAGGCACCTGGTC
>NC_051410.1:25757170-25757562 GCF_015228065.2 Penaeus monodon
ATTCAGAGGGTGTTTTAAGAATTACTTTACTTTCGTTTGCTAAGTAAAGAGAATTAGCATCCTCATAGCAACAGTGCTGTTATCGTACATTATTGCTGATAATTTCTAAATGCAGGGTGTCAAATTTAAACTTCGGATAGCGTCTGTTTCTTGCTTTCTTCTAACAAAAGTATTACAACAATTATAATGGGACTTCAAAGCCAATCTGATATTAAAACATGAACAAGCTGCCACTTAATTTTTATTCTAGGAACAGAGAATATCTGTGTAATGTAATAAAGTCAGCAAATGTATACAAGCAATGGTTTTCCTAATGATCCAAAAAACAAAAATACTAATCAACAAATAACAGAATTGCATCAAACATTTCCCGTGGCTTCTGGCACAAGATG
>NC_051410.1:25757841-25757965 GCF_015228065.2 Penaeus monodon
GACCACAAAAATAAACTGTTTTGGTTATGCCTTGATTGGCTGCCGTTCCATGCTTCATGTTTTTATATGTATCTGGAATTCAGATTGCTGTTAAGTATAATATGACAAACAAATGCAAAAGCAG
>NC_051410.1:25758022-25758338 GCF_015228065.2 Penaeus monodon
TTATTTATTTCAATAATCTTTTGTAGTGGACATAACAACAACTGTCATAATACTCAATTTAGTTTATTGATTTTTAAAGCCATGTCAGTAATAAGTCATTAATTAATAGAGTATTATGAATTACTAAATCAAATAATGCATATTATAAGTAGATAAGTTAAAAGTTATCTATAATAAAAAAAATATTGGATTTTGTGTAAGAAAATGTCTATCATAATTTAAATTTTTTAAAGCCTACCATATCGTAATATTAGATTATCCTGAAATATATCAATATATCCATATTAATATCAATAATTAACATTATCTAAGTAAG
>NC_051410.1:25758704-25758840 GCF_015228065.2 Penaeus monodon
CGAATCAGAATTTAACTGGTTAGGATTGGACTCGATTATCCATTTTCCGGATAATTCGTTCCCGCGATCCCAGAGGATGAAAACGTCTCGCGCGTCATCCCACGAGAGCCATCACGGTAATAAGGCGGTCGCGCTT
>NC_051410.1:25758914-25760833 GCF_015228065.2 Penaeus monodon
GTTCCTCCTCATCCGGCCCTTATCCCGTTCCTCCTCATCCGGCCCTTATCCCGTTCCTCCTCATCCGGCCCTTATCCCGTTCCTCCTCATCCGGCCCTCGGCCCGTTCCTCCTCATCCGGCCCTTATCCCGTTCCTCCTCACCCGGCCCTTATCCCGTTCCTCCTCATCCGGCCCTTATCCCGTTCCTCCTCATCCGGCCCTTATCCCGTTCCTCCTCATCCGGCCCTTATCCCGTTCCTCCTCATCCGGCCCTTATCCCGTTCCTCCTCATCCGGCCCTTATCCCGTTCCTCCTCATCCGGCCCTTATCCCGTTCCTCCTCATCCGGCCCTCATCCTTTTCCTCCTCATCCGGCCCTTATCCTTTTCCTCCTCATCCGGCCCTTATCCCGTTCCTCCTCATCCGGCCCTTATCCTTTTCCTCCTCATCCGGCCCTTATCCTTTTCCTCCTCATCCGGCCCTTATCCTTTTCTTCCTCATCCGGCCCTTATCCCGTTCCTCCTCATCCGGCCCTTATCCTTTCCTCCTCATCCGGCCCTTATCCCGTTCCTCTTCATCCGACCCTTATTCCTTTCCTCCTCATCCGCCCTTATCCCGTTCCTCCTCATCCCGGCCCTTATCCTTTTCCTCCTCATCCGACCCTTATCCCGTTCCTCCTCATCCGGCCCTTATCCCGTTCCTCCTCATCCGGCCCTTATCCCGTTCCTCCTCATCCGGCCCTTATCCTTTTCCTCCTCATCCGACCCTTATCCCGTTCCTCCTCATCCGGCCCTTATCCCGTTCCTCCTCATCCGGCCCTTATCCCGTTCCTCCATCTAATCCTCGCCCGTTTTTCCTTCGCGTGATCCTTCGCCCGTTTACTAGTCTGAAGTTTTCTTATCTGCTTTTCCCGCTAGACAGACGCGGCGCGCAGCTTGATTTCTCAAGACAACAAAAAAAACAAAAAGTCTTTGCGAAGGTCTGTCTCGGAGGAAAGTGTAAAGTGAAAGTGTTGTGTAGAAACAGGCCCTCTTTACTGCTCCTTCACTGACCATTTATATTTAGCTTTAATTCATGTCTAGACATTTATATCATAATTCACATCTGCCTTGAATTCGCCTTTTTTGAGCATACTTTCCCACCTTTTCCTCACCTTTACGCAACTTCTTAGTTCCTCCTCGTACTGTTTCCGTCCTCCGTCGGCCACGTCCCTCACCTGTCCTGCCTTCGTCTATCTCCTTCGCCGTCCACGTTATCATGCCGGTTAAAAGTGGCTACTGAATTACCGGCGCGCGGCCCGAACTGACCCCGCGTTTTTCGGAGTACCGAGCGTGAACGCCGACCTCCTCTTCTCGCCTTCGATGCAGCTGAGCCTTGAAGCGCGACTTGAGAGTTCAACCTCAGAATGATCTTCCGCGTGAAACTCGTCGATAAAAATAACGTCGCTCGGGTTGGAGTGTGAGCCAAATATGATTTCGATATAGGACTCGAAGGAGACGGAGGTTAAAATGAAAATTGTTACGCCACAACTACCTACGCTCTGACCCTCCGAAGAGATTATCATCTTGACATTTCCTTACATGGTGAACTCTCGAGCTTGCAGCCGGGATAGAACTAGCACGACCTTTAACGAACACGATCGCGTTTGAAATTTTGAAAAGGTGAAGCCCAAGACTGGAATCACGTAGACAAGTATTGCACATGTTTCCCTATGTCCTTATTATGTATTCGAAAAGACAAGTAACAGCTCATTACTCTAACATGACAAAGTTTCAGGACTGTAAAAAACAAAATCGGCCCAAAGCATCCTCAAGCGCACGCTCGCATAAGTGTGTAAACAGCAAATGCATCGACAGCCGTTGCCCTTCTCCTTTCTCAGCCTTTGAACCAATATTTGCCTACTCGTTTATATTACTTTATTATATCTAAATATAAATCTA
>NC_051410.1:25760972-25761465 GCF_015228065.2 Penaeus monodon
TTTAGGGAGATAAATCTTGTTCATATTCAGCCCCAATGCCTCTGAGGCTACAAAAGTAACCGAGAGCGGAGAGCTATGAAATCACAATTTTTTGCCATAATTTTATCGTTACGTGATTTTTTTAAAAAAATGGCTTTTCTCCTTCGGCTCCTCTCGTCTCTCCGTTCAGACCTTCGCCCTGCCTGCTCCCTCCTCCGTGTCCCCGCTTCTGTTCGCGTTGAAATTTCTTGCCGAAATATCAATCGCAAGACGGCCCCCACCTTGAAGTCAAATCAAAGAAAAATTCAAGCGTTTAATTTCCGCCAGACATTGGGCGCACTCGAGGCGGCGCCGGCTCGTCCTCTCGTCGCCTCCGACACTCACTTTAAAACTCATCAAACTTCTTACAGCCGCCGCGATCCTCAAGCCTCTTCAGATTTCCAAAGAGGGAAATGTCACCTAAAATATAGACCAACAGTTTTCCCTTTTCGCTATTCTTTTGCCTCTTACCGGC
>NC_051410.1:25769268-25769395 GCF_015228065.2 Penaeus monodon
CTACCAATAGCCATGCCATAAACTGGGAAAGAATGAATATGCCAAAAACATCGCAACAATGAATATGAATAATACATATGGGAACATACGATTAAATAAAGTTATATGATAGAATAAAGTTATATGT
>NC_051410.1:25770347-25770428 GCF_015228065.2 Penaeus monodon
GGTAATCCGGTTTTCTAGGAAACGAGTGTGATAAATCGCCTTCAGAATTTGAAAGAAATGTTATTTGTCATTAACAATATA
>NC_051410.1:25770992-25771321 GCF_015228065.2 Penaeus monodon
CCTACAGAGAAACAGAGAATGAAACAAACAGAAACGGATAAAGGTATATAGAAAGATATAGCAAGAGAGAAAAAAACAATAGTCATCGCAGATTTCAGGAAAGAACATCAGGATATATACTAAAAGTTTCCTTTGTGTTCTTTCCGCCAACCGCAGCTCTAATAGACGAGCAAGATTAATTTTGCGTTTGATAACAGTCTCTGTTGCTTTGATAACCGAAGCGGGTGAATCACGGCGGGCACAGGGGGAAGGTTCCCACTGAATGCGTGTTCATGGACCACGCGTGGACGAGTCCTTGTAAATATTGTGCTCGTGCAGAGATTCGGTTA
>NC_051410.1:25771972-25772104 GCF_015228065.2 Penaeus monodon
TGTAATGATGTAGGACGATATGTGGAGTTATCCCAGTGTGCTGTCACTCATGTAATGTATAGCAGAAAGTGTATCCCACTAGTTTGTCCCCAACATAATGTTGTGATGAGTTTGCGTTCCTCTTTGATGGTA
>NC_051410.1:25776247-25776567 GCF_015228065.2 Penaeus monodon
TTACACACACACTGTGATTGAATTTCTGTTGTTGAAATGCTGCGAATTCATGTGGCGACGATTTCATGGCACCATTCGCGCGGCGTCATGAAGAGAATCCCAAATGTTCATTCCTTTTCGCCGCTCGAGCTGAGCGAAGTCCCTGGTGATGGTAGACGCCGCGGTCAAGGGCGGATGGCCGCACCTGGATCCAGGCTCAGAGGCTCGTCGGCGATAGACTGTAACAGGCTCCCTTGGGCGACTTCCTCGAACTAGGACTCTGTAAATCCCGGAAAACTTGTTCCGATAGACATTTTGAAGTCTTACTTGGAGTCGTCATA
>NC_051410.1:25776914-25777266 GCF_015228065.2 Penaeus monodon
TTTTTTTTTTAGGTCTCAGACCGTCCTGAGCCATGACCTCTTGCCGCCTCCCCAACCCCTCATCCTCATCCTTACCCTTCCTTCCCTTCGTCTCTCTTGCACCCCTTTAACCTTGTCTCCCCGTTACCTTTTTTCTTTCTCCACCTTTCCACTCCCCATAACTTTCCTTTGCTCCCTCTTAGTTTCCTCCCTCCCCCTTTCGCGATCGTGTCCAATGCCTAATTTCTCTCGTTTCCTCATTGGTTTCTTTCGATTACCTTCATCTTGCTCCTTTTCCTCTTTCACTCTCTAATTCCAAGTTCATTTCTTTCTCTTCTTCCATGCTAGTCTCCTTGATTTCTACTTTTCCTAG
>NC_051410.1:25777594-25778247 GCF_015228065.2 Penaeus monodon
TTCACACAAAACACATCCACACTGTAATGCTGATGTATTATGTATTAATAAAACTATTGAATTGCCGTGTTCCTCAAGTTTCGAACAAGCGGAGTCTCTTGAATGGCGAATAAACCATGTATTGAATATTGTTTTGTCTTGTTAGTTTTAAGTTTTAAAAATAATTCATAATCGCTTGATTGCATTCACTTGTCTTTTTGAATTTATTTTCGTAATATGGAAATCCACAAATCTCAGAATTTACCTTATATCAGGTTATTTGTCTTTTGTGAATTCACAAAATTGTTCTAATTTCTAATTTACTGATTTTAATTGCTGGTTATCCAATCTTACTTTTTTATAACTTTCATTATTTTTTTCACTTTATATTTACGACTTGCTAAGTCACCTACTCAATCAATGATATTACTAATTAACGAAGGTTCGCAGGGATACTGCTTTTATAGTTATATGATTTTAGTTTGTTCCAATATTTGTCAAACAATTTAGGATTATTGCTTTTTCGAGTTTATTAACGGTAATTTTATTGCATGGTTACTTTAGTACTGATGTATCTTTATAAGAAGTTTTCAGCAGTTTTTCTTAAACTTTTTATTGTTAATCAACATGTTTGTTTTTTTCATAATCTAACCCTAAATGATTGTATATTGTTT
>NC_051410.1:25778866-25779239 GCF_015228065.2 Penaeus monodon
CGCATACGGTGTCTGTATACAACCACTAAACACACTCTTATTATGATATATAGAATAGATTATACATCTATATAAATATAGAATTATACACACATACGTTTGCAGTAAAAAAAAAGTCTCCCTTATTACGAGGATTTAAAGGCCATCTCACAATTTCTTTGAATTTTCTCTTTAATCACTAAATAATCTCATCCACATTCCCAATTCACGACCCCGGCGACGCCAGCAGCGTATCCAACTTGCGAAACCACTTCGTGCAAATCCCCAGAGGAGACTCTATACTCTGTGGTCGCGTTCTGTCACGCTTCCGCATACACAAACATATGTATTATAACACAAACTAAACACACTCTTATACTCATAAGTTAATAAA
>NC_051410.1:25779357-25779780 GCF_015228065.2 Penaeus monodon
CACACACACACACATACGTTTTGCAGTAAAAATAAAGTCTTCCCTTATATACGAGTGATTTTATGGCCATCTACAAATTCTTTGAATTTTCTCTTCTAATGCACTTAAATAATCTTCATTTCCACGATTCCCGAATTCACGGACCCGCCGGCGTCGCCCAGCAGCGTATCCCAACTGTTGCGAAACCACTTCGTCGCGAAATCCCGCCAGAGGGAGCTGCTCTACTCTGTGGTCGCGCGTTCGTGTCCACGCTCCGACTACACAAACATTATTTTCTATAAAGAAACTTAAGCCGCACGCCTAACCTCACCAAGTTCAAAACAAACTCCATAATTCACTGACATCAGCTGTCAGAACCGAAATTCGCTTTCGCTGCCACAATAGCTCTAGCGGGAAAAACAGACGCCTACCTCTAATTTCACC
>NC_051410.1:25780242-25780634 GCF_015228065.2 Penaeus monodon
AACTTGTTAAAAAATCGGAACAAAGTAAAATCATATAACAAAAATCGGAGTATCCCCTGAGAGCTTTCATTAATAAGTAAATAAGTGATTAAGTAGGTGACAGCAGGTCGTAAATATAAAGTAAAAAAATATTAAAACTTATCGTAAAACAAGTCAACAATTATAAAAAATACATTTAAAAATAAAACAAAATTAAAAATTAATAAAAAGTCTTAACTTAAAGTAATTTTATGAATTCATAAAAGTCTTAAATAACTTGGTAGAAAGCAAATTCTGAGATATGTGGAGGGGTTCAATAATACGAAAATCACTTTAAAAAGACAAAGTAAATGTAATAAATGTATTATAAACTATCAAAACTTAAAACTTATATACGAGGTACACGGTAGTTC
>NC_051410.1:25781226-25781371 GCF_015228065.2 Penaeus monodon
AGCCACGATCTTTCACCGAGTATGTAAACAAAGGCCTCTCTCGTCAGAGGGATGATGAGTGTAGACATTAAATTATGGAATATATGTAAAGGTAACTAGTATATTGTAATATGAATAATTTTTTTGGTACATATACATAAACACA
>NC_051410.1:25782105-25782228 GCF_015228065.2 Penaeus monodon
AAAAAATACAAGCTAAGAACAAATAGACATTAAAATATAATGTTACAATCCTTCTAGAACAAGTGCAGAAACTAGGAACTAGATAAAATTTAAAATGTACAAAAAAAAATCTAAAACGAAAAT
>NC_051410.1:25786833-25787100 GCF_015228065.2 Penaeus monodon
AGTAAAAAAAAAGAAAGAAAAAGAAAAAAAAAATGATCAAATACTAAAAAACGATTATAAAAACTAATTATGAAAAGAAAAATAGTAAGGGTATACGCAAGTTCTTCCCTTGACGTGAAAAGTGCAAAATACGAAGTTAATAAAAATAGGTAGTAAAAAAGAACAAATGTGTGCCAGATTTCGGTGCCGTGGGTTGGTTCAGGGAGTGCCATATCTTTAATACAGGGAAAATTACTGGTATGGATCACTACCCATGCATCTCAGGCC
>NC_051410.1:25787161-25787246 GCF_015228065.2 Penaeus monodon
GAGCCGCGATCTTCCACAGAGTATGTAAACATCGTCAGAGAGACGAGTGTAAATGCATTCAATTATGGAATATATGTAAAGCTAA
>NC_051410.1:25790132-25790267 GCF_015228065.2 Penaeus monodon
GTAGAAGAATGTTTCTAATGTTTGGTATAATATTTATACATTGAAAATGTAATCAGTGGTGACGCCGCATAGTAACAAAATACACAAGAAAAGAAAATCACTTGCTAACGAATAGTGGCACTATACCGAGAAACA
>NC_051410.1:25790944-25791044 GCF_015228065.2 Penaeus monodon
CAAGGCAGAGAAGCCCTGGGTGCAGGGACGGGCGTATACACAGGCGTGAACAAGCGTGGGGCACGTGCATGGCCAAAAAGAATGTACGTGGCGGAGTAAG
>NC_051410.1:25791230-25791938 GCF_015228065.2 Penaeus monodon
GAACTAAGAATGCGAACCATAAGTGCTTAACAGCGCGCAGCATTACGTAGTGACTAAGGTCTGACGTGACTGTGTTACTCTCCGTGCATTTAGTGTACTAGTGTGTGTCACTGTCCGTGTATTTAGTGTACTAGTGTGTGTCACTGTCCGTGTATTTAGTGTACTAGTGAGTGTCACTCTCCGTGTAGTGTACTAGTGTGTGTCACTCTCCGTGTATTTAGAGTACTAATGCGTGTCATTCTTCGTGTAATTTAGTGCGGCATGAAAAGAAAAGGAAGCGCGCCGAACGAGCTATGAATGCGAACTAAAATTGCCTAACAGTGCGCAGCATTACATAGTGACTATGTTCGACGTGACTTTATTACTCTCCGTGTATTTAGTGTACTAGTGGTGTCACTCCCCGTGCATTTAGTGTACTAGTACGTGTCACTGTCCGTGTATTTAGTGTACTAGTGTGTGTCACTCTCCGTGAATTTAGTGTACTAGTGTCTCAAAGTTCTGCATATCGTGTGCGTGAACACATTGTACACTTCGGAAATAATAAATAAAGAGTAAGATTCTTTCTTATATCCTCTCGTAATAATCAGCCGAACAGATAACAAAAGATCACGGATGTGATCGTTCATATAAACAAAACAAACGAAAACCTGAACCTCCTAGTACATCATGGAGAGTAAGTAATTATTATATGAACTTCATTCCCCCCTC
>NC_051410.1:25793848-25794675 GCF_015228065.2 Penaeus monodon
ATTTTTTTTTTTATATAGTATGTATATACATGTTGTTCCTTTAAATTAAGTTTAACTGTAGTACCAGTCTTTAAATATGTATACGAATAAGGCTAAGAAATTAAGTTTCCAGGCCTTTATCTCTGTCCTAGTTCTTATTTGGCTTTTGTTTTTTGGTTTCGTTCCTTAATGAAGTTTGACGAATGTTTGTTATTTAAGAAGATGATAATCAGCATCAGAAACTGAATGCGCAAGAGCGTCCCAGACACTGTTGTGAAATCGTATGATCAGGCCGATGAGATCCGTGGTTTGCAGACTCGCGCTGTCTTCTCCCTTGATTACCATCCTCGGGGGGGCTTCATTTAATTAATACCTGCTGGCGCCGCCCCCTCTCCCGCACCTGTCATACCCTCCGATCCACCTTTATGGAGCTGATACTTAGGCATTACACTCAACAGAGGCAGCGCACCTCGTAACGTGAGAATCTGCAGCTGTTAACAGAGGGACTGCAGGTAAAACGCGTATGGAATGGCTGGATGCTGGCAATCTTTCCCTTCTCCAGTGTCTTGGCGCGATTCGATTCGCCATAATGGTTGGAGATGAAGTCAGGCGTCGGATGTGCAGGGATTACTTAGTCCTTTGCTCAGGTTCTGCAGGGAACAGCGCTCGTGGCTGCAGGATATATCTTGTGCTATTTTTTTTTCGCGCTCGCTTTCCTACACTTCCTCTCTCTCTCAGAGTCTTTATGCTTACTCTTTAAGCCCTTTTATTTTCTTTCCCTTTGGTCTGACTGTCATATCGACTGTATTTCGCTTTTCAGTAATTAGCTTTAAAACATTTCAAGGTGA
>NC_051410.1:25796670-25797449 GCF_015228065.2 Penaeus monodon
AAATTAAGTTTAACTGTAGTACCAGTCTTTAAATATGTATACGAATAAGGCTAAGAAATTAAGTTTCCAGGCCTTTATCTCTGTCCTAGTTCTTATTTGGCTTTTGTTTTTTGGTTTCGTTCCTTAATGAAGTTTGACGAATGTTTGTTATTTAAGAAGATGATAATCAGCATCAGAAACTGAATGCGCAAGAGCGTCCCAGACACTGTTGTGAAATCGTATGATCAGGCCGATGAGATCCGTGGTTTGCAGACTCGCGCTGTCTTCTCCCTTGATTACCATCCTCGGCGGGGCTTCATTTAATTAATACCTGCTGGCGCCGCCCCCTCTCCCGCACCTGTCATACTCGCTCCACCTTTATGGAGCTGATACTTAGGCATTACACTCAACAGAGGCAGCGCACCTCGCTGAACAGTGAGGAATCTGCAGCTGTTAACAGAGGGATGCAGGTAAAAAGCGTATGGAATGGCTGGATGCTGGCAATCTCTTCCCTTCTCCCGTGTCTTGGCGCGATTCGACTTCGCCATAATGGTTGGAGATGAAGTCAGGCGTCGGATGTGCAGGGATTACTTAGTCCTTTGCTCAGGTTTTGCAGGGAACAGCGCCCCGTGGTGCAGGATATATCTTGGTGCTAATTTTTGTTTTCGCGCCCCTTTCCTACACTTCCTCTCTCTCTAGAGTCTTTATGCTTACTCTTTAGCCTTTTATTTCTTTCCCTTTGGTCTGACTGTCATATCGACTGTATTTCGCTTTCAGTAATAGCTTTACACAATTTCAAG
>NC_051410.1:25799289-25800789 GCF_015228065.2 Penaeus monodon
CAGCTCCTGAAGGTGTGTGCATGCCCAAAGAACGAGGCTCCGTGGAGGGCGTCACGAACGATATTCACGGAAGCGCTTCATATCATCTTTAGTGCCTCATTCGGGGCAATGTCCTCTCCTTCTTTTATCAGAAATCGATGTGGAAACGTTACCCAAATTTACAGTCGTGAAAGCGGGCGCTGCGCCTCCCGACGGCGCTGTAGGCGAGAGGCAGAGTAAGCAGGTACAAGCGAAGGGGTTTTCGTAAAGGCGACAAATTGGGTGGCGTCCACCTCACGGAAAGTAAACGTCGTATTCGCCTCCGAATACGACGTTTCCAATAAAGCAAACTATAAACTATTTCGGAGAAAGTTCCTTACATAAAAAAATAAATTATATGATGCCTATTAGGATTACATTGTACCTAACAGGAAGTATCAGGAGGAAACTAAACGGTGCTTACATACGACCAGAAAGTAAACTGCGAGTTCGGTTTTACGGACAACAAACGGAGTGGCAACCATTTCACGCACGGTTAATTTAAACGGTGCCGCAAATTATGGCATCCATATCATAGGTAAATCTAGTGGAAGCCATGCGTGGTCAACATTGCACAGGAGATGGTTTCGTTTTGACGGGCATTTTAAAGTAGTAGATGCATCACATGTGGCAGGGAACCTGACGGGGATGTTGAGCAATCTGCGCCAGGATTGGCATGCGCATTCGTTGTGCTCCGAGCCTTGGTCTTTCTCCAGCGCCTGGGCGGCACGAGAGTAACCACGATGCGTGAGTGTATCTGTTCGTCTACTTGTGTACATTTTGAATATAATTGTTAATAAAGATAAACATGGGTTGATTCACACCCAAAACTCTTTCATACTACATCAAAGCTGCCTATCATATATTCCCTATCAACATTCAGTCTTACGGAATCATTGATATTTTAGCGATTAATATTTATTTCATTTGACGCATCACGTTTCTGGCGATCGGGTTCGGGGGATGGGAGGGGATCTAGGGGCATCGCGCCGTCTGCTTAGAACCGAAACCGACAGGAAAAACGACGAAACGCGAGCTTTGTTCCATCACACCGACATTTTACGTAACGGCGCGCCATGCCAGAAGAACAGCTTGTTGTATTTTGCATCTCGCATAAAATACGTGGAAGTACAAGTAAAGGGAAGGCAAGTGATTCCTATATTACTCGTTGATGATCCACATAATATTGGGAATGGTATGATTTGCTACGACAGCGATTATCACAGATGAACTCCCGCTCTTTCCTTAAAGCTTATCTGCTTCTCGCAATCAGTGCTGGTCGCAGCCGGAATTCCCGCGGAAGTACGGCTGTTGTTCGGCGCTGGCGAACCGGGCCGCGGGGCTGGCGCTCGGCTCAGCTGCCACCTAAATTATGCATTGGGTGCGATGCGTTAGACTCGCCCTGCATTATATAACGTCGTGGAAATAGGGCCCATAATTTCGGTGGTCGTAAAATCTGGAAAGGCATCCCTTTAGAAAGAT
>NC_051410.1:25802228-25803136 GCF_015228065.2 Penaeus monodon
CTACTTAGCAGCTTGGCTTTTATATGCTAAATTTCAAATGCCTAAGCTGGATAGTTTCTTTCGCTTCCACGGCTTCCGAAGTTCCATCCTCATCTTCTATTCCAGCGTTATATTTATACACAGTTAATGTATTGCGTGGTATTTGTGCAAGCCCTTCCCTCGTCTCGGCCAAACCGCTTTCATTCCGCGCGGTGTCAGCACCTACCGTATTCGCAGGGAGGGCTTTGAAGGAACCGAGAGTGAAACAATTATTGCAGGTCTCGCAATGGTAGATCGATCTCTTCCTTGGACTGTTTTTCATACACATTTTGCACATATTGGGAAAGTTAGAAGTAGCCCTGTGGTGCTAACACTGACCTTCAAGTCCCGTTGACATAGCCTCAGATATCAGTAGCAGACAAAAAGACGGACTCATCACAAAACGTCCTGATCGGTCTTCTGAGATGTAGGCTGCCTGCAGACTTGCTCGCAGACAGGCAGACAAGTGCCGTGCGAAATGGTAGATGGGAGAAATTACGCTTATACACATAAAATATTATAATAAAAAGGGCAAGACCATGGAATCGAATATACACTTATAAAAAGAAACTGCCAATTATCGTCTATACCTGATGCTGTGCTAGCTCAAGTTATTTAGAGTGTTTTCTTTGGATTTAATCGATTTTCGATTTTCCTATTAAACTTCACATACATCTAAGTATACATTGCCAAATCATAATGGTGGGCAGGATGCCTTGCCGAAGGCGGGGAGCTCTTCATAGGTCACTTGGGGTGGGGGTTTATAGCCTTGGCAAAGCATTGTGGGGAGTGATTGACCGAAACCCAAGTCTTATTTATGCCTCTTTTATTAAGGGAGTTTCGAAAGGCTCCCGATCATATGTTGCACCCTCACCATTCCTTATAAACTG
>NC_051410.1:25803426-25804234 GCF_015228065.2 Penaeus monodon
GTTGTTATTTACACCGTTTACCCTTCCCACTTCTCTCTCTAACTTGCTGTCTCGTTTCAGTCAGAGTTGCCGCCTTTTATATTTGCAGGACACGCGCCCAGCTCTCAGTCATTTCACACGCATAATTTCCTGAATCATATTTAAAAAATTTGGGCTGTGGTTGATATTTGATCATCCGTGCATAAAAGAGTACCCTTTTCCTTCCTTCTGGAGGACACAGTTACTCGTGTATGTTTGTACAAACGATGCGTATTCCCTGATTAAACCAAATTTTATTATTTGTGTTTTCCATAGACTGTAATTATTCTATTAACATCATGCGCTATGATATTACTGCGAATCCTGTTGGCGGAACAATGTTCGTCAAAGTTTCTCCTACCTTGCAGCTATTGTACTTTTCCGTCAATATACATGATAGATTTCAGCTCATAAGGCTCTACTTACAATATACTTTTGAATTTTTAAATTTTCGTATATATTTTCATGATCAATTACAATTTATACTTTTGATCATATCATAATAGTAATAATAGTAAATCGGATTGCTTCTATTCTGTATGGTGTGTGGCGTAACAAATGCGATAAATTGAATTACGAAATACCAATACTTCCTTCCCTGTGAGCACGGGCTAATGGCAGTGATGATCTGTTAGGAATAATTTTCAGACAACGTTTTGACGTGTCTTGGTATAAGTTTTTTTTTTTTTTTATAAACGAAGATTCCATGCACACCGTCAGCAGTTTGATATTAACAAACTTTTGCATTCTTTCCGTAGTGTTAGATCGACGGAAAACACTAGATAAATGA
>NC_051410.1:25804360-25806192 GCF_015228065.2 Penaeus monodon
TGTACATACCGCATATACTCATATGCGGTATGTACTCGTATACGCAGGAAATGAATATCAAGCGTTGTTAACAAGGGAGCGAGAGGAGAGAAGTAAAATACAAGAGCAATCAAGTTAAACGCAAAAACACTCCCAGTCTGAAGCCTTAAACACCTGCAGTCTACAGTCTGATTTCGAAGAAAGATGAAGCGTTTGGAATTTTGACTGAGGCATGTATATCTGTGTATTTTATTGGGATTGTTAAATTACGACTCTCGCGCATTTTGTATTTTCTTGGTGAAGAGAATAGACCGTCCATGTTCTTATTATTTCCCTTTTCAAAGTTAGATTCATACAGTTTTCGGCACTTCATTGGGAGAGTTTCGACGACGCATTCAGAGATCGAAGAAAGTCTGGTATAAACTTTTGTCTTTAAATCTAGTGAATAGATGAAGAAAAAACATGCAACACAGCCTACTCATGAGAGCTTATGGGAGGCGCACTACCGCTTTGGTTTGTTTCGATGTGAAACACTCATGATGGGGCAACATGGTGCTCTCATAACGAAAGAGGCTAATATTATCTTTTCAGGAATATCCCATGAACAGTCTACAGAAATGCCGCAGAGCCAGTGAGAAATAACTTGCCTGAGAGTCCCCTAGAAAGCCCCCTTTTAGCTCTAGATCTATATATTCATACTGTTGTTCTTCTCATCTTCGCTGGGTTTCCTGTCTTTCCGGTGACCTTTGGTGTTTGAACGCTGGAAAGTTCAGGCCACATGAGACTACATAGTATTTATTCTGTGAATAGCACATACTCAGAGAACAGTATAATTAAGAGTTGCCAACGCGGACGGGGAGGGGGTTATGAGGGAGGGAAGAAAACAAGGCAGACAAATAGGGGAAAAATGAGAAAAAAAAAGATTCAGCCCAAGGAGGTGTCGGAATAGGTTGAGGCAAAGTCTTTTTAGTTGAGCTCCGAACTCCCGTCTGCACTTGCTCAATGTGTAAAACCAGCGGCTGTATCGCGTCTTTAAGGACACTTGAGGCTTATGTCCAAGCGCGAAAAGAACTCGAGCAGTATATACGCAGCCTGTTCGTGAGCGGGCGGCCGGGAACATAGCATTGCCCAGTGCAGATGGTCAGGTGACGTAGCGTCTTCATTAAAGATTGATGGATAGACCTCTTTGGTCACGGAAGACGCTGCTTGTCATTGTTCCTTTATGTGTACATGTATATTCTTCCATTTGTGATCTGACACTTGACGAAATAGATGCACATTTCCATCGACGGTGACTATGCAACTGCGATTGATAAGAATACACTAATCATCTCATTTTCTCAGAAGTATTCTGTTCCAGTAATTCATGATATTTTTCTGTTTTCAATTTCCCCCGTGAAATAAAGCTACTGGATGGGCACGGATAATAGAAAGTAACGTTTTTCGTTCACACTAATTCCTTTTCTGTTGCCATTTTTCCTGTGTATTGACTTGCTAACAGTCGTTGGTCAGCGTGCCGCTCGTCTATGGTTTATTCACGTGCTCACCGAGCACAACACATCACCGACCCTCAGCGCAGTAATCATAAGATAATCACTGTAATTCTCGTCGCCTCTAAAGAGTCCTTTTCCCCTCATATAACGCTGCAATTTTATTCTGCAGCCACCTCTGTGTCTACACCTCATCATGATTTAACAAGGAAAACGAGGGAGGAAAGTGCTCACGGGCAGTCATTATGAAGACTATACAGTACGGTACATATGTATATGGTCGTGAAAATGGTAGTATTGCTGTTTTTATATTACTGTATATTTTCAATGTATGAGTGTTAGCAAAGGGTGGATTTTTAATAA
>NC_051410.1:25806449-25807276 GCF_015228065.2 Penaeus monodon
CAGTGATCGAGAAGCCGGGTGGATGGAGCAGATGGTAAATAGAATTGCATATCTTTAACTTTTTACATTTTTACTTTTATACAAAGTAAATATTATTCCCAATGCCTTCCAAATAACATTTAAAATCCAGTAAATCAACTGTTATGTACGAAGTATCGTTTATCAATATAGTAGGTCAAACCACAAACAGTATTGTTAACTCGTCAGTCACGGGTTGATCCCAACTTGTCTTATCATTTCAAATATAATATTAATAGAGTAGATTGGTAATAAGATTTGTCCAGTCAGGATGATCTCCTCTGCAAATTTTGATATCATGTGACCTGAGTATGTCGTTAAAAAACAACTCATTGAGAAACTGGTAATTTTTCATTCAAAAATTTCATAGGGAACGTAGAAAACCTTACGATTTAAATTTACATATAAAATAATATGTGATTCATAATTTACCTTCTCAGAATAATGTACAAGAACTCTTTACAAACGCATTTTTGGGAAGAAATTAGTAATGAGTAAACATTATCATCGATGTTGGGCAATCATGATTGCGTCAGTTACACCAATTCCAAGTGTTCTTTTTAAGGAAAACACCACACATTTCAATAAAAAATGTTGGCATTGAGGAAAACATTGTAATGTTTCCAAACTTTTTAACAATTTTAATGGATAGCTGAAACTTGTTATCAATGAAAATATTTGCGAAATATCCCGAGCCAACCATAGGCTTCGTTACAAACAAAAGTTGTCCTTTCACAAAATGCTGGATACTATACATGTATTACCAGAGAAAGGCAGTCCTTGCACCATAATTGTGCACCAGTTGGAAC
>NC_051410.1:25807755-25807836 GCF_015228065.2 Penaeus monodon
CACAGCACAGTATATGTATATATGGCTAAATATTTAACATGATAAAAATATTCATAACAATCTGTATGTTGTCTAAAACCC
>NC_051410.1:25812078-25812609 GCF_015228065.2 Penaeus monodon
GGATTAGGTATTTATCAACATTAAGAAATAAAAAGGATATACATACACACCTAAAAATGCATCTATGTACATATATTTAACATATATACACATAAACATTTTTGAGAAACCTTCAGAAAGCCAATGGCAACTCGAAATTGAAAGGCAGTCTGTAAGGGATATGATTAGAATCACTGTAATGGAGTGTAAGTCATCAATTCCATACCAGTCGTGGAAATACGATAACACTCTGAATGGAGGAACTTTCAGGTAGAGTTAATGGCGCCACACGCCCGTCCCGGTGGGTAGCCGTGCTTGTTGAGCCCCTCCCCCGAAAAATAAATTGAAGTATTCAATGAACTTTAGGCTGAAAAACGGGGAAAATGATTTAATTGGTAATATAAAATCGCAATCGACTGGGAAAAGTTTAGATCCCAATTTGCAATTTGATTATTTGAGCGCAAAATTACTAGAAATTATACACTAGCATGACGGCCATCAAAACATAGCAGGAAAATTGAAGTTGGATGAGGAAGAATTTGTGATTTGAAA
>NC_051410.1:25818538-25818718 GCF_015228065.2 Penaeus monodon
GAACTCGCGATGCAACAATAGCAAATGCATCTCTCTTTTGGATATATTGTTGGCATTATCCCGTTTTCCCATTTTTCTTGCCTCGTCGCAGAGTATGTAATATTTGTTCAAACTGGATTTTCCTTCATAATGAGATTGACTAGTAAATACTTTCTTATTAATGGGTATCCGCCTAAGTGA
>NC_051410.1:25819008-25819727 GCF_015228065.2 Penaeus monodon
GGTGATACATGTACATAAATATGTATGGGCGTTTGAGAGAATGCAAGTGATTTTCATATATAGATGAAGAGATTAGATAAAATGAGGTATATTGCATACATCCCTGCACGCAGATATACAGACTTTATTTTTCATGATTTTTTAATTGCTTCATCTTATATCAATTTCACATTAATATCTACTTTCACACATGCATCGTGCCTACCGGGCTGGGGTGTGATTATCTTTGCACTACGCCAACGCTGCGTATGAACGTGCATCCCTTTCCGGATGATAAAACAATGCGCTGCTGGCGGCGAGCTTGCCCGCCCGCGGAGCCCGTAACTCACACCCATCCAAACGTGTAATTTGTTGCCCCCGACAGGGATACATGCCCCCAGGGACCTCTCAAATTATTCTGTTTTGGCCGCGTCGCCGCGTTTGTTGTTCCCCGACAGCAGGCCTTTTCACCGGGACTTTCCTGCAGTGGGCGTTGCAGCGACTGTAATGATCGCTCTTCTCGTTCGGAACAGCACAGGGGAAACGGGGACTGTAAATCACGCTGCTTCTCACATTTGCATATGACGCGTATTTTCACAAACCTCGACTTCATCAAGATTTCACCTCAAAACGGGAAAGGAAGCGCTCTCGTGACCGAAACGGAATTCCACGAATGGTGTAGTATTTCGTCTCACTCTCTGACCAGCGAATAACAGCCCTTTAAAGTACTAACAGTCATT
>NC_051410.1:25819831-25819911 GCF_015228065.2 Penaeus monodon
ACGAGGTCCGTGTATTACGCCATATACATAGGAAATAATGAAAGTATTGATGATGGCGGTAGCGAACGACACCGATGAGG
>NC_051410.1:25820389-25820644 GCF_015228065.2 Penaeus monodon
CATTATCAGTGCTCGCGCACCCTAAAGCGTTCTGCTCTTGTAGTTGTTTTAGTTTGTATTGCATAATTCCACATTGGTCCTTTTATTGAGGGAACAAACAGAAGGAAGCCTCATGCTCGAACTTTGCGCCAATGGTATCGTCCGTTCGCCACTTGAGTTCCATACATATTAACGTAAGTAAATAAATACTATGATAACTACTCACAGTTACATGCGAGATAAATTAGAGAAAACACGTATAACTGTATATTAAAA
>NC_051410.1:25821466-25821962 GCF_015228065.2 Penaeus monodon
ATGAAGGCACTGTTCCTGCTTCTCCTACGGGAAGGCAAGCAAGAGTGATGGGTGAGGTTGATGAGGCGGCTGGATGGGGGTGGAGGGGCTGCCGAAGGGTGGGGGGGGGCTTCGGCTAGTGGCCGGGGGAGATGTCGACAAGCGGCGCAATTTCACATGCATGTAATCTTTGTTATTCAAATCTGAGGCCAAACTTTATTCGCATAAATTTTGCAACGTATGATTAGAATTTGGAGAAATTATTGTTGCTTGCAAAACTGATGCGCAAACTAGATGAAAAGGAAGAAATTACCAGAGAGGAAGCAAGTGAATAAAGCAAAGGTGAAGGAGGGCAAACGCGCACCGCTGAGGCCACGCAAGGGAAAGGCAGCGGCGAGGAGATGCGAGCGAGCCGCGGGAAAGGCTGCCGCTCAGCCGGACGCGCGGCTCCCGGGACGTCCTGGCAGGCGTCGCAGGAGGGGCTCACTGTGACCTTGGACGAGCTAACAATTTACTC
>NC_051410.1:25822165-25822536 GCF_015228065.2 Penaeus monodon
ATACATATATAAAGCATGTAAGATATGCTAACAACGTGTCCCGGGAGAAACCAAGGGAAGGCCATTACTGCCTTTGCCAGAGTCCTCCGCAGCCCCCGATTTCCACCAAAGTGCCCATGCCATGAGTTTGTGTCATTCCTTGCCTTCCCCAAGTTAGCGCGTTTCCTCATTTCCCAGTATCCGATCAGAAACACATACTGTACACCTTCAGATATTCAATAATATTCTTAATAGATGATGAATACTGGAAACCACTATAGTAGAATAAAATATAATTGAGTTTAAATCTGTCACTCGGCATACTTTGCATTGGAAAACAGAAAAGATTAGCTGTAGTATGTAGTAGAGGGCACTACATGAAATGATTTCGA
>NC_051410.1:25823249-25823557 GCF_015228065.2 Penaeus monodon
CACTCTTGCCCTTGAAAATCGCGCACCCACAGCCCGGACGAACATACACGATCAAAGCACAATGAATCTGACAGATCCGTGAAGTATGTGACGCCTGTTGTCCAGTGGTTGTCTGTTGTTCTAGCAACATGACATGCATAATTCCATTTCAATCTGGCCATAGTTTCCCTCTTTCCCAATCCTCAAAGTGAAGCCCAGCATGTTTCGTTCATTTGTGCACGTTGCATCAATCTTAAATTCGAGAGAAAACTCAAGCTGTTATATTCCAAGTCTCTGCCCCAAAGGTCATAGTACGTGGAGGAGGCATT
>NC_051410.1:25829472-25830031 GCF_015228065.2 Penaeus monodon
GGGGGGAGGCATTTGTTAGATACTTTTCTCTTTAAAATTTTATTTATCTTTTCATTTATAAAAATAGCTGATGCCATTCCAAAGGCTTACTAGTGTAAATCTTATAATTTCTTATTCTTTAGAAGGTTCCGTAGACGTTTCTTGCCAAAGGTGATTTACCATTTCAAGTTATTTTCCTTCAATTTCATTTATTCATGTTTGCATTACTCATGATTTTCGTCTTGTTTTGGTTTACATGTAGGCTGTTTTGGGCTTCCTTCATTTGGTTAGTTCAACATAGCCCGTAGCTCTTCCAGACTTTCTGCAAAGACAATGACGTCATCTGCAAATCTGAGGTGGTCGAGGTTTTCCCATCTATTCGGATTCCATTACAGATAATTCTAGCTTGGATCTCAACTGAAGGAAACACCATCTTGCAAATGCCATCGATAGTGGTATATTATATTCTGATATCTTCTCAGTGAATTGATTTACTGTATGTAGACGGTCGAGAAGCCTTTCCCAAGGTCAGCTTGATCCCTCGGTCGGTTTTCTATTGGTGATAACGTTGGTGAAAACT
>NC_051410.1:25830058-25830663 GCF_015228065.2 Penaeus monodon
TATTAAGCTAATTAAACTCGCTAGGCGATAGTTGATCTTTAGGATCCCTTTTTTTGAAAAAAAGTATGTTGGCTGCATTATTCCAGCCTTCAAGAAATTCGCTTTGCGCGTGGCACTCACTGAAAGGGTTGATCAAGCTTTACATATGCGCCATCCTCTGCTGCCAAGAACAAATTGATATTATCTGGTTCCGGTGGTTTTACTTTCTTTGTCTGCTTAACTGCTGAATTTACCTCCCACTGTGTTACTTCTGCTACTTAAACGATGTCTGCCATTAGTTTCCTGATATCTTGGCGTTTTTTCCTTTGGATTAGCTTGTTGAGGTCTGTAGTTTAAAAATTGTCTTTAGTTATTATTGGCCTTTTCTCTGAAGTTCCAAAAATGGAGTATCGATTTTTCACTTCTAATTGGCAAGGGGATATGAATGCTTATGATATACATATTGGCTGAGGCTTTTAATTGAATATCTTATGATTTCTATCATCCATATTTCGCTCGTACAAATATTCACTGTCTCTACAACTAGCTGGTTTTAGAAACATATCTGCCAAGCATAACATGAGCAGGATATAAGCAACTGAATATTTGATTTTATAACAAATTTC
>NC_051410.1:25830737-25830927 GCF_015228065.2 Penaeus monodon
TGAATGCTTTATGATATCCTGTTTCATGGTTAAATAAAAATTAAGGAGAATATTTAAAAGGCCCACCGCAGGGACCCTGTGTGTTCTATTTGTGTTTTGATGTTAATCCGCAAGATTTACAAACGTGCAAATAATCACGAGCCTCATGTGGTTCTTCTTAGTTTGTTGTGGAATTGCTGACGTTCACTTC
>NC_051410.1:25831530-25831652 GCF_015228065.2 Penaeus monodon
CAATACACGTCTACATAAGAGAGGAAAAGCAAACCACCGCCACGTTCAAACAACCCCTTTTCTTCGTAAAAACAAATTTAAAATAAAACAGTTGTAAGATCCTTATTGATTCTGCAATGAAT
>NC_051410.1:25831701-25832694 GCF_015228065.2 Penaeus monodon
TCGTCTGCGCTCAGTTATTATTTTCATTGTCGCTATTATACGTACTGTTATAAATCACATATAAATCCTTGCTGCTTATTCTTATTATCGCCTACAGTAACTACTTCACTTGCTACTTGGAAAAGACAGTAGAAAACCGTCAGATACTTTTGTGGCTGAGCATTTCAATTCATCCACGAAATACGCAGGAGCTGAATATGAGCTTAGTATCTTGAAACTCGACGTGACCTTAAATACGTAGCAAAAGACAAGGCATGAAACAAAAGGAAAATTTCTCCCAAACGCTCAAGCGCCTCACCTCTTTGCCAACACAAAGCCGTTTCCGCCTCGCCATTGTAGACAGGGAACGGTTCTGCCACGTCGTAAAAATTGTACGGCAACTTTGGATGAAAATGTACCGGCTGCGCCATAATGTATTTCGCAATGCACTGATACTATTTTCTGTAGTAACGTAGCTAGTGATATTTCCTTTTTCTTGAGATGAATATAGTATCACGACCACTTCTTGACTAAGAACATTTTGCCTTCGCTATCACTTAACTCGTATTAAGTTGTATGCACTGACATTTCATTGTGTTTATAAGTACCAGTGTACCTTTTAACATGGTTTCATCATGAGTACATTATTGTTTGTAACAATCTTAATCCTCAAATAAAAACCATTTCTACCGCATTCATCTATCTTGATGTCTTTACAAGCGATATCAATAACCTTTTACTTTATTTAGGATACTAACTGGCTGTTGATTTACTAATAGATAGTCATAACGACCATATTCTAACGATTTTCCCTCAGCTTCATTTGTAATCCTTAGTCAAACCCATTCATCACTTTGTGCAATATACATTTTTTCTCTCTCTATATAAAATATGCCATAGAAAATCTAACTGACAACCTGTTGCACGATCCTGAAGGACCGCAGTCTCATGGCAGGTGCATCTGTTCATGGATGACAAATCATTTCGGCTGAGGCTTCCTTTCGCTGTAAGGCT
>NC_051410.1:25834203-25834441 GCF_015228065.2 Penaeus monodon
CGACCGGACCGGTGTTTGCAGGCGCGGCGGCACAGATGAGTGGCCTCGATTGAAATAGGCGAAGGTAAACAAAGTCGACTTTAGAGATGGCGGCTGGAGGCTCCCGGCGCTAAAACTTCACTGGACCAAACGGCGCCGCTCCCGATGAAGCACGACGCGACTCTTGGCGAAATGGAGATTGGAAATATTTGTCCTTGCGGGACACCTCGCCTGCGACTCACGGGCGCCCTGGCTCTGA
>NC_051410.1:25835176-25835469 GCF_015228065.2 Penaeus monodon
CATTTCTGCAGAAACGTTAATAGACAACATCCTAGCTACTGTAAACATGAAGCCATAACATAAAATATGTTTTTCAAATCGAGGTCAGAATAATATTGTTTCATTGAATATATTTTGCTGGAACTTCTGGCTGGAATTTCATAAAATATGTCGTCACTCTGCGCTGACGTGGACATACATGATGCATCACCGTTCTTGATCTAAACATTTCCTGATCCATAAAAAAATAACTATATTCACACAGAAAAATATGTAAAAAATGGAACGCGCCGCACAAATTCTACAAGAATAGG
>NC_051410.1:25835497-25835796 GCF_015228065.2 Penaeus monodon
AGATCCATCCCATGGAAAGCCGTAATGCGAGAATCCGCGGCATGAAGCGCCGCATTTCGTCGTAAATGGACCATTGAACAATGGGATTACTTTCTAGCTAAATAAAACTAGGAAATAAAATTAAATGGAGGCATACATTTCGTCTGTGGCTTGTTTACCAGCGCCGTCCGACCCTAGATACTGCGGACGGACGTGCATAAGCCTACATCACAATGGCTCATGCTGTTGCATCCATGTACACGGACACAATGGGAGGGAAAGAGACGGGTAGCAAGACAGACAGATAGCTAGAAAGACTC
>NC_051410.1:25835994-25836361 GCF_015228065.2 Penaeus monodon
CTAAAAATATTTTTCTAATCTAACGATAACAAAAAGATTATTATCAAGTGATGCCAACTGCGGGATTCAAAGGGAAAACTGGACTTTCTGAAGGGCGCAGCTTCAAAGGCTGAACTTCAGTCAGCACCGTCTTTGTCATCGCGTTATTTCTTGGAAAACGGCTTCCCTTTCCTCGGGTAAGGATCGCTCTTGCGTGCAACAGAGCTATAGTTTTTTTTCTTTTAGAAATTTAAAGGAATCTGTCTACTAAAATATGGGTACAGTTTAACATTAACTGTTCTGATTCTTGCACTTTATCTGTTGATATCTTTAGAATATACTCTAAACATGCATTTAATTTCACTGGATTATTTGCATCTGTCATTAT
>NC_051410.1:25836783-25836875 GCF_015228065.2 Penaeus monodon
TACTATTTCCAATATAGCAAATGAAATGTGGTCATATCAACTACGTAATTAACGAACCAAGTTGCCGTATAATTGTCAGCGACGGCTGACAA
>NC_051410.1:25837042-25837156 GCF_015228065.2 Penaeus monodon
GTAAACTGTAATTATATGACTACGTAATTTCCCTTGCCTTTTGACAGTTAATAAATAATAATTAATTCATGAAGTTGACTTTGTTGGATAAGATTAATCATGAAAAAGGATTAC
>NC_051410.1:25839133-25839627 GCF_015228065.2 Penaeus monodon
TGCGTGGTCGCTTTAAGGCATTTGTGGGAATCGTGTCACCTGCTTCTAAATACTCTGGAGGTGTTTGGAATGCCGACCGAGGCCTTGGCACGGGAAGTGATGACAGTTAAACAGAAATACGAAGCAGAAGCGCAACATAAAGATACAGTTCACTGCACATGCTTGGTCTATATGAACAAAATAATCGGGAGGTCTAACATCCTGTAAATGATGCGCTTAAGGACTGAAAAAACTCGTTTCGTTGTTGAAAGAGCAATACATTGTGTATACGAAACACAAGAGAGCTGATTCTAAAACGTAGCTGGGAAACTATTTTTTTTAAAGGAGGATATATTTCAACCGAGGACGTGACTGTCGGTGGCTGCGGCGCAGCAGTGTGAACTCCAGATGCGTAGCCTGGGTTCCTTTTCAGGAATGCCGTCAGAGAGATGCCGGTATACAGGAAATAATAAAAAGCAATACTATGCACTAAAACATACATACATACGTGCGTA
>NC_051410.1:25839718-25839815 GCF_015228065.2 Penaeus monodon
ATGGAAAGTGGAAAGAATATTACTCCAAACTTTACGGGAAAAACAATTTAAACCAACCCATAAGATTATAAAAAGATAAAACAGAACCACTAATAAT
>NC_051410.1:25841547-25841725 GCF_015228065.2 Penaeus monodon
GTCACTTGTGTAAACTGTAGTGCCTCTTCAGCCAACCTTCGAGTGATGTGTTTTCTTTTGGAAAGAGTGTCATGTTCATTAGGCCTTAAGAAGATCAAAGTGAACCCGAAAGAATTTGAACAAGTGGCGATTTGTAGGAAAATGATGTTGGAGAAAAAAAATATTTGTTAAAACTGTC
>NC_051410.1:25841749-25842235 GCF_015228065.2 Penaeus monodon
AAAGAGGGAAATCAGAAATAACGTTTTCCAAGGACAACATCCCGTAACTTGTTACCTGAGTATAATGAGGTACTAAAATTCACATGTTTGTTCTGTAAACACGAAGAGCAAATCCCAGTTCTAATAATATTTTGGCGAAAGTACAGCCCTACACATCAACCCTCTGTTTACTCTTTTCCCCGTCATGAAACACCATTTTCAAAATATTTCTCTCTACATCTTTTTGATTTGTCGATAATAATGTTATTATATTCGTAGTGATCATGCCATTGTCTTCTAGATAATCTCCCATTTGGCGCTTTTCTGCAGAGTTTTGAGTCAGCTCGTTCGCGGTAATAGCTGGCGAGTCACTCAGAGCTTTTCATTGTTGCAAGTTGCTGCTGTTGCTCCTTCCCTGTCGCTCCAGCTCACTCCTCCCTCGCAACGATCGCCGTCCCTTTCCGCGCGGACACTCACCGGGTGCGCTTGTTTTAGTTATCTTTCCTA
>NC_051410.1:25843423-25843656 GCF_015228065.2 Penaeus monodon
TATGTATATATAATGTGTGCATGCATGAGAATGTTTCCTTGTTTACACGTGTATGTCACTTGTGTAAACTGTAGTGCCTCTTCAGCCAACCTTCGAGTGATGTGTTTTCTTTTGGAAAGAGTGTCATGTTCATTAGGCCTTAAGAAGATCAAAGTGAACCCGAAAGAATTTGAACAAGTGGCGATTTGTAGGAAAATGATGTTGGAGAAAATTTTTTTTTTTTTAAACTGTCC
>NC_051410.1:25843692-25844174 GCF_015228065.2 Penaeus monodon
AAGAGGGAAATCAGAAATAACGTTTTCCAAGGACAACATCCCGTCACTTGTTACCTGAGTATAATGAGGTACTAAAATTCACATGTTTGTTCTGTAAACACGAAGAGCAAATCCCAGTTCTAATAATATTTTGGCGAAATTACAGCCCTACACATCAACCCTCTGTTTACTCTTTTCCCCGTCATGAAACACCATTTTCAAAATATTTCTCTCTACATCTTTTTGATTTGTCGATAATAATGTTATTATATTCGTAGTGATCATGCCATTGTCTTCTAGATAATCTCCCATTTGGCGCTTTTCTGCAGAGTTTTGAGTCAGCTCGTTCGCGGTAATAGCTGGCGAGCACTCAGAGCTTTTCATTGTTGCAAGTTTTGCTGTTGCTCCTTCCCTGTCCGCTCCAGCTCACTCCCCCCTCGCAACGATCGCCGTCCCTTTCCGCGCGGACACTCGCCGGGTGCGCTTGTTTTAGTTATCTTTCC
>NC_051410.1:25847666-25847781 GCF_015228065.2 Penaeus monodon
AATTTATACATTTATAAATTCAACAGCGTAAAAACACTCATCTGTGTACCAATTGGTCCACTTTTCATGATAATTTTTTCCTAAAAAATTTCTTTGTAAGAAATGGGTAAGTCAT
>NC_051410.1:25849202-25850771 GCF_015228065.2 Penaeus monodon
GCGCAATGTAAATGAATTCGATAATGCTAAGATGACATGAAGATCCCGTTGGTCAAAGCATCCTTCGCTGGCTTTGGTCTCTCTGCACATGATCGCGACTCACCCCTTTCACTGACAGCAAAATCGCCCTCGCCCGCTCATTACATCACTAAGTGAAATGTAATCAAGTGCTGTCATCAAGCGACTGTCGCTCTCCGACTGTAAAAACCCGGGCAGCTCACCAGTTATTGAATAGCTTGATTGGCAAGTCTGTTTATTAGTACACAAAAGCCAATGCGAAACAAGCTATACTTTTATTTTTGTTTCAGTCATGGAGGCAGACGAGTATGTAAATTAGACGAGGTTGTTTATTTTTATCATTCTGGGGCAACATATCATACAGACCATGAAGATACATAATCTATATCATGAACATAAAGAATATGTCTTTCTCTGCTCCAATATCGCCACTTATAGAAAAATAACCCAAATTTGTTTTTATTATGTGCAAGTAGTGGTTGATATAGCAGTGTTTTCGGTGTTATACATGTTTACTGATAAACTAAATATGACTTTGCATGATGACAAGATATCATCTTTAGTATACATTGAAGAATGAGGCCGACACTGCCGTAGAAGCTGAATAGCACAGCAGGGCCTAAGGGAGAGCCAATCGAGGGCGCACGCGAGCAGGGTCTGGCCAATCTCCGCTGGATTAGCAAGTACGGAACATCGGCAGCTTTAAGAGTAGCGGCGCTCTCGCAGATCCGATTGTTCTTCAGATCGTAGCTGTGAAATCGGCTGGATTAAACTTCAAGATGTCAAGTCAGCGCCAGAGCGGAGCAGCATGAAGAGTAGCTAAAGCTAAAAGAAAGTTGCTGTAGACCCAAGTATGTGATTATCGTGGTCAGGCTAAGGCTAAGCAAATGAGTGCTAGTGTGGCTCTTCATTTGAGGTTGGCCAGGCCTTGATTTATAACGAGAAAGGCAGCGTTTACATGAATCCAGGCTCAAGCACAAGACTGATCAGCAAACACTGAAAAAATACCCACTTTCATGATCTGGATGATGTCAATTGAAGGAACGATAAAAAAGTGCAGAATGTTTAACTGATCAATAGTCACAGTGCCAATTCTCTGGATGATCAACAAAAATCAAAACGAAGAAGATGAATACAAAAGAAAAATACAGCAATAAAGTAAAAAGACGGGAAGAAGAAATGGACATAAAAAAGGACAAAAATAATGTTGGATAGATCAACCACGCTAACTCCGGTTCCACAACGAGGCCAAACTTTCATTATGTCCTCCGAATGAATCGGGAATGTTGTACTGCATAAAGAGCCAAAGCTCTATCATTCTGATACTTTAGCTAAATTGAACACTAACACTAACGCAAAGTTGGTGGGTTAAACTAAGTGTGAATTGGGTAGGAATGGATTAACGATTGCTTTTAAAAGGCACTCTGTAATAGGGTAGAAAGTGAAAGGGGGAACCATATATTGGAGAGTTCTTTTACGATAAAATACTCCAATCTCAATTGCACACATGCGCGCGCGGCCGTGCATGCACACGCACAAAAGCACATAAAT
>NC_051410.1:25851030-25851204 GCF_015228065.2 Penaeus monodon
ATGCAGAGGGACAGATGCATGAACAAAGAAAGGGGTCCTTCACAATAGTGGATGGTGAAAACGCCCAGTTGGATTTAACAGTGATCACATTAATGTGTCCATGCGGTGTAGTACCGGGCCCGCCTCCTGCCGTCCACAAAAATGCCAAACATTAAAATATAAGGTCATATATTT
>NC_051410.1:25851547-25851921 GCF_015228065.2 Penaeus monodon
GCCCGGTGCATGGAGTTACCGCTACGTCACGGTGTACATCCGAAGGAACAACCAGGATGAAACCGACGCAGGAGCTTAAGTGAACCATCGCTGCTTCTCTGATAAAGTTCGAAGTGAGTTCGATTCTCTTACTAGTGTGACTCGATTCATGAAATTCATGAGTACCGCCGCACCTGCACAGCGACCTAGCCAATTCTGTTGACAGTCGTGGCGTCAGTAATGTTGAATTGTCGCGTAGATTTATTCTTTTGTATACAGTCATATTTTACGATATGTGGGTCCTCATGTATCTATACAGAATAGAATATTAAGAATCGAAAACTGGGTGACGAATATCGAATATATCTTCAAGTGTAAAAACAGGGCTCCAGCAT
>NC_051410.1:25851956-25852062 GCF_015228065.2 Penaeus monodon
CAGGGGAAACTCAATATACTATTGGTGCGCATGATTTAGAGAATGCAAGATACTGCATTTCCTGCCAATCACGTCGCTCCAGATAAAAGGAATAATAGTAATTACA
>NC_051410.1:25852696-25853036 GCF_015228065.2 Penaeus monodon
GTTGGTACAACAGAGTGAAGAACAGCAAAAAAATTGTGACACTGAGCACGGGGGAGAAATATTACCAAGGTTAAATGTTCAGGAAGAGGTGAATGAGATTAATTAGGCTGACGTTGCGATGAAGGTTAATGAGGCAGCAGAGGTAACACCTGAAGAGCAAATGATCATTGATGAAGTAAAAGCATTGATAGTACGAGGAAAGACAAATGTTAACATCACGTTTAGAAAGTCGACCAGAAGAGATAACGTGAAGAAACGCGAAAAGTGAATGGAACAATTAAACACCTTATGGCAGTAGATATCACTCAGACTATTAACCTCAATTAAAGCAGCTTGTCTT
>NC_051410.1:25854632-25854743 GCF_015228065.2 Penaeus monodon
CTGCGAGGGTTGCATTCGAAGTGAGGAGAATAATTTGGTATGATATGTAAGGAACTCTGTCAAGTCACTGATTTGAGGTGAAGACTAAAGATGTCAGTAAGGAGCAATTCC
>NC_051410.1:25854860-25854974 GCF_015228065.2 Penaeus monodon
GATCTAAAAATATAGTCACTATTGTGTGCAGCAAAATAACAAGCTCTCCGAACAAACCATGTTAAACATCATATTGACAAATCAGCAGAGTCAAGAAATACAAACTAGAAAGGG
>NC_051410.1:25857411-25858246 GCF_015228065.2 Penaeus monodon
TAAGGAAGGAGAGGGAGGAGGGAACAAGATAAGGACGAAAGGAAAGAGAAGGAGATAGGGAGGTATGTCGAGAGAGGGGAAGTAGGAGGGGGCAGTTCATCTGCTTCTTCAAGGCCTTTCCCCAGCGTGAGAAGGCAAGGAAGGCCGCCAGCGTCCTTGCTGGGCCACCCGCCCTGTGAATTGCGATTCATCATAAATGGTAAAAAGTTTATACCGCATGAAGAATCGCCGGTCACATTTATGCTGCTTCTTTTTCCAAAATGAAATATTTATGACTAGGAATCTGAAAATTATATTTATGGAAAATTAATAAATGTCATTTGTTGATTAAAAGTTCATTATAAATTCTATGATTCCCAAAATAAGTTCGAGCTCGAGGATATATTAATTTCCACTAAAATTCCCTTTTTTGGCAAAAATATTCATACTATTTTTGCGTATCTTTTATTTGTTTATTGATGATTATTTAAACTGATTTTATAGTATGAAGTTAAAAAGGCTTCTGTTCTCATAATTTTACTTTGATTTCAAGCAACGAATTTTACACAAAACGTGCGCATCATCGCTGCAACGCTCGCGACAGTCTAAGTCAGCATCGCTGCAAATGATTTAATGTCCTGTTTAATATTGTTCTCACTGGCGTTTTGGCTTGAATGCGGCTTTTGCATAATCTGCCTCTGGGAATTAGCGTGTTTATGCCTCACAGAAGGAACTATGAATCATGTACACGAGAGAGTTGATTGCCGGGGGAATGATGAGCGCTGCCATCAAAACATTCCATGTCAGCGAGGGATTCCTAGCTGTTAATTGTTTGTGTGGAAGACAAAAACGGACA
>NC_051410.1:25858795-25858924 GCF_015228065.2 Penaeus monodon
TATCCATTCAGCAATGAAAGTTCGTCCAACAGTGTCAGCATTAATGTCAGCAAAGGGAATTGCTTCTGGCCATCTAGTAAACTTGTCTCTACAAGTGAGGGCGTACTTGTATCCACTGGAGTAGAACAA
>NC_051410.1:25859338-25859406 GCF_015228065.2 Penaeus monodon
CGAAGTTGTCAAGGAGTGTAGGTATTGCTGCTGTTGAAGACAGTGGAGAGTGGCTTGTGATATGTGTA
>NC_051410.1:25859871-25859997 GCF_015228065.2 Penaeus monodon
TGATGACCAGTTGCTGGAGCTTGCACGGATAATACCCAGACATAGTAGGGACTCAATCTCTTCTTTAAATAAGCAATACTATTCTGGAGATAATTGACGAGAGCATGTGTAGGTAGACCTGTTGAC
>NC_051410.1:25864021-25864132 GCF_015228065.2 Penaeus monodon
AAAGGGCATCTCTGGTGCTGCAAATATGCCTCTGCAAACGCGTAAAATAAATACGTTCGTAAACATAAAACGACAAAATACAAAACAATTCATAAAATAAGCGAAAACTAT
>NC_051410.1:25864167-25864997 GCF_015228065.2 Penaeus monodon
AGTTGTTTATGAAACAATAAAAAGTCTTAAACAAAAGTTTCAGTATTAATTTACAAGGAGGGGTTCACTTTTGTGAAAATGTATTATTTGCAAAGGCGTTAAGTAAAAGTGATATAATTGTTAGAAACACTAGACTCTGGATGCCCATTAACGGTTAAAAAAACCTTAAACCTGAATAAAAATCAATAAAACCTCGTAAAAGTAGCCTTATTGCCTGGCGTATTCGCCACTCTGGAGATTCGAACTGTTCGAAGCAAGTGGGAAAAACCGAGAAACAATGAATGATATAACGGTTTAGTAATACTTATTTCACATAAATCACGGTTTGGAAAATAAGTAGAGAGGGCATCGAGGGAATTAGTGGATTAATCGGGTAGAGGACAGAGGATAGGAAGGAGAACGCAAGTGTAAAGAAAAGAAGGAAAATTAAAGAAATAAAAGCAAACAAGAAGAGTAAATGAAAGAATGAAGATAGATAAGTCGAGTAATTGTCGAAAGTACAAAAGAAAGGGGAGAACAGCGTGAGAGAAGAGATGGAAAGAAAAGAGCTACACAGTGAAAGAGGAAAGAGGAAAGATAAACGAAAAGATTGATCAAGGAAAAAATACGTGAGAGAAAACGAGAGAAAGTAGGCAGTGGGAAGAAAGATGGTGAATAGAGTAGAAGTGCGGATTTCAGAGAGGAGTACGCGAGGAGAGAAAAGTGGCGAGGATAGAGTGAAAAAGATGGGAGGAGGACCGTAAGTAAGAAGGGGGGGGGGCGTAAATACAAGGCACAGGAAATTAAGAAAGCAGATTCTCAACGTCAGAGATCTTACAGGGAATAAACAA
>NC_051410.1:25865108-25865660 GCF_015228065.2 Penaeus monodon
CAACGCTGGTTTTGCATTTTGATCAATTCGCTATCCCTTCGTCAGTATACATCAACTACCTATGAACTTTCACAGGAGGACAGAAAAATTAAAGGAATTGCAATGCAGATATTCACAGGAAGTGTCCTATTACACATTTTCTGGTGCGCAAAACAGAATATGGACACTAATACCACATTTCCCGTTAGCCATCATAAATTAAATAAGATGAAGTGAATATTTAACTAGTTGGCAAATTCCATCTGGATCGCAGCAGTCGTGGACGAGAGTTTTCAGCTTTGTGGCCAGTGAATGGAATCGAAAAATCCATCAATTGGCGCAGTGAACCGCCGTTTAGCTAACATGACTGGTCCAGATTGGATTACCTTCCATTAATCGACTTGGCTCTTTAACGAGAACCTTAAATAAACACCGGGTAAAATTTTTCTTTCTACTAGAATCCAATGAAGGACTCATTATAAAGATAGGTGACTGGGCGAGCATTTAGAAAGAATGATATATGATTGGGATTTACACATGTATGTGAATGCGGGTTTTATAAACGAGCGGGCG
>NC_051410.1:25866029-25866723 GCF_015228065.2 Penaeus monodon
TAAATGTGGGTACACTACGCGTTCAAAAACATATTTACTATGCATATGTACATAGTTACCAACGCAAGGCCTTGAGCCAACTGGGGTTGTTTTGGTTTTAGAAAGTGACGACGAAAGAGGTTGGCTGCATTGTAGCTGGGTTAGCAAGAGGATCAGTTTACGTTTATTGTGAAGCCACATCATCATTTCATGATACTTAACACAATTAGCACTACATGCTAACATCATTACATTATACTTCATCATTACAACCATCATCTTCATTATATACACTGAAAATCTTAAATATCTAGAAATCACGCATGTGCGCAACGTCTAATAGTCTTCATCCTGCTATCCAGCAAACCAGAGCAAAGCTCATTACTACAACCAAGGAAGTGATTCCCAACAATACAGCGTATGGACCAGAATACAGTGACAGGGGGCGGCACTTTGCCCTCGTGAACTGTCGCGAATTCATGGTACTATTAGAATTATAACACAGAAGCAGCACAGCAACTGGACTTTTTTTTCCCGTGAATTATAAACTGCAAAGGAAATAGTGAATCGCATAAAATTTGTAGATCGCGATTGGTGGGAAAAGGGGATAATATGCAGCTTGAGGAAGAATATAAACAACTACAAGCGCAAATAGACAACACTGCAAGTGGAATGATCACCGCAAAACCTCTAATCAAGGAGATGATGCACAGTT
>NC_051410.1:25867279-25870102 GCF_015228065.2 Penaeus monodon
CTGGACTGCCATAAAGATTACAGACATGGGAAATATTTCAAAATTGTGGGCTCCCGGAAACAGCAAAGGCGACGCTCCGGCCTCAGACAAAACCCTGACTAAGGATATCAGTTCCACAGGCGTAAACGAAGGCAACTGCACCGATAGCGCCTGCCTTAATGTTATCATGGACAGATGAAGGTAAGTAACAAGCCTTTTGAATAATCAACAGTTGTCCTGCTTCTACCTTCCAGTGATGCAGAACTTCATATTTGATATTGGTGCAAAAACATCTTGCCTATGCTTGGATTAAATAAAACTGCCACATCCACAGGTTTATTATACAAGACCGGTCATTGTAGGTTTTATGAAGGATGAAAAACTTTAGTAACTGCCTGTCAGTATAAAGCTATAATATCAACAGTATACCCGAAAATCTTGAAGCATTCATTGATTTTGAAACTGCACCACAATCCAAACCTTTGGCTTCATTCGCAGAAGTAAAATCAAACTCAAACGATATAATTATATGTTTAATTACTGTTAATTCACTTTTGATGTATCAAGAAAAAGGGTGTAAAGGTTTATTCAACTGTTTAGATTAAAGGACCTAACAATCAAGGTGAATATATGAAAGCACTTTTTATTGAAATAAAAATGTGTGTAATAAAAAACATTATTACTGGTGTGATATACAAATGTCCAAAATCTGGCATCAGATTATTCACATGTAAAGTTTCATTTATATTAAAACAAGGCAAATAAGGAGAAAGAGGTAAAATATACAACTGGTCAATTTAACAGCAATTTAGTAATGCAGAAATGATCATAAGTACATTCGCTTCTGCGGGAGGGTTAACGAGGCGCTGTAGTTAAAAAAGGTATTTACATAATAAGATATGTTTTCATCGTAGATTTAGTTTATTCAAAATGTTTTGTTTTACCCTAAACGACTTTTTGTTTAATGAAAAATCACAGGTGCACCAAGTAATCGCATGATAAATGTTATATATATAAAACCACTCATTTTTTTCTAGCTCATTTTTAAAAATCATTAAACGTCTGTGCCTAATTGTTTTATTGGTTATGACCATGAAAGTATTAGTTACAATACAGTTCAACTGTAACTTTTTAAATAGATATTATTTGTTTTTCTTGAGGAAAAATTTGCAGAAATCTGTCGCGAGCAATTGTGCAGACATATTGCCTATTCAGAGACAGTCTGAACAATTCAAAGGGTCTTTGGCCTGCTTCCACCGCCTTGTTGCACTGGCTGGCAACTTCATTGCATAGAGATGTAAAGATTCATCCCGACGGAAGGTTTGATAGAAGAAGCTCATCTTATGATAAACAGACTCCTTTTCAAATCTAAAGTGTTAGCTACTTAGGCTCTACCTATTTTACGTAAAATTAAAGATAATAACAGCAAGTAAGATATTTTCTATTTCAATAGGTTAACTGATTCTACAATTTTTACAAGTTTTCGCTCTAATTTGAATAATACGGCCTTTCTATCATATGGCAAGCAGTTTCTACAGTTATAGATTTCATAGAAAAAATGTAAGACAGGTATCTAACGATCTACAGATATTTAATAATTCTTATAACACGTGAATAAATCATGACAGTTCCATGGTTGCGCGAATCGATAACAAAGTAGCGATATTTTCAGTATTACCCTTTAATGATAGTATCGATTCAGATTAAAACTAGAAGTTTTACTAGTTATTTTAACCCCGGCTCTCCATGCACTTGTCCCAGGTATTGTTAATCGCCGTACGCCTGGTATGATATCAGGTCTCGGGTGGCTGGGTCCACCGCAGGAGAGTAGCATTTGTAGCAGCAAATTATTCACCTTTTTATTGTTGAGATTTATTACACCTATTTGAACAGGATATTATCTTCCAGTATTAATAATATGATAAACTCGGATTTACTTGAACTAGAATTATTATTTATTAACAGACTCGAGAGGAAACGAGAGCGCGAGCGCGTCACCTTGACCTGTATATAGAGTAGCCGACGGTATATAGACAACTATTTTCCTGTGAAGCACTCGAAATAGCTAATACTAAACAACTAAGTACTTACTATTGGTACACGATATTTCAATATTGAACTGGAAAATGCTAGATATCTTATCGAAAAAAAAATCCAGGTGTCGGCGTTTTCTAGTTCGAAAACAAATGACATAGCAGAGTGGTATTGGAAGCCGTACGATACCTGTTAGGAAAAGAATTTCGATAGCCAATCAGCGTTGCCCTGGTTTCTGTCTCTGAATAGGCTCTTGACCTAACTGGCCTGTTTATCTTACCAGTGAATTGTTCAGCCAGATTGATTTTAATCATGATGCATCTTTCAACTTCTCATTGGGGCCAAGACGCCCTGCATTTCCTATTACTGTTAAAATTTAAGAATGTACAATAATCCTTATGATATTAAAAACGAAGCGTTCAGAGTATTTAAAATGTACCAGGAAAATCAGTTTGCTGTAAGTATGGCCTATGACTTTTTATTTAAATAAACAGTGTATAACCTTGTTTTTCTTGTAAATCTTTGTATATTACTGCTGTTTTTTTTAATCAATATGTTGTATACCATATGATACCATGTTGATATTTAATTTGCTTAGTGGTCCTGAATTCTTTTAAAATGAAGTGGTACATTGCACGTATAACAGGTATAAAAGACATATATCAAGTACTACAGTTATACTTTCCGTATCTCGAACCTCACGTCCTTCCTATGCTAGCGATTCAATAATGGTTCTATGAAATACAAAGCAAAAAACTTGGGAAAAGTTGGAATCGCAGACTCTTACATTCAGCTTTCGAAGACAACGAA
>NC_051410.1:25870183-25870477 GCF_015228065.2 Penaeus monodon
TGTATATATATATATATTTTTTTTTCTTCGTAGAATATTATTTTAAGCATATCAAAAAGGCAAGTAAATGATGTGATTTGAAGATTAAACATATATTTACGCTTGAATTTTTCTATTTATTAATTGAATATTATGGTTCATTGGTTTGCTTACCTTGCGGGCATAAATTTTAATAACATATTCGCATAATATCAACCCAAAAGCAGCAGTCTAAATAGTTAATTATCCAGTTAGTGTACATAGTTTTTAAGGAACATTTCATATTCTATTATTTATTGCTTGGTATCTCGGTTT
>NC_051410.1:25871694-25871865 GCF_015228065.2 Penaeus monodon
TTAATAAAGTTTTTGTAAGCTTCTCCCTTTGTTATTGCACGAACAGGTGAAAAAAAGAGGAGCAGCATCTCGCGAGTCCCCAAACTTTTTAACGGAATCTTATAAAAGAAGACTTATAATAATAGGAAAGGAAGTGATTATTTATTTAGGCTGAGAATATGTCTTTTTGGC
>NC_051410.1:25875022-25875116 GCF_015228065.2 Penaeus monodon
TAATTATCAAGTCTTTAATTCTATAGTATGGGTGTTGAACAGGAGTCGTAGTAACAGCGCAGTGGACTGATTTATTCTTAATTTGCTCAACCTG
>NC_051410.1:25877810-25878244 GCF_015228065.2 Penaeus monodon
AAAGATACCAGCTCTCTCCGCCAAGGAAAAGATTAGATCGTATCATATACAACGACAATGTCTTCAGTTTATCTCCGAGTATCCGCCAATGGCAATGCCGATGGTGTCTAACCGAACCTACATGTTCATTACGTCTCTTGCTAATCTTGCGTAATTCACAAATAATGATATCTTAATAAGCAAAAACGTTTGTGAAATCCTAGACGCTTTGGCCCGCTGGGCACTGGGTCAGCTCGTCCTCGTTCCTTGCGGTTCCCTTTTGTCAAGCGGTTTGTGGCTTCTGTGTTCAGCCTTGGAGAGCATGATGAGGTTTATCTTTCTTCTCGGCTCTTTAGCAGCGATGCAGATATGATAAAGTTATGCACCAAATTGGCCAGAATTCGGTGGTAATATTTTAAAATTCTAGACTTTCGTTCACGCCTGCATTTCTGAAA
>NC_051410.1:25878293-25878843 GCF_015228065.2 Penaeus monodon
GCGAGGAAATCAGCCTCCAGAAATGATTCTACGTCAACAGTGGATTCTCGGTCTGCCTTGTGTCTCATGTCGGAAATTAATCGCGGAGAGCCTTCGACCTGATAACAGCTTGCTGGAAAATGGAATCTCTCGGTGGCGACGTTCTCTTGCAATTGGTTTTGTTTATCGGACACTGAAACGCGACCAAGCAGCCTCAGTCTGAACTGCGTTGTATCATAAGCATAAATTTTGAAGTTAGTGCTGGCATTCACTAACAAGCTTCATGCCTCACGTTGTCTCCATTTAATTACCGTTATGGCAGGATGACGGTAATTAAATGCACAAAAGTGTAGCTACCTTAATGATTATGTCTCGTTGGCGGTGAGGGAGTCCTTGTCTCGCAGGCTATGCATATCAGCAGCACCGAGACAATAAACCCCCTTAGCAAGGCGTTTCTTAGCCGCAGTCAGGGCCCCCTCCACCAGCGCCACCAACTGTGCGAGTAGGATCTCTTTACAGCGGAAAGGGAAAGGGCGGCAAGGGGGACTAACATGAGTTGTCTTCGGCACTT
>NC_051410.1:25879812-25880371 GCF_015228065.2 Penaeus monodon
CCGGAGACTCTACTGGGGATTTTTTCCTTCGCTTGTTATCGATTCCGTCAGTGGTGTAGGTTATGAGCCGCTTCTCCCTCCATTCAATGTTAGCTATAAGATACAACTCTCGATGGCTGATAATCGTTCCGGATGCAAGGGGGATGCCCTAATGACACGGAGCGGGCCGGTAGAAGGGAAGTTCGGAGTGAGAGAGAAGATTAGGGCCGCACACATTCCTCGAGGCTGGACCTGTAACTGACGGTAGTTAACCAGTCGTTATCTTCGATGCGATCTCCAGTTAGAGCTACGAGTGATTTTACTGTGCGTCTCGACAGAAAAGGGTATTTGGTAAAGATACTTATTTTACGTTATGTCTTTCCATATTATGTTTACATAGTGTTTACCTCATGGTTTTGCATATTTTTACTGAAATGAAAATAAGCAGATGGCACTATAGCAACTGGAACTGACCTACCTCTCGGGTTATTAACCTGAAACATGGTAAGGGAATCTTGTTTCTATAACCCTGCTGCACATTATTAACAAAGTCGAGGAAATTAAAGAGGAAACTCTGGTG
>NC_051410.1:25880396-25880497 GCF_015228065.2 Penaeus monodon
GGTGGAGCGTAATACACGGGGAAGAAAAGCGATAAAATATTTTCGCTTTAACAGAGGAACAGACCGTTTGGCTTAGCGTGACTAAAATAATAACGATAATG
>NC_051410.1:25881539-25882169 GCF_015228065.2 Penaeus monodon
GTTGGAATCTTCTAGGTAGGAGTTCTTCTTTCGCTTCTTTCGAGTGAGCCGGAGGATATCCACAGATATTCACTCGTAGCAAAGCCATTACAATGGAAATCGAAGGAAGAGAACATACTGGTGTAAATTATCTAAACCTTCCAAGTATTTAGTTATTCACTCTGTTCAGAATAACACTGAAATCACACACTGAATTCGAGCAAAATTCTGATAATCAGAAAGTTATTACTTTTAGTGACATTTCCTATTGCATATAAGCAACTCCAGAGAGGTAAACCTCCCCCAACCCCCCTCCCTCCACCAGTCCCGAAAACCTAAGCTTCCTGCGGCAGCCGCATGGAAAGGCGACAAGGGAAGGGCTTCGCCGATGGAGGATGCCCCTCGGCGCCGCGGCTCAAAGGCGACAGATTTCTCCCGCCCATTCAGACAGTTCATGCGTGGAGCGGAACCTATTGATCATGTGATCCCCATAACACCGACCTCTCGGCGGGACGCAAGGGAGTGTCTCCGCTCGTACCCTCGGCGAGGTCGCCTGCCACGCCAGCTGCCTCGGCGTGCTCCAACGGCGTTCCTCCGTCCGCACGCGCCTGGCTTCCTCGCCGCTGCCGCCAAATCGTTCGTTTATTCGCT
>NC_051410.1:25882197-25882439 GCF_015228065.2 Penaeus monodon
CAAAGATTTTCCTAAAAAAAGAACTCTCCGCCCCGTCCCTCCAATCCTGGCGTGACCCCACTAACGCCCCCGCCCCCACCCCCGTCCTCTGTCTTCTCCTTCGCCCTCCTTCTCCCTCTCGACTGCGCGGCCACGACACTCCCCTCTTGGGTGATATTTCTCTTCTTCCTTCCTCTTTTGTCATCTCTTGTTCTTGGTGTTCCAGGTCCACATTCATATTTTCCGTCATGCTTTGAAAATTG
>NC_051410.1:25885307-25886409 GCF_015228065.2 Penaeus monodon
AACAGACCGAATGCGACCAAAAAGCAGCGTCGCGAGACAAATGTGAAGATGGAAGCCCACGTCCTGCGGTTGCTGCAGATAGTAAGCTCTCTTATATCAAACGTTTTGTTAAAATTATGGCCTGCCTGGACTCTCCTCAACCTGCGCTTACTGCAGTGAGACCCCGACTGTTTCTTGCATCGCGAGATATATATAACATACTTTAACTTTTCATTTATAAGCTATATAAAAGCAGAACTTCTTCCTGGGAGAGTCAGTCAACTTGCATCTCTTTACGTTTTTTTCTGTGATTTAAGTAATTCCGTTTCATCTTATGTACTTAGTACATAGGAGCGATAAATTATTGGTTAATTATCTGTATCGTATTTTTTTCTGTAATCCTTAGAGAAAGTCTTGAAATTGTGAACTTAGTCTGTCATGACTTCCTGAAAACTATGGCTTTTATTGATCATTCAGGACTGTTTGAACACCACCGAGGCTGAAAAATTCAAGTGCAACATCCAGGCTGTACGTGAACCACCGAGCTGGAGCTCAATGTGGCCTCCCGCCTCTCCGCCTCCCGCCGAGGCTCAGCGAGTCTTGCAAGAACGGACGCCAGACTCAAGCGGCGATAGATATAAAAGGCCGGTTTTCAATTACTGGTAATGACTCGCGTTTTGCCTGAGGAGGTTTCTGATAACCTGTGATTTAATAACTAACAGGAAAAGTTCTCATTGGATGGCTCTGAGGACAATGCAAGGAGAGTAATAGGTGATGGAGAACAATTCAGGGTAAAAGAGGCGTTATATAACTTTCCTGTCCTGCATTTTATCCCTATATTTTTCATTTCTATGTACTACTCATGTTCACTTACATCTCTCTCTGAAATTTTAAACAAAGAAGCTCCGGATTCTTAGATAGAAATCCCCGATCACCCACGTGTGAAGTTGCAGACAATCCTGCACACCTTGCGATGAAGGTTACTTTTCCCAAAAAGGCAAATAGGCGTTCCAGAGTTTTGTTACCGAAAATAGTGCTGGCAAAGCGGAAGCAACTAAATATGGTGCGACTTTATCTCAACTTCACTCAAGACAAAATATCTTGTCTCCTATAGCACTAGATA
>NC_051410.1:25890401-25890873 GCF_015228065.2 Penaeus monodon
ATGAAGGCACTGTTCCTGCTTCTCCTACGGGAAGGCAAGCAAGAGTGATGGGTGAGGTTGATGAGGCGGCTGGATGGGGGTGGAGGGGCTGCCGAAGGATGGGGGGGGGGCTTCGGCTGGTGGCCGGGGGAGATGTCGACAAGCGGCGCAATTTCACATGCATGTAATCTTTGTTATTCAAATCTGAGGCCAAACTTTATTCGCATAAATTTTGCAACGTATGATTAGAATTTGGAGAAATTATTGTTGCTTGCAAAACTGATGCGCAAACTAGATGAAAAGGAAGAAATTACCAGAGAGGAAGCAAGTGAATAAAGCAAAGGTGAAGGAGGGCAAACGCGCACCGCTGAGGCCACGCAAGGGAAAGGCAGCGGCGAGGAGATGCGAGCGAGCCGCGGGAAAGGCTGCCGCTCAGCCGGACGCGCGGCTCCCGGGACGTCCTGGCAGGCGTCGCAGGAGGGGCTCACTGTGA
>NC_051410.1:25891098-25891443 GCF_015228065.2 Penaeus monodon
GCTAACAACGTGTCCCGGGAGAAACCAAGGGAAGGCCATTACTGCCTTTGCCAGAGTCCTCCGCAGCCCCCGATTTCCACCGCAGTGCCCATGTCATGAGTTTGTGTCATTCCTTGCCTTCCCCAAGTTAGCGCGTTTCCTCATTTCCCATTATCCGATCAGAAACACATACTGCACACCTTCAGATATTCAATAATATTCTTAATAGATGATGAATACTGGAAACCACTATAGTAGAATAAAGTATAATTGAGTTTAAATCTGTCACTCGGCATACTTTGCATTGGAAAACAGAAAAGATTAGCTGTAGTATGTAGTAGAGGGCACTACATGAAATGATTTCGA
>NC_051410.1:25892046-25892355 GCF_015228065.2 Penaeus monodon
CTTAATAACACTCTTGCCCTTGAAAATCGCGCACCCACAGCCCGGACGAACATACACGATCAAAGCACAATGAATCTGACAGATCCGTGAAGTATGTGACGCCTGTTGTCCAGTGGTTGTCTGTTGTTCTAGCAACATGACATGCATAATTCCATTTCAATCTGGCCATAGTTTCCCTCTTTCCCAATCCTCAAAGTGAAGCCCAGCATGTTTCGTTCATTTGTGCACGTTGCATCAATCTTAAATTCGAGAGAAAACTCAAGCGTTATATTCCAAGTCTCTGCCCCAAAGGTACGTGGAGGAGGCATT
>NC_051410.1:25898137-25898696 GCF_015228065.2 Penaeus monodon
GGGGGGAGGCATTTGGTTAGATACTTTTCTCTTTAAAATTTTAATTTATCTTTTCATTTATAAAAATAGCTGATGCCATTCCAAAGGCTTACTAGTGTAATCTTATAATTTCTTATTCTTTAGAAGGTTCCGTAGACGTTTCTTGCCAAGGTGATTTACCATTTCAAGTTATTTTCCTTCAATTTCATTTATTCATGTTTGCATTACTCATGATTTTCGTCTTGTTTTGGTTTACATGTAGGCTGTTTTGGGCTTCCTTCATTTGGTTAGTTCAAACATAGCCGTAGCTCTTCCAGACTTTCTGCAAAGACAATGACGTCATCTGCAAATCTGAGGTGGTCGAGGTTTTCCCATCTATTCGGATTCCATTACAGATATTCTAGCTTGGATCTCAACTGAAGGAAACACCATCTTGCAAAATGCCATCGATAGTGGTATATTATATTCTGATATCTTCTCAGTGAATTGATTTACTGTATGTAGACGGTCGAGAAGCCTTTCCCAAGGTCAGCTTGATCCCTCGGTCGGTTTTCTATTGGTGATAACGTTGGTGAAAACT
>NC_051410.1:25898723-25899325 GCF_015228065.2 Penaeus monodon
TATTAAGCTAATTAAACTCGCTAGGCGATAGTTGATCTTTAGGATCCCTTTTTTTGAAAAAAAGTATGTTGGCTGCATTATTCCAGCCTTCAAGAATTCGCTTGCGCGTGGCCACTCACTGAAGGGTTGATCAAGCTTTACATATGCGCCATCCTCTGCTGCCAAGAACAAATTGATATTATCTGGTTCCGTGGTTTTCCTTTCTTTGTCTGCTTAACTGCTGAATTTACCTCCCACTGTGTTACTTCTGCTACTTAAACGATGTCTGCCATTAGTTTCCTGATATCTTGGCGTTTTTTCCTTTGGATTAGCTTGTTGAGGTCTTAGTTTAAAAATTGTCTTTAGTTAAATTGGCCTTTTCTCTGAAGTTCCAAAAATGGAGTATCGATTTTTCATTTCAAATTTGGGCAAGGGGATATGAATGCTTATGATATACATATTGGCTGAGGCTTTCAATTGAATATCTTATGATTTCTATCATCCATATTTCGCTCGTACAAATATTCACTGTCTCTACAAATAGCTGGTTTTAGAAACATATCTGCCAAGCATAACATGAGCAGGATATAAGCAACTGAATATTTGATTTTTTAACAAATTTC
>NC_051410.1:25899398-25899559 GCF_015228065.2 Penaeus monodon
TGAATGCTTTATGATATCCTGTTTCATGGTTAAATAAAAATTAAGGAGAATATTTAAAAGGCCCACCGCAGGACCCTGTGTGTTCTATTTTGTGTTTGATGTTAATCCGCAAGATTTACAAACGTGCAAATAAAACACGAGCCTCATGTGGTTCTTCTTAG
>NC_051410.1:25900155-25900276 GCF_015228065.2 Penaeus monodon
CAATACACGTCTACATAAGAGAGGAAAAGCAAACCACCGCCACGTTCAAACAACCCCTTTTCTTCGTAAAACAAATTTAAAATAAAACAGTTGTAAGATCCTTATTGATTCTGCAATGAAT
>NC_051410.1:25900326-25901303 GCF_015228065.2 Penaeus monodon
TCGTCTGCGCTCAGTTATTATTTTCATTGTCGCTATTATACGTACTGTTAAAAAATCACATATAAATCCTTGCTGCTTATTCTTATTATCGCCTACAGTAACTACTTCACTTGCTACTTGGAAAGACAGTAAAAACCGTCAGATACTTTTGTGGCTGAGCATTTCAATTCATCCACGAAATACGCAGGAGCTGAATATGAGCTTATATCTTGAAACTCGACGTGACCTTAAATACGTAGCAAAAGACAAGCATGAAACAAAAGGAAAATTTCTCCCAAACGCTCAAGCGCCTCACCTCTTTCCCAACACAAAGCCGTTTCCGCCTCGCCATTGTAGACAGGGAACGGTTCTGCCACGTCGTAAAAATTGTACGGCAACTTTGGATGAAAATGTACCGGCTGCGCCATAATGTATTTCGCAATGCACTGATACTATTTTCTGTAGTAACGTAGCTAGTGATATTTCCTTTTTCTTGAGATGAATATAGTATCACGACCACTTCTTGACTAAGAACATTTTGCCTTCGCTATCACTTAACTCGTATTAAGTTTGTATGCACTGACATTTCATTGTGTTTATAAGTACCAGTGTACCTTTTAACATGGTTTCATCATGAGTACATTATTGTTTGTAACAATCTTAATAAAAACCATTTCTACCGCATTCATCTATCTTGATGTCTGTACAAGCGATATCAATAACCTTTTACTTTATTTAGGATACTAACTGGCTGTTGATTTACTAATAGATAGTCATAACGACCATATTCTAACGATTTTCCCTCAGCTTCATTTGTAATCCTTAGTCAAACCCATTCATCACTTTGTGCAATATACATTTTTTTCTCTCTCTATATAAATATGCCATAGAAAATCTAACTGACAACCTGTTTGCACGATCCTGAAGACCGCAGTCTCATGGCAGGTGCATCTGTTCATGGATGACAAATCATTTCGGCTGAGGCTTCCTTTCGCTGT
>NC_051410.1:25902832-25903062 GCF_015228065.2 Penaeus monodon
CGGACCGGTGTTTGCAGGCGCGGCGGCACAGATGAGTGGCCTCGATTGAAATAGGCGAAGGTAAACAAAGTCGACTTTAGAGATGGCGGCTGGAGGCTCCCGGCGCTAAAACTTCACTGGACCAAACGGCGCCGCTCCCGATGAAGCACGACGCGACTCTTGGCGAAATGGAGATTGGAAATATTTGTCCTTGCGGGACACCTCGCCTGCGACTCACGGGCGCCCTGGCT
>NC_051410.1:25903811-25904092 GCF_015228065.2 Penaeus monodon
GCAGAAACGTTAATAACACATCCTAGCTACTGTAAACATGAAGCCATAACATAAAATATGTTTTTCAAATCGAGGTCAGAATAATATTGTTTCATTGAATATATTTTGCTGGAACTTCGGGCTGGAATTTCATAAAATATGTCGTCACTCTGCGCTGACGTGGACATACATGATGCATCACCGTTCTTGATCTAAACATTTCCTGATCATAAAAAACTAACTATATCACACAGAAAAATATGTAAAAATGGAACGCGCCGCACAAATTCTACAAGAATAGG
>NC_051410.1:25904120-25904419 GCF_015228065.2 Penaeus monodon
AGATCCACCCCATGGAAAGCCGTAATGCGAGAATCCGCGCATGAAGCGCCGCATTTCGTCGTAAATGGACCATTGAACAATGGGATTACTTTCTAGCTAAATAAAACTAGGAAAAAAAATTAAATGGAGGCATACATTTCGTCTGTGGCTTGTTTACCAGCGCCGTCCGACCCTAGATACTGCGGACGGACGTGCATAAGCCTACATCACAATGGCTCATGCTGTTGCATCCATGTACACGGACACAATGGGAGGGAAAGAGACGGGTAGCAAGACAGACAGATAGCTAGAAAGACTCG
>NC_051410.1:25904597-25904968 GCF_015228065.2 Penaeus monodon
CTAAAAATATTTTTCTAATCTAACGATAACAAAAAGATTATTATCAAGTGATGCCAACTGCGGGATTCAAAGGGAAAACTGGACTTTCTGAAGGGCGCAGCTTCAAAGGCTGAACTTCAGTCAGCACCGTCTTTGTCATCGCGTTATTTCTTGGAAAACGGCTTCCCTTTCCTCGGGTAAGGATCGCTCTTGCGTGCAACAGAGCTATAGTTTTTTTTTCTTTTAGAAATTTAAAGGAATCTGTCTACTAAAATATGGGTACAGTTTAACATTAACTGTTTTGATTCTTGCACTTTATCTGTTGATATCTTTAGTATATACTCTAAACATGCATTTAATTTCACTGGATTATTTGCATCTGTCATTATTAG
>NC_051410.1:25905737-25905851 GCF_015228065.2 Penaeus monodon
GTAAACTGTAATTATATGGACTACGTAATTTCCCTTGCCTTTGACAGTTAATAAATAATAATTAATTCATGAAGTTGACTTTGTTGGATAAGATTAATCATGAAAAAGGATTAC
>NC_051410.1:25907848-25908341 GCF_015228065.2 Penaeus monodon
TGCGTGGTCGCTTTAAGGCATTTGTGGGAATCGTGTCACCTGCTTCTAAATACTCTGGAGGTGTTTGGATGCCGACCGAGGCCTTGGCACGGGAAGTGATGACAGTTAAACAGAAATACGAAGCAGAAGCGCAACATAAAGATACAGTTCACTGCACATGCTTGGTCTATATGAACAAAATAATCGGGAGGTCTAACATCCTGTAAATGATGCGCTTAAGGACTGAAAAAACTCGTTTCGTTGTTGAAAGAGCAATACATTGTGTATACGAAACACAAGAGAGCTGATTCTAAAACGTAGCTGGGAAACTATTTTTTTTAAAGGAGGATATATTTCAACCGAGGACGTGACTGTCGGTGGCTGCGGCGCAGCAGTGTGAACTCCGGATGCGTAGCCTGGGTTCCTTTTCAGGAATGCCGTCAGAGAGATGCCGGTATACAGGAAATAATAAAAAGCAATACTATGCACTAAAACATACATACATACGTGCGTA
>NC_051410.1:25908448-25908543 GCF_015228065.2 Penaeus monodon
ATGGAAAGTGGAAAGAATATTACTCCAAACTTTACGGGAAAACAATTAAACCAACCCATAAGATTATAAAAAGATAAAACAGAACCACTAATAAT
>NC_051410.1:25910290-25910454 GCF_015228065.2 Penaeus monodon
AAACTGTAGTGCCTCTTCAGCCAACCTTCGAGTGATGTGTTTTCTTTTGGAAAGAGTGTCATGTTCATTAGGCCTTAAGAAGATCAAAGTGAACCCGAAAGAATTTGAACAAGTGGCGATTTGTAGGAAATAAAGTTGGAGAAAAAAATATTTGTTAAACTGTC
>NC_051410.1:25910480-25910964 GCF_015228065.2 Penaeus monodon
AAAAGGGAAATCAGAAATAACGTTTTCCAAGGACAACATCCCGTAACTTGTTACCTGAGTATAATGAGGTACTAAAATTCACATGTTTGTTCTGTAAACACGAAGAGCAAATCCCAGTTCTAATAATATTTTGGCGAAAGTACAGCCCTACACATCAACCCTCTGTTTACTCTTTTCCCCGTCATGAAACACCATTTTCAAAATATTTCTCTCTACATCTTTTTGATTTGTCGATAATAATGTTATTATATTCGCAGTGATCATGCCTTGTCTTCTAGATAATCTCCCATTTGGCGCTTTTCTGCAGAGTTTTGAGTCAGCTCGTTCGCGGTAATAGCTGGCGAGTCACTCAGAGCTTTTCATTGTTGCAAGTTGCTGCTGTTGCTCCTTCCCTGTCGCTCCAGCTCACTCCTCCCTCGCAACGATCGCCGTCCCTTTCCGCGCGGACACTCACCGGGTGCGCTTGTTTTAGTTATCTTTCCTA
>NC_051410.1:25913342-25913412 GCF_015228065.2 Penaeus monodon
TAATCAGAAGGAATTAATTGACAAATCTAGATAGATAGATACACTTATGCTTACATGTATAAAAAACAGA
>NC_051410.1:25916870-25918000 GCF_015228065.2 Penaeus monodon
AAATGAATTCGATAATGCTAAGATGACATGAAGATCCCGTTGGTCAAAGCATCCTTCGCTGGCTTTGGTCTCTCTGCACATGATCGCGACTCACCCCTTTCACTGACAGCAAAATCGCCCTCGCCCGCTCATTACATCACTAAGTGAAATGTAATCAAGTGCTGTCATCAAGCGACTGTCGCTCTCCGACTGTAAAAACCCGGGCAACTCACCAGTTATTGAATAGCTTGATTGGCAAGTCTGTTTATTAGCACACAAAAGCCAATGCGAAACAAGCTATACTTTTATTTTTGTGTCAGTCATGGAGGCAGACGAGTATGTAAATTAGACGAGGTTGTTTATTTTTATCATTCTGGGGCAACATATCATACAGACCATGAAGATACATAATCTATATCATGAACATAAAGAATATGTCTTTCTCTGCTCCAATATCACCACTTATAGAAAAATAACCCAAATTTGTTTTTATTATGTGCAAGTAGTGGTTGATATAGCAGTGTTTTCGGTGTTATACATGTTTACTGATAAACTAAATATGACTTTGCATGATGACAAGATATCATCTTTAGTATACATTGAAGAATGAGGCCGACACTGCCGTAGAAGCTGAATAGCACAGCAGGGCCTAAGGGAGAGCCAATCGAGGGCGCACGCGAGCAGGGTCTGGCCAATCTCCGCTGGATTAGCAAGTACGGAACATCGGCAGCTTTAAGAGTAGCGGCGCTCTCGCAGATCCGATTGTTCTTCAGATCGTAGCTGTGAAATCGGCTGGATTAAACTTCAAGATGTCAAGTCAGCGCCAGAGCGGAGCAGCATGAAGAGTAGCTAAAGCTAAAAGTAAGTTGCTGTAGACCCAAGTATGTGATTATCGTGGTCAGGCTAAGGCTAAGCAAATGAGTGCTAGTGTGGCTCTTCATTTGAGGTTGGCCAGGCCTTGATTTATAACGAGAAAGGCAGCGTTTACATGAATCCAGGCTCAAGCACAAGACTGATCAGCAAACACTGAAAAAATACCCACTTTCATGATCTGGATGATGTCAATTGAAGGAACGATAAAAAAGTGCAGAATGTTTAACTGATCAATAGTCACAGTGCCAATTCTCTGGATGATCAACAAAAATCAAAAC
>NC_051410.1:25918058-25918470 GCF_015228065.2 Penaeus monodon
ATGGACATAAAAAAGGACAAAAATAATGTTGGATAGATCAACCACGCTAACTCCGGTTCCACAACGAGGCCAAACTTTCATTATGTCCTCCGAATGAATCGGGAATGTTGTACTGCATAAAGAGCCAAAGCTCTATCATTCTGATACTTTAGCTAAATTAGACCAGATGTAACACTAACGCAAAGTTGGTGGGTTAAACTAAGTGTGAATTGGGTAGGAATGGATTAACGATTGCTTTTAAAAGGCACTCTGCAATAGGGTAGAAAGTGAAAGGGGGAACCATATATTGGAGAGTTCTTTTACGATAAAATACTCCAATCTCAATTGCACACATGCGCGCGCGGCCGTGCATGCACACGCACAAAAGCACATAAATTGCAGCCCTGGGTTGGAGGTGTGGCTACTTGAGATA
>NC_051410.1:25918674-25918829 GCF_015228065.2 Penaeus monodon
GTTGGTCTGATGCAGAGGGACAGATGCATGAACAAAGAAAGGGGTCCTTCACAATAGTGGATGGTGAAAACGCCCAGTTGGATTTAACAGTGATCACATTAATGTGTCCATGCGGTGTAGTACCGGGCCCGCCTCCTGCCGTCACAAAAATGCCA
>NC_051410.1:25919303-25919707 GCF_015228065.2 Penaeus monodon
GCGAACCGCCGACATGTTACCAGTGCCCCAGCCCGGTGCATGGAGTTACCGCTACGTCACGGTGTACATCCGAAGGAACAACCAGGATGAAACCGACGCAGGAGCTTAAGTGAACCATCGCTGCTTCTCTGATAAAGTTCGAAGTGAGTTCGATTCTCTTACTAGTGTGACTCGATTCATGAAATTCATGAGTACCGCCGCACCTGCACAGCGACCTAGCCAATTCTGTTGAGTCGTGGCGTCAGTAATGTTGAATTGTCGCGTAGATTTATTCTTTTGTATACAGTCATATTTTACGATATGTGGGTCCTCATGTATCTATACAGAATAGAATATTAAGAATCGAAAACTGGGTGACGAATATCGAATATATCTTCAAGTGTAAAAACAGGGCTCCAGCATAT
>NC_051410.1:25919742-25919824 GCF_015228065.2 Penaeus monodon
CAGGGGAAACTCAATATACTATTGGTGCGCATGATTTAGAGAATGCAAGATACTGCATTTCCTGCCAATCACGTCGCTCCAG
>NC_051410.1:25920479-25920818 GCF_015228065.2 Penaeus monodon
GTTGGTACAACAGAGTGAAGAACAGCAAAAAAATTGTGACACTGAGCACGGGGGAGAAATATTACCAAGGTTAAATGTTCAGGAAGAGGTGAATGAGATTAATTAGGCTGACGTTGCGATGAAGGTTAATGAGGCAGCAGAGGTAACACCTGAAGAGCAAATGATCATTGATGAAGTAAAAGCATTGATAGTACGAGGAAAGACAAATGTTAACATCACGTTTAGAAAGTCGACCAGAAGAGATAACGTGAAGAAACGCGAAAAGTGAATGGAACAATTAAACACTTATGGCAGTAGATATCACTCAGACTATTAACCTCAATTAAAGCAGCTTGTCTT
>NC_051410.1:25922635-25922748 GCF_015228065.2 Penaeus monodon
GATCTAAAAATATAGTCACTATTGTGTGCAGCAAATAACAAGCTCTCCGAACAAACCATGTTAAACATCATATTGACAAATCAGCAGAGTCAAGAAATACAAACTAGAAAGGG
>NC_051410.1:25922991-25923078 GCF_015228065.2 Penaeus monodon
CAATCACTCGGAAATATAACGAAGAAATTGGATGAATAGTTAGAAAAACTAGATATCACAGTGAATACAGCACTTTTACAAAAGCCG
>NC_051410.1:25925300-25926072 GCF_015228065.2 Penaeus monodon
GAGGTATGTCGAGAGAGGGGAGTAGGAGGGGGCAGTTCATCTGCTTCTTCAAGGCCTTTCCCCAGCGTGAGAAGGCAAGGAAGGCCGCCAGCGTCCTTGCTGGGCCACCCGCCCTGTGAATTGCGATTCATCATAAATGGTAAAAAGTTATACCGCATGAAGAATCGCCGGTCACATTTATGCTGCCTCTTTTTCCAAATGAAATATTTATGACTAGGAATCTGAAAATTATATTTATGGAAAATTAATAAATGTCATTTGTTGATTAAAAGTTCATTATAAATTCTATGATTCCCAAAATAAGTTCGAGCTCGAGGATATATTAATTTCCACTAAAATTCCCTTTTTTGGCAAAAATATTCATACTATTTTGCGTATCTTTTATTTGTTTTATTGATGATTATTTAAACTGATTTTATAGTATGAAGTTAAAAAGGCTTCTGTTCTCATAATTTTACTTTAATTTCAAGCAACGAATTTTACACAAAACGTGCGCATCATCGCTGCAACGCTCGCGACAGTCTAAGTCAGCATCGCTGCAAATGATTTAATGTCCTGTTTAATATTGTTCTCACTGCGTTTTGGCTTGAATGCGGCTTTTGCATAATCTGCCTCTGGGAATTAGCGTGTTTATGCCTCACAGAAGGAACTATGAATCATGTACACGAGAGAGTTGATTGCCGGGGGAATGATGAGCGCTGCCATCAAAACATTCCATGTCAGCGAGGGATTCCTAGCTGTTAATTGTTTGTGTGGAAGACAAAAACGGACA
>NC_051410.1:25926629-25926758 GCF_015228065.2 Penaeus monodon
TATCCATTCAGCAATGAAAGTTCGTCCAACAGTGTCAGCATTAATGTCAGCAAAGGGAATTGCTTCTGGCCATCTAGTAAACTTGTCTCTACAAGTGAGGGCGTACTTGTATCCACTGGAGTAGAACAA
>NC_051410.1:25927170-25927238 GCF_015228065.2 Penaeus monodon
CGAAGTTGTCAAGGAGTGTAGGTATTGTTGCTGTTGAAGACAGTGGAGAGTGGCTTGTGATATGTGTA
>NC_051410.1:25927706-25927832 GCF_015228065.2 Penaeus monodon
TGATGACCAGTTGCTGGAGCTTGCACGGATAATACCCAGACATAGTAGGGACTCAATCTCTTCTTTAAATAAGCAATACTATTCTGGAGATAATTGACGAGAGCATGTGTAGGTAGACCTGTTGAC
>NC_051410.1:25931740-25932378 GCF_015228065.2 Penaeus monodon
ATTTAATTATAAACATTAATTTTACAAAATATGTTACATAATGTTTGGGGGTGTTGCACACACACACACACAAAAGGGTTTTGGGGAACAGAAAACCATGTTCCATTAAGAGGGGAAGGGCAAACCGGGGCTGCAAATAGCCTCTGAAACGCGAAAATAAAAACTTTTGTAACATAAAACGACAAAATCAAAACTTCATAAAATAACGAAACTATATAAAGTGATTTCAATAAAAATTATAATAAAAAGTTTTTTTATGAAACAAAAAAATCTTAAACAAAAGTTTCAGATTAATTTTCAAGGGGGGTTCACTTTTGTGAAAAATTTTATTTGCAAAGCGTTAAATAAAAAGTGTATAATTGTTAGAAAAACCCAACTCTGGGGGCCCTTACGGGTTAAAAAAAACCCTTAAAACCCGAAAAAAAATCAATAAAAATCTAAAATAGCCTTATTGCCTGGCGTATTCCCCTCTGGGGATTGGGAACTTTTTCAAAGGGAAATTGGGAAAAACCGAGAAAAAATTTGAAGGGTATAAGGGTTTTGTAATACTTATTTAAACCATAAATCAGGGTTTTGGGAAAAATAAGAGGGGGGCCATCGAGGGAATTAGTGGATTAATGGGGTAGGGGACAAGGATG
>NC_051410.1:25932466-25932825 GCF_015228065.2 Penaeus monodon
GATAGATAAGTCGAGTAATTGTCGAAAGAAAAAAAGAAAGGGGAGAACAGGGGTGATAAAGAGAGGGAAAAGAAAAGGGCCTACACTTTTAAAGAGGAAAGAAAAAGATAAACAAAAAGATTGATAAAGGGAAAAAAATACGGGGAGAAAAAACGAGAAAAAGTAGGCGGGGGAAAAAAGAGGGTGAATAGAGAGAAGGGGCGGTTTTCAAGGGAGTACGCGGGGAGAGAAAATTTGGCGAGGATAGAGTGAAAAAGATGGGAGGAGGACCGTAAGTAGGGGGGGGGGGGGGCGAAAATAAAAGGGCCCGGGAAAATTAAAAAAAGAAATTTCCCCCGCCCAGCTTTTAACAGGAATAA
>NC_051410.1:25932860-25933495 GCF_015228065.2 Penaeus monodon
GCGCGCGCGCGCCGCCCCATAAAGTAAAAGATAAAAATAATGGTAAATAGATTGATGAATGTTTGAGGAAAAAAGACAACGCTGGTTTTTTGCTTTTTTATCAAATTTGCTATCCCCTTCGTCAGTAAAACTCAAATACCTTTTGAACTTTCACAGGGGAAAAAAAAATTAAAGGGAAATTTCAATGCAGATATTCACGGAATGTCCCATTACACTTTTTTTTGGTGCGCAAAACAAAAAGGACACTAAAAACCACTTTCCCGTTAGCCCTCAAAATTAAAAAAGAAAGAATGAATATTTAAAATAGTTGGGGAAATTCCAAACTGGATCGCACAGTCGTGGACGAGAGTTTTCAGCTTTTTGGCCATGTGGAATCGAAAAACCATAAATTGGCGCAGTGAACCCCCCGTTTAGCAAAAATTACTGGCCCAGTTTGGAAAATTACCTTAATTAATGGTTGGCTTTTAAAACGAAAAACCTTTAAAAACCCCGGGTAAAATTTTTTTTTTCTACTAAACCCTTTGAAGGACCCCATTTAAAAGATTTTGACTGGGCGGGGCTTTTAGAAAAAATTTGATATATGTTTGGGTTTTAAAACAAATTGGGGTAAATTTGGGGGTTTTTTTAAAACCCCC
>NC_051410.1:25933607-25934383 GCF_015228065.2 Penaeus monodon
TTTTTTAAAAGGGATTCTGTTTTCTGGTTTCTTTTGCCGGGAATTTAAAGTAATAAAAATTTTTTAAAAAATTTTTGGGGGGGGGTATATTATTAAATTATAAAATTATAAAATATTTTAAAATTTTAAAATTAAATTTAAAAAGGTGGATTATAAGAAATTACTGTGAAAAATTTTGAAAATAGTAAAAAATATTTATTGAAAAAATTAAACCCAAGGTTTAAACTTTTTTGGTTTAAAAACCGAAAAGGGGGCTGCTTGGGTTGCAAAAGGGGCAAATTTCGATGGGAAAAAACATTTTGTAAACTTTTAAAAAATTTAAAAAACTTTAAAATTATAACCCATCAATTATATAAAGAAAAAAATTTTGAAAACCAAAAAAAGAAAAATTTTTTTGATAGCAAACAAAAAAAAATAAAAAAGGGAAATTTCCCCAAAAGGTTGCCCAAACTGAAGGGGGGGAGCCCGGAAGTCCAATTAGGAAAGAAATAAAACCGAAAACAAGAAAGCTTTTTTTCCCTGAAAAAACGAAAGGAAAAAAAGGAAAAACGTAAAAGGAGATCGGATTGGGGGAAAAGGGGGAAAAAGGGGAGGAGAATAAAAACCCAAAAGCGAAAAATGACAACACGGCAAGCGGAATGATCACCGCAAAACCCAATCAAGGGGGATGCACTTTTGCCCTGCTTTCCCGGGGAAAATACGCAATATTTATGCTTCCAAAGAATGCATTTGAAAAAAAAGGTCGTAGGTACGGTGGTGCTCAAAAAAAACATTAA
>NC_051410.1:25934810-25937357 GCF_015228065.2 Penaeus monodon
CGCTTCGTACCCCCGGCAAAGTCCCCAAGGGAAAACGCGGCGGGAAACTGCCAAAAAGATTACGGGCAGGGAAAAATTTTTCAAAATTGTGGGCCCCCGGGAAAAAACAGAAAAGGGCAAACGCCCCGGCCTCAGAAAAAACCCCGGATAAGGTTTATCATTTTCCACAGGCGAAAACGAAGGAACTGCACCGTTTAGGCCGGGCCTTAATTTTATCTGCACAGAGGGAAGAAAGGGTAACAACCTTTTGAATAACAACAGTTGCCCGGCTTTCCCTTTCCCAGTGAGCAAAATTTAAACTTTTGATATTGGGGGCCAAAAAACATTTTTGCCTATGTTGGTTTAAAATAAAACTCCCAAACCCACAGGTTTTTTATACAAGCCCGGTTTGTGGGTTTTATAAAAATTTAAAAAACTTTGGGTAATTTGGCCTGTAAGAAATTAAACCCTATAATATAAAACAGTATCCCCGGAAATCTTGAAGCATTCATTGTTTTTTGAAATGCACCACAATCCAAACCTTTGGTTTTCATTCGCAGAAGAAAAATTTAAAACTCAAACGTAAAATTTTAAATGGTTTAATTACTTTTAAATTTCACTTTTGTGTATCAAAAAAAAGGGGGTTAAAAAGGGTTTTTTATTCAACTGTTAGATTAAAGGACCCTAAAAATCAAGGTGAATATATAAAAGCATTTTTATTGAAAAAAAAAATTTTGTATAATAAAAAAATATTATTTGGTTTTTGATATAAAAATGCCCAAAAATCTGACACCCAATTATTCACATGAAAATTTTCATTTTTTTTTAAAAAACAAGGCAAAAAAGGAGAAAGGGGTAAAAATACACTGGTCCCAAATTTAAACAAACAATTTAGTAATGCAGAATTTATCCTAATTCATTCGCTTCTGCGGGAGGGTTTAAAGGGCGCTGTAGTTAAAAAAAAAGGGAAATTTTCATAATAAGAATGTTTTTTATCGTAGATTTAGTTTATTCCAAATGTTTTTTTTTTACCCCAAACGACTTTTTGTTTAATGAAAAAACACAGGTGCACCAATAATCGCAGATAAATTTTTATATAAAAACCACTCCATTTTTTTAGCTCTTTTTTAAAAAATCATTAAAGTCTGTGCCTAATTTTTTTATTGGATATGACCATGAAGTATTGTTTACAAAATTCAACTGTAATTTTAAAGATATTTTTTTGTTTTTTTGGGGGAAAAATTTGCAGGAAACCCTGTCGCGAGCAATTGTGCAGAATTTTTGCCATAGAGCAGTCTGAAAAATTCAAAGGGTTTTGGGGCCTGCTTCCCCCCCCTTTGTTGACGGGGCGGAAACTTCATTGATGAGAGTAAAGATTCACCCCACGGGGGTTTTTGAAGAAAAAGCCATCTTTGATAAACAGTCCTTTTCAAATCAAAAGGGTTTAGCTACTTAGGCTTACCTTTTTTACGTAAAATTTAAAGAAATAACGCAAGTAAGATATTTCTATTTCAATGGGTTACTGATCTAAAATTTTTACAATTTTTCGCTCAAATTTTGAATAATACGGCCTTTCTACATATGGCAAGCAGTTTCTACAGTTAAAATTTCATAAAAAAAAATGTAAACGGGGATCTAAGATCTACAAAATTTTTAAAATTTTTCTTATAACACGTGAAAAAATCATACTTTCCCAGGGTTTGCGGAATCGAAAACAAAGTAGCGTTTTTCAGTATTCCCTTTTAATGTATACGTTTTGTTTAAAACTAGAATTTTTACTAGTTATTTTCCCCCGGCTCTCCATCCTTTGTCCAGGTTTTTTATGCCGTCGCCTGGATGATATCAGGTCTGGGGGCTGGGCCCCACGAGGAGAGTAGCTTTGTAGCAGCAAATTTTTCCCCTTTTTTATTTTTGAGATTTATTACACCTTTTTTGAACGGATATTATTTCCAGTATAATAATATGATAAACTGGGGTTTTACTTGAACTAAAATTATTATTTTTTAACAGTCGAGAGAAACGAGACGCGAGAGCAAAAAAAAGCCCCTTTTATATTGTTTAAACCAGACGGTCCCTTTTGCCCTGTATAAGAGTGCCGACGGATATAGACAACTTTTTTCCTGTGAAGCACTCGAAATAGCTAATATAAACAAGAAGTACTTACTAGGGTAACGATATTTCAATATTGAATGGAAAATGCTAGAATTTTATCAAAAAAAAAAAACCAGTATGGGCGTTTTCAGTTCGAAAACAAATGACATAGCAGAGTGGTTTTGGAAGCCGTCGATACCTGTTAGGAAAAAAATTTTCATACCCAAATAGCGTTCCCCTGGTTTCTGTCTCTAAATAGCTCTTGACCAACGGGCCTTTTTATCTTACCAGTGAATTTCGCCAGTTGTTTTTAAACATAGCATCTTTCAATTTTCTCATTGGGCCCAGACCCCGCTTTTCCTATTACTGTTAAAATTAAGAATGACAATAACTTTGATATTTAAAAAAAGGTTTTAAAAAAAAAAAAATCAGTTTTTGGAATATGGCCAATTTTTTTTTTTAAAAAAATTTTAAACC
>NC_051410.1:25937425-25937523 GCF_015228065.2 Penaeus monodon
AGGCCTGAACTTTTAAAAAAGGGGCATTCATAAACGGTATAAAACTATTCAAATCTTTTCCATCTCGAAACCCATTTCTATGACACAAAATTCGAAAA
>NC_051410.1:25939714-25939907 GCF_015228065.2 Penaeus monodon
CGATAAAAATAAAAATTTTTATGAAAAAATATAGAAATACAAAAGATGTAATAATTTGATGAATAAAAGTAGGTATTCGGGTTTTACAAAAACTGTTGTAGTAAAACAGCACACTGACTGGGGGCCAAATTTTATTGCATATGCAACTAAAAAATTAGAATATAATGGTTTCTATATAAATTAAACATGATTG
>NC_051410.1:25947904-25948196 GCF_015228065.2 Penaeus monodon
ATTTTACCTGATACATGCATGCATAGCATTAGTTTTTCCCATGTATTGTGTAAGTGTTTTCAATCATGTTTAATTATATAGAAAAAACCATTCATATTCTAATTTTTTGTTTTCATTGCAAAACAAATTGGGCCCAGTCTTGTGCATGTTTTTTCTAACAAACATGTATTTTTTGGGAAAAACCCCGAATACCCATCTTTTTTTATCTCAAAAATTTTTACATCTCTTTTTTATTTTTATATTTTACATAAAAAATTTTTATTGTTATCGGTGTCTATCCTTGCAACTTGCC
>NC_051410.1:25954637-25954756 GCF_015228065.2 Penaeus monodon
ATCTTTGTCAATTTCATACGAGTCTTTCACTCCATATTCTGTGATCTAAAGGAAAACAACGACATTTACATTATTGTGCAAAATAATACATGAAATGTGTTTTACATCACAAAAACGAA
>NC_051410.1:25956551-25956887 GCF_015228065.2 Penaeus monodon
TTTCAGAGCAAGTAAAAACCGACATGGACAGACAACAATACAGTGTCAGGAATACCAGGAACCAAATTGGATTAGGTCAGGGGGGGGGGTCTCTTTCTATTTCGAAGGTAATGGTACAAACAAGAGTGTTACGTATCTGAAATGAATCACTGAAACCCAAGCGGGTCACAGGCAAAAACAACAAAAAAATCATATCTAAACCGAATCAAACATGAAGGAAGGACGCCGGAAGGGGTCGGATTCAAACTCTGTATGTAAAATTTAACAAAAACTGAGCTCACTGAAAAGATGATTTATTTTGAAAGTTGACATCCATCTCACACTGACCCATCCCGT
>NC_051410.1:25957826-25958710 GCF_015228065.2 Penaeus monodon
CCCAGGCCGGATCCCCCTCCCTATAAACGCCATTTTACAGTGGCGAACAAAAATAAAACAATACGTATCTAATGCATTGTATCACATAAAACACACTCCCAAGATGATTTTTTTCCCTGAGTGTTTGCGAGGATGCACATTAATTCTCAAACTTCAAGAACCTACTGATTTTGATTAGATTGCCGTATGATCCCTCTACTTGCAATTCCATAGTGTGAGCTAACACTGTAGCCTTCCCCTTCCCTTTCTTGCTGGGCGGAGGCAGCAGCTGGCGAGGCAAGAGCGTGAAAGGCATTCAGGGGCAGGGGCAGGGGAGCTCGAATGGTGATGGGCGTAGGGACTCGTGTGCAGGAAGAGACGGCGGGAAGCGAGGTGCACATTCCTCCTCCTTTTCTGGCGGTGGCAGCCAAGCTTGCGGAAGAAGTTGGAAGGAAGATGAGGGCTGAGCGAGCAGGTCATCATCCGCGTGAGGTGTATTACGGGGTGCGGGCTGAGTGAGTTTGAGCTGTGGCGGAAGAGCATGCGGCGCTGATGAATTCTCAGCTGTCATTTTCCCGGAGATGATGGCTTATGAATCACATAAGAAACGATACAGAATCATACTACTACACTTAGTTTAGGTCACAAAGCTTAATAATAATAATGGGGACAAAGTTATATATAAGCTGTATAAGATGATAATAATATGTAATTATTTGAGGAAATTATTGCTCATAAAAGCTCATAACAGTTTGTACTGTACAAACCTAGACCAAGAGTTCTCAGTCTTCCAGAAGGAGCATCGGCTTGCCATAGCATAGTCGGTGACAGGTTAAGAACAGCCAAGAAGTTTATCTAAGAAAGCATCGTTGGGCTGTTTTAAATTTCGGTTGTAACTTTCTTTG
>NC_051410.1:25963353-25965431 GCF_015228065.2 Penaeus monodon
TAGACATATACGTATATTCACACACATTGATAATGATAAATTATTGCATAACGCTATATCTAATGCAAAATTCCCACTTGTAATATGTTATAAGAAGGTTATCATCGCCAGATCATTATTTCTAGGAGCGCTTTCACTGGCTGAGTGTGCATGGACTATCCGGAAATCACATTCACTATTCCGAGTTGGTTAAGCCCTAAATTGTTCATTTGGCCATCTAGGATCAATGTAGGCACACACACGTAGTGTACGTAGGTGTATATAAGTAAAAGGTAAGTGCACCGATTTCCTGAATTTGATATTCAGACATTGGGGAAAATGAGATAAAATTATATATTTCTAGGGTACTGTCAACATTATTTGCTATTAGAATATAACTCTAAATATTGTTTATATTTTGTTCTCTGTTCTTCAATTTTATAATCTACTTTCCTAAGAAAGGTAAATCAGCTAAACAATACAAATCCATAGACTAGAGACAAGCATATCTGCGAGGCGACGAACGGCCGTGAACAAAAACAAAGCATCTGTTTTCGCACTCACGACTACCATGGCGTTTAACTTACTATTCTGGTGTTGTAACATATCATAATCTAACCATGAAATGGAATATGAAATTTTAGCCATCCATTCCGTGTTGTGATACTTTACCAAATACTGGTATGTGTCATTTGTTGTAGAAACTGTTCCTTCTTTTCAATGTCGCACTTCCCTCGTTACCTTTGGCAGGATTGGGACAGATCCCCATAACCTTTACCCTATTCCTCTTCAGGCATGTAAAGTTTAAAAACATATTGGAATGTTTATTTCGATGCATTTTATACATTCATATTAAATTATGTTTACCCAGGAAATAAAGACTAGGCATTTTTCCCTAAAATGAGATTAAATCATTGCAAGCTGGAATTAAAGCATTTTTTATTAGGTAACTAACAGCACATAAATATCATTGCTGCATAATAAATAAGAAACAAGGTATTGTTTGTCCCCAAACAAAATAGAAGACTGCACTGATTCCTGGCTCAAGCCGAGACACCGACCTCGCAACGGTAAGTTGTGGCGAAAGGGATGAGCACGCGAGGGGCTCCCTGTTAGAGAATGGGATATTCCTTCTCCAGTTTGGCCAAGAAGTTATCAACTCCTCATTCTGATGGTAGGAATTCCCTATCATTCTTCGATTACTTCTTTTACTTAAACTTTAGAACCGCTGCTTTAAATAATCTTATGCGAGAACTAATGCGAAGTCCAAAGGCACTCAAGTTTCTTGGTACTGAATGCTTTATCGCTAACAAAATGGATGAGAATGTGCCTTTAAGGAAGCAAGAATGTTATGTTACTTAAGGAGCCAAACGCTCTCCCCCCCCCAACCCCCACCTCCGCGCTCACTCTAAGCTACAGGCAACATGCCACCCGGCAAGGGTTAGGAAGCCATAGTGACACGGAAAGAAGAGTCCATATAATTTTGAATGTGGAGAGCCAGAGCTTTTCCAACAGGCCATACAATTACCGCCAATGTTGTCGCAACTCATTTAGGGACGTTGCGGCTCGTCTGAAAGTGGTCATGGCGCGTTTCATGTCAATTATCAGTTAGATGTTCGCTCAAGCTTTTCCTTTCGTGACTGCTAGGGGTATTAATAAGGCTGTGGCCACCATTTATTTTCATCCGTCTTCATATCCATACATATGCGTGATCCACGGTGCCAGAGCGTCAATATCACCCTGCGTGTGTTCGTTTAAGAACTGCTGCTTCCGTAATCATCGTACATCATAGGCCTAGCAGACTTATGCTATAAAGAGCTGAGCGAGAGGAACGTATGAACATTTCCATTAGCTCTTACAACTGACCTTTAACTGACCCATAGGCCTCATTGGTTATGTATATTTTCTGCCTCTGTAGATGAGGGCCGTCCATCACACATTCCTATCTATAAGTTGTACTTCCATGAATATTTAATTTGATCCATGCTCCAGGCACCTGTCAGGGCCTGATGGTCATTCCGTCCACTAAAAAATGCAGTTTCTCTCTCTTTGGAATTACGCTTTGGAAACACACACATATATATTGTGAATCTCTCACC
>NC_051410.1:25965776-25966058 GCF_015228065.2 Penaeus monodon
GAATGAGAAGTAGAACCAGGGCTGTAACGTTTCAAAGAATTACATCTCCATCATCCGACTAGAAATAATGAACATAAAACATTATTAGATAAAAAAGAAACGACAAAAAATTCATAAAATAAACAATAATAAATCGGTAAAATAATGTACCAAAAAAGAAAAGGACAGAACCATTGTGGGGGGAAAGAACATGTATAAGAGGGCAAGATATACCTAAACAAGTGAGAGCTTCTTGTTACGGTAACTGCATTATAACCTAAATAATTGAATGTACAGCTGTAC
>NC_051410.1:25966658-25967211 GCF_015228065.2 Penaeus monodon
ATACAGATATCTTTTACATAACCCCATAAAAAGAAGTCCAAGGGAGTGATATCTGGCGAACGTGGTGGCCATGGAATTGGTCCATCCCTTCCAGTCCATCGGTCTGGAAATGTTTGATTGAGGAACTGACGAACATGGCGTCCCCAATGTGGTGGTGCACCATCTTGCTGGAAAATAATGGTTGGTTGTAGGTCAATCAGTTGTGGTGCCAGATATTCGGTCAGAAAGTCAAGGTAAACATCTGCAGTAATTGTTGCCTCGTTGAAGAAAAATGGACCAATTATTCGATCAAACATGATTCCACACCACACATTCACTTTTGGACTAGCCCGGTGAAGCTCCCTAGTCTCATGGGGGTGTTCTGACCCCCCAGATTCTTACATTGTGTCTGTGTAATTTCCCTGAAACATGAAAAGCTGCCTCGTCACTAAAGCAGACTCGCTTGAGGAATGCTTCATCCTCAGAAATGCGTCCCAACATTTCTTCAGCAAACTCTCTTTGTTTTGTCTTGTCATTTGGCTCAAGAGCCTGTAACAGTTGCACTTTGTAAGCA
>NC_051410.1:25967290-25967565 GCF_015228065.2 Penaeus monodon
ACTTCCTCAGATGTTCTTGGTCGCCCGCTCCTCTCTTTATCCAATACTGTCCCTGTCTTCATAAATTTCTTGTGCCATACACGAATGGAAGGACGGGATGGTGGATCTCTTCCATACTTAGTTCTGTAGTTTCGTTGAGTCTGAACATCCGATTTTGTTTCAATAAACCATGATACACATTTTGCTTTTTCTTGAGGAGTAGCCATTTCATAGAGGTTCAGTGAATCAGTTCTCTTCCATCAGCTGAGTATCTGAAACACAAAAGTTTTACATGA
>NC_051410.1:25968328-25968412 GCF_015228065.2 Penaeus monodon
GTTCACCGAAAATATATTCGGAAATTATCATTTTTATATTCTAAATTTACTGAGCATCAGAGTGGCTGTATAAATTTCCCTTAA
>NC_051410.1:25968605-25968766 GCF_015228065.2 Penaeus monodon
ATACCATGGACTCGTTATAATAAAGGAGGGGGGGGGTACCGTAGTTGGACAAAGAGTGGGCGAAAAATCCCACTACATGTAGAATTAAATACACCGAAACTAGTTCTCACCGGACGTCCAACCATAGCCATTCAGACTTCCCGAGGCCTTACACCACCACC
>NC_051410.1:25969788-25970811 GCF_015228065.2 Penaeus monodon
TATGATCCGACGCCAAAGGGCGTCACGGCCGCCTGAAAGGCACCTGCTCACAGGCAGACTTCGGCCCACTAATTATGGCTTTATTTAGGACATGACTATTGACAGTGGAGAGTACTCCAATGCCGGACAAAGCCAGGGAGGCCTCCGCCTTTGTGTCTGGCCCCTCGGGCAAGGCCTTGCTCGGCGTAAGGGTTGGAGCTACGCTTGTTGTTTGCGTAACGACCAACGGGCGCCCTCGGCTGGACACTGTTGACACAGCGACGTCGCTTAACTGGCTTGCTCTTGTATCTTGCAGCTTAAACGCTGTCTGAGGTGAATGCAAATGAATTACATGTGTGTTCCATCGATTACCGCAGAGTTTCGCTATGTAAAGCAGAAAATGGATTAAAATGGCATTCAGTCAATCTGTCGATCTTTAATTACCTGGAGAATGTAAAAACAGTGTAATAAACAATTGTTGTACATAAGAAGACAAACAGTAAGAACTGCACATCTGTCAATAATTCCATTTCTGATATGGTTTTGGAACGATCTGTAGCTGCACCTTTACATTTACATTACATCGGATTTTCCAAGAAGTAAATATGTAAAACCTGGAAGTATTGCTCCTTCCTCCAGCCGACACACTATTGCTTCCTTCTCTCTGTTGATTTCCACCCATCTTCTCCCATCTCCTGAAGTTGTTCTCTTGACCCCTGCCATCACACCCCCTTTCTCTTTGTTTTGTCATCCCTCCTCTTATACATCCCCTTTCTGTTTTCCTTTGATTCTCTTGCATTTTGCTTCTTGTCCAGCTTCCCCTTTCCTCCCCCTTCTGTTCCTCTAATTTCTCTTCGTTCCCTCGTATTCGTTCCCTCCTCTTTGCCCACATCCGAGACTCACCGCGCCTTGCAAACCCTCTCCGTGTTTCTCGCACCAGTGGACAACGCTCAGGGAAATCAGGTGCGACTTCACTGCGGGGACAAAATAGAGCGCTCAGGAGGCGCGACTCTCCTCTGCCCCGGCTGATTATCTGTGAAACTA
>NC_051410.1:25975814-25975968 GCF_015228065.2 Penaeus monodon
TCTAATTTTTTAGTTGCATATGCAAATACAATTGGTCCCAGTCATGTGTGCATGTTTTACTAACAAACATGTATTTTGTGAAATACCACGAATACCTATCTTTATTATTCATCAAATTATTACATCTCTTTTGTATTTCTATATTTTACATAAA
>NC_051410.1:25978239-25978311 GCF_015228065.2 Penaeus monodon
AAATCTCATTATTTTAATATCATTTTTAAATTATTATATTGTTTTTTTTTTTAAAAAAAATTGGGGCAAAAA
>NC_051410.1:25978424-25979301 GCF_015228065.2 Penaeus monodon
AATAGCATGTACAATCCTCTGAAAAAGTATTTCAGACCTTCTTTTACTGTATTTTTCCTTTGGGTCGTACATACTCCCATTAGCTGCCGAGTGTATTAGAGGCCCAAAGATACTTCAGTAACAAATGGTTCTCCTCTCTACAGCTACGACGCCCGGACTGGGAATATCTCTTCTGGCGAAGGTCGAATTCACGACGACGATCTCGGCCCGAGGTCTCGGTGAGTCCCTTCAGCGTTCAAAACCGCTAATGTTTATATTTTGGCTTGTGTTGCACTATTTAATGAGGTAAGGTTCCCTGCTAAAATGACAAATCAAAATCCTTTAAAAAAATAATGTCCTTTTTTCGCCGTCTGCATGAATCTAGGTTTGTCCTGGTGGAGGACGCCGCTTACCTGCGGGGCTCAACCCTGCGCTCCAACGGCGTCCAGCCGATCTTCCCGGGGACGCTGGAGCTCCGGCAGGTGAGCAGGGAGGACGCCGGCGCCTTCACCTGCCGCGTGGACTTCCTCAACTCCCCGACGCAGAACCACCGCCTTCGCCTCATCGTTTACGGTAAGTGGATACACTGCATAATTATGACACGAGGCAATGTCATTCTCTGGGAGACAGTTAAAGAGTTAAACTTGATACGTTTGATATTAATGATATAAACCCTTTTGCTTGTGAAATAAAATCCTTTGCCTGTGTAAGTGCAATAAAAAGCCCGGTATTGAAACGCGTTCAAAGCATTCTGGAAAATTCGAAGCAGACCAATACGCTATCGGAGGAAGAATAAATGATAAAAATACTAAAGGAAACATGAACTGACGTAGAAAAATCCATTCTGGATTATGATGCAGTCAGATGATTTAGTCAGATATACACCACAATCGACAGT
>NC_051410.1:25979364-25979568 GCF_015228065.2 Penaeus monodon
TGGGGCGGGGGAGATAGAGGGGAGGGTCAGGCAGACAGACAGAGACGGATGGAGATAGACAAAAGAGACACTATTGCCCTTGTAAAGCTATTAAATTTCCCCACATCCTGAATTCGCACGTTTTCTAAAGTTATGTTGATAGTAAAGAATCAAAGCTAAAGGAGAGGGGGAAAGACAAGGAGAGAAAAAGAGACAAAGAGGAAA
>NC_051410.1:25980343-25981800 GCF_015228065.2 Penaeus monodon
AGGACACTCAGTATCAGCATACAAACCATCAAATCTATTATATTACTGTAAACGCTTTAGGCTCCACAAGAGAGAGATGTGGCCCAAAGTAGTATGTAGTGTAAGCAATTCGGAGAGACTCTGTCCATGCATCAGTCACTCCCATTAGTTACTGAAATCGCATTAGGAGTCCTCTTGTCACTCTCAGCGAAGTGTTATGTGATTCGTGTTTCTCCAACCTCTTCCCTCGAAAAGCAACCGCTTGGAAGACGGCCAAGATGCGTGTCATGGGTGACGTAGCACAAATGAGCACAAACAGTGGCAACCATCCCAAAGACAGGTGCAAAAAGATGAGCATTATAGTTGCTGGAGAATACTGTTTTGGTTCATTTTGACTGTAGACTCTAGCTGTAGACTCAAAGCTAAAAGAATCTTAGTCAACGAGAGCTTCTAACCCTTGTGTAACTGCTGTTTATTTAGCCATTTCTCTAATATTTTCTTACTCTCACACCTGGAGATGTTATCTAATGTGCCGGTAAAACAGAGGGCCACCCCCCCAAGGGGCAAAACGGCTGGCCTAGTTTCTCATTCTCACACATACATTCCAGGTACATCTTACTGAGCGTCCAAGTTTTTCAATCGCAACACTTTCTCGTTCCTTCTTCCGTAGTCCCCCGCTGCCCTATGTGCTATGAGTGTTGCTCCTTTGTGAACCTCTTCTTTCAACTGTTTCTGGTTTTATATGATCTGAATATGTCCTTTAGATCCTTTTGATCTTCATCTTCACGCCTTTTCCCTCTCTCTCGCTCTCTTTTTTCTTTTCCCTGATAGTCCTTTCTTTAAATATTGCTAAATCCAGCAAAAAAGGGCTGCATAGATATCAATAACACTGATTGTAAATGTCTTTTGCAAAATTTTCCATAAAATTTTTTATTTAAACTATTTTAAGCATAACAAAAATATATTGCATCTGTTTATTTAACAAAAGTCTTGTAAGTATTTTAACTTAAATCAAACACGCACATGCATCATGATTTTTGCAGCCTTAGCAAAACTATTGGACTGGCATGTGGGAAACAGATATTTAAAGCTGCATGAATGAAGTTATGGAACGGCAACAAAGGCTTTTGAAAGCAGTGATCAGCTGAAGGCGCATGTATGTATTGGCGGAGTAAAGGTGAGTCCTCTTTGCTCGTGGGTTGAGGACCTTGGAATTACGCTCTTATTGCACCACAGGAGAAGGGCTGAACTATCTCGAGAAAGAAATGATGAGAAACTCGTTCCCAGGATGGCTGAAGACTGGGACACTATCTGCCTATAGCACGACCCCTGAAGATATATTCTTTGAGGTATATCAAAGGAGAAAGTCTGCTTAACTGTCCGCATATTTTGCATGATATTGGAGATGCAATACAAGGGAAGAAAATCTAAAGAAAAATGCTTTTATAACGCTGTTCAAAACGAAATGTGATCATCCT
>NC_051410.1:25987964-25988115 GCF_015228065.2 Penaeus monodon
AATCGGAGTTTTGTGGCGAAAAAAATGGTGGAGAGGTCCCCGGCTGCCCCAAAAAAGGGCATACCGTTATTGGATGAATATATATATGTAACACACCCGCAAAAAAGAGATGATGAAAGATGTATTAAAATTAATATATAAAAACTGGGTG
>NC_051410.1:25991167-25991618 GCF_015228065.2 Penaeus monodon
AGACGGGACACAAGCGAATGTGGGACAGCCCCCCCCCCCCCCGAGCTTCCTTAAGCGCGTGGCATCCCCCCGTCCCCCTCCCCCAGTAATCCAGTAATTGCCGTGAGCCGTCTCAGGAAAACGCAAACGGATTACCTGCTTGTGCGCCGAACGCTGTTCTACTTTTTCTCCCTTCCTGCCTCATCTTTAGACGCGCTTCTCGGTTAGACTTTCGTTATAACTGCTGTTATTTACGAATATTTAATTCTTGAGAATGCCCCGTTGCTCTACTTCATATTTTGGCAACATTTAAATGCGAGTAAGAATATTTTTGATCTACTGGCATTTAAGCATTTTTTAAATCAAGTTAATTTTTTTTTCACTTTCCTCTTTTTCCGTAATCACGTGAGCCTGAAATCAGAATCTGTTTTTTACTCCTCTGCCGCGTTGTTTATATTAGCTTTGATGTTTG
>NC_051410.1:25991655-25991983 GCF_015228065.2 Penaeus monodon
AAGCGCAGAGAAAGCGCATTGCAGTACACTTGCCTAATCTGTTTTTCTTGTTTTGCAGATGATTGCCTCCTTGTATTGCCCTCTCAGTCTGTACCAGAGTCTCACGCCCTTTCCCCTCACACAGTTTCATTTGGTGTTCCTTCTCATCTCTTTCGCGAACTTAGTCGCTCCGCCCCCCCACCGCATCCCGACGCCATTTGCTCACGACCGACGCAGCGCGCTGGCTCCCGTGCAACGGACTCGCCCGAGTCCGTCCTCAAGCGATGTTAATCACTGCATCAACCCGTTACGAATGTGCAGCTGCGCGTTTTGCTTAAGCTCTGTTGTT
>NC_051410.1:25992967-25993131 GCF_015228065.2 Penaeus monodon
AAGAACGTTGGTCACGTGACCAGAAGTGATAGTTTGGGTAAAGATTTAATGATGGGCATGCTTAATGGGAACAGAAGGAGAGGCAGGCACAAGACTCGATACTTAGATAGTATTGGCGGGAATGAGCATGATTCAATTAGCAGGACCTTTTCATTGGAGGAAAT
>NC_051410.1:25993515-25993796 GCF_015228065.2 Penaeus monodon
AGAGAGAGAGAGAGAATGTAAAAGAAAATGAGCGTTTTAAAGAGTCCTTGAGTTCCGTGGATGTGCAGAGGCTGGTAGACACCTGTCTCTGGGAAGACTTCGAGTCTGCGAGTTAACTCCATTTAATCCTGTAACAAGTAAGATTAGCGAACTTATTAAGGGATTAGACGCCGAGAGAAGAATCAAAGTTTACACCAGTGTTAACGTTGCCTGAGAAGGGGAAAGGCGAAAAAAATAAATGAAATATTGATACCGTGCAAAGGGGATTCCCCTCTCGGTCC
>NC_051410.1:25999558-26000143 GCF_015228065.2 Penaeus monodon
AAGAGAAAAATTTAATTTACATTGCAGTTAGGACTAACCTTAGCTGCCGTTTCTTGATGTAAAAAACGAGAGAACTGGAAAATTCCACCACCACTTCCCTTGTTCTCCTGCTTTTGGCTGACCGGCCAGTAGATATTAATGGCAAATTGCTCCTTCTGCCTGTCAGCGATCAAATCTTGTGTTATCCTCCTCCTCCTCTGTCTCCAAATCACTTTCACAACCTAGCATATTATCCACTATGTTTTCCAGTTTTCTGTTGCTGTTTACTGGTGGTGGCGTCGCCGTGCAAACTCGACCGGTTTCAACAACGTGCCGCTCCTCATCCCCAAGCCTGACATCAGGGCTTATGATGTCAACATCTCCCCCAAAATAGACGATGTTACTCTCGATGTCAGAATCATAATAGTTGCTGTTATCTTCCACCAGGAGCTGCTGATTCACAGGTTATGAGACTGACCATGCACCTGTGGAAAATTTCAAAATCACAAAATTGAATCACTTCCACAACTCATGTATTTCAACACTTTTACTTATGTAATCCACGAGAATAAACAAATGTCTATAATTTAACATCAATGTGACCAC
>NC_051410.1:26000168-26000859 GCF_015228065.2 Penaeus monodon
TCAGACACCTAAAATAAGGTGGTTCAGCTGAAAATACACTATCTGTAATGGTACCATTTATGTATCTCATACCCACCGGCTTCAACTATTAAGGTATTTCCTGGGGCGGCCTAGGTTTCTAGACAGAATGATGCTCACAAACCGCTACTAGATCCGGTCAGACGCGTCTCGGCGGTCGCATGTATTTTCATAAGTAATCAATGTAAAGATAACGTAATTTAAAATATATTATTAAATTTAGAAATATAAGAATTATGGGAATCACACGGTTAACAAATATAACGAAGTGTTCGCGCACGTGAAATCCGTCATGATGTTGAGAAAATTCGTGAAATGGTGCAGCATGAAGGAAATACTACCTCGTCTACTATTATCAGTGTTGCATATAACGGTTACAGTATGATAAAGAAACGGGTAAGTGCCTTCCAGACACTTGCATTCAATACATATCTCTGAAAGCTTTGAAGATAGACAGTGAAAGTTTTTGACATGATAATAGAGAAGAATATTAGAGAAAAAAAAAATGCACGAAAACGATTTTAGCATTATTCGTAATGATCCATGAAAGAGCCATAAAATAGATTTATTGGTGAAAAAATAAATTCTTGGCCTCTTCGGCACTAGCTAGCAGTATAAAAGACCGAGGAAATGTTTTATGGCCTATTATATTATATATACTGCAAGAATGTTA
>NC_051410.1:26002827-26003019 GCF_015228065.2 Penaeus monodon
TAGCTTAGCATATTTCCTGTTTATTGAATCAATGTATGGCTCAGACAATTTAATTTGTTTAAAAATATATCAAGATAACATAGGAAAACTTCGATTTTGTGACAACATACAAGTAAGCCATTTTTATCTACACCTGCTTATATCCTGTACAGTGACAAACAGAAGGAAATAAAGATTGAATGATGATTGTTC
>NC_051410.1:26004715-26004837 GCF_015228065.2 Penaeus monodon
ATAAAAGATCACATTCAAAAAGGTCAATAAAACATATTCCAGTTAATCTGTTTTCGGATCGGACCCAATTACATGACATCAAAAAGTTGCCCCGTTGTAATCTGTCCGGCAAAGGATGATTC
>NC_051410.1:26007228-26007407 GCF_015228065.2 Penaeus monodon
TAATACTTTGGGCTTGATGGAGAACCCCGAGAACCTCCAATTTAATTTACTTAATAAGAATTTAAGAATTAATTTGGGCTGCTTGGCCTTGCCATTAACAAGGCCCATTTGGCGGCTTGTTTTTATTTCTCTCTTTAATGTAGGTCCAAAGGTACGTAGGTCATCGAAAAATAATTTCC
>NC_051410.1:26007522-26007970 GCF_015228065.2 Penaeus monodon
CTTACTAAGGCTAATTCTACATCCTCTCTACTACTTCATAGGGCGTCATTCCGTCGTCAGCATGCCGGTTTCTGATCATTTTTCTTTCTCCCTTTGGATTATGTTAAATTATTTTTATGAATTATTTACAATTATCATGGTTGTCATTGTGTGCGGATAATTTAAGTAAATTTGATCATGGTGCCGATGCATATCAAAGTCGAAGATAAAACCATCAATCCCCAGCTTTCATATTTCATGGCATTTTCTGTGGTATGTGACAATGATTCTGTCGTTACATTTCCAATTTATTTCTCGGAATTGTCGCCGACGCCTAATTCCGGGTCATACCCACGCTTATGATAGATAGAAAAAAGGACATTAATCTGGAAAATTTCGTATTGGTTTCGCCATGAATTTTCCCGAACCTGTGTGGAAAGTCGGAACCTGTATTACTCAGTGTAATCAC
>NC_051410.1:26008045-26008187 GCF_015228065.2 Penaeus monodon
GGAACATCGAACCTTCCGATCTCCTTACTACTTGTACATCATAAACCACCCATGGATCTCGGCTGTTTCAACCAAGTGTTGTAAAATAAATGAACTATGATGAATTTTCTCGAATGACTCTCCTTTCCATAGTATAAGAGGA
>NC_051410.1:26008334-26008472 GCF_015228065.2 Penaeus monodon
TATCCGGCCCCAGCATTGTTACTGACCCGCGTGGGCGGAGAACCGGTGTAACAGGTAAGACTATATCCCCGCCCAGAATTTGCGCGGAGTATTTTAGCAACGCTGTTTTATACCTGGGGTATAAGTTAAGGCTAAAGT
>NC_051410.1:26008578-26008666 GCF_015228065.2 Penaeus monodon
GCATTTCCCAGTGCACTGTGCGTTGAATTCTAATAATTTAATGATTGTACAGGCTACAAATTTGACATGCATACGTTTTTGTTGGCTA
>NC_051410.1:26008930-26009006 GCF_015228065.2 Penaeus monodon
GTTGGCTAGGATGTGGCCATGTATTCATTTGATGGTGGTCAAAGTTGAAAAGTAATGATTTTTTTTTTACTTACAG
>NC_051410.1:26009308-26010243 GCF_015228065.2 Penaeus monodon
GCATGCATTTGTGTGTGTGTTCATTAAGCATTATGATACACGTCTTTACTTGTATTCTTATTATCTTGGATGGATGAACATTTTTAATTTTCTATCATTAAAAAAAACAACTAAGAGGGTCCTACCCGTGACGTCTTTCTGCCTTGTGTTCTATGCAGCGAAAGCATTGAGACTCCCTTTAATCCTTTATGGACTTATATATCATCCTTTTTTCCACCTCCCACGCTTCCCCTCCCTTAAAAAGGCATTCGCTTCTGAGCACTGAGCTGTTTCTGAAATGATAACGAACGTATTACGACTGAACCTTTAAGCCGTCGCGTCCTCGGGATACACTTTTCATAAACTGGAGTGCTATGTCACAATTTCTTTATTTTTTTAAAATTCAGATACCATTGCTACAAATCAATATTGTTGACATGGGATATGAAGTCCTTGGCGTTTCAAGCTTCTAAAACATGCTGTGAGAAATATTTGTAAGAAAAAAATCAACACATTAAAACTAAGCCACCAGACACTTTGAAGAAGACGCAAAGTAAAGAATTTTATTAATTTCGGGCGCTCCCACGACCTCTCAGTATTATAGGAATTGTAGCACGACCACTTTAAAACATTAAAGCTAGTATTTTATAAATCAAGAACTTTATTATCACCCGATTAATTCTTTATAACACTTTTACCTGAATGAAACCCTTGATGGGCCTCATTTTAAAAACTAATCCCTGATGACTATATTATTCATCATTCTGTATTCCCATTTTTAAGTCGGAGAAACAAAAGTTGACTAGAGGCATTACATAAAAGTTATGGTTTAAAAAAGAAAGTTTCGCTACTGATTGTAACAGGGGTATATTCTGGCCTAGGGGGTATTTTTTTTTAGACTAGCCTATTTTATACCCGGAGGAATAAAGTAGGCTATGCCCATTTAGGTTATGCCT
>NC_051410.1:26010585-26011905 GCF_015228065.2 Penaeus monodon
CTATCATTTTATTTTTCTATGTGTGTGTTTCCGTTACATGAAGTGTGTTCAGTCCTTTGTATAGATGTGTCCAAAGATACCCTTTACATATGTAATTGCATTATCAAAAAATCTCAGTTTCCGTGCTTAGTTTTTCACTTCCTGTTCCTGGCCGTCACATTGATTTTGCCTGAGGAGAGCGCAGGCAAGAAGATGATGGTGAGGTGAGGAGGAGGAGGGAAACTCGTTGTCAGCCGGAAGCAAGGACGGTGAACTTACTTTTTTCCCGGAGAAACTCGAGGAGACCGGGATTGATTCTGGATTCAGAGTCTCCGAGGAGGGTTGTGGCCGAAGGCAAGGCAGTGCAGGCAGCGAAGCAGGCCTGTAGCTCCTTTTTTGTCTTGGTAGGTAGGCCGTAGCGCCTCTGCGAAGGATAGGAACACGTTCTGTAATTTCATCTGTTGTATGGCAGTGGCTGCTAAAGGTGAGGTGTCACCGTTACAGTGCCACATGTGTCTCTCGCAGTAATCCAGATTATAATTTTCTTTATAGCCTTTGTCACAACAGATATCCCTCGTTCTCCAGCGGATTTATTTGTGCCAGTTCGTTAGTGTTCAGGTATAATCTGGATAGATTATGTAGTGATAGTAAATATAAAATGATAGTAAAAACAATCAAAGTTCTGGTAATCAGGTGAATAGGAATAAATAAATCAAGCTAAACTAATGAAAATTATACAATGAACTTAATTCTGAAATGCCATTTGGATGTTTTGCTCGTTTGCCAACTGTTGCGTTCTGGTGCAAACAAAGTGCATCGTAAGTATAGTTGTAGTGAACTGAGAACAAAAACGACCACATACTACCGTTCAGGGCCGAAGGGAAAACCTTGATCAATTTGTTATGTTCATCTTCAAACTGTTAACACAGTAAATTAGATGATTTCACAGGATATCCAATCAGCAAAATAAAAACAGAAAAACAAATCTTGACAAATTATGGAAATATTGCCTGTCTAACCGATATCCTTCCCACCTCTGTGGAAGGTTACCCTCTGGGTCTTCGTGACGAAGGATTAGGAAATGTCGGGCATAAAGCTTTGCGAGGCCTGGTGAAAGTAAAAGAAGATAGGGGAGAACGGTAAGAAGGGAAGAAGGGGCAAGAAGTGAAGATGCTTGTATCTCACCAACTGGACTTAAGATCCAAGAGTCTGGCGCATTGCTAAATGTTTGAAAGCAATGGAAAGTAAGCGTTCTCACTGAAAGAGGGAAAAAATCTAGTGCCCTACTCACGCATTATAGTTTTTATTTTTTATCAATTAATTAATCTAAATTATTTTTGT
>NC_051410.1:26012452-26012814 GCF_015228065.2 Penaeus monodon
TTTATTATATAGCACTGATGCAGAGTATCATGTGTCGTAGCAACTTTCCTACAGATTTGTCTGAATCAATAAAATTTCTGAATACAAACGTAGAGAATATATCTTCATCTGGGAGCTCCACCCAGGCATTCGCCTCCATATCACCATTTTCTGTCAAATTGTTTTTTACATTTACCATGCGTTTTGTCAGTAGAAATGTAAGCCTCTGGTAAAGGTCTTTTGTTTTTAACAGCAGCAGCCAAGTTCAATAGCAGGTCCTCGATATGGTATCCCAGGATGGATTCGCTGTCCAAGGGAACCGATTGAAGACAGCATCATAAAATAATGCTTGCTTGCATATTACTGTCTCATTACTGAAAGCG
>NC_051410.1:26013276-26013644 GCF_015228065.2 Penaeus monodon
TCTAGATATCTAGTGAGAGAAGAAACTAGTATCTTGAAATAAGAATATAAAATGGTAGTTTAAATAAGGTTAATATCTAGGAAAACATTTGTTAGAATTCATCATATGTGTACCACGAAAATATATTAGCTACATCTGTTGGGGTTCATTCCAAAGCCATTACAGTTTTTCTCGCCAGTTTCACCATCGACATAAGTCAAGGTTACGGCTTACAAGAGAATTACCCGTAAAAATAGGTTTGGGGCCGCGTAGGGTCGCCTCAACAAGTGCAGGAGCATGTATCCCTGGTCTTAATTTTGTTGATTATTCAGCTCTATTCAGAAGCGCTGGTACCTGCCACGAGCTGCGGCGTTTATATGTGCTACTTA
>NC_051410.1:26014033-26014817 GCF_015228065.2 Penaeus monodon
GAACATATGCCACATGCGACAGATTAACAAAATAAGTACTTCATATTTAACTCTGTGCACATGGATCCCTGCGAAGTCTTTTAACACAACTTTGGGTTATTGGTTTTTTTTTAGGTGTAAATGGTTGAACTCATCAGCGACTTCTGGCTGACTCTGGTTGCTATCCAGTGGAACGAACTGTGTTCCTCCTCGTTCACAACCGTGTTTACCTGGAAAGAAAATACGATGAATGTAGATTTTCCCATGTAAGGCTAGAACCATTACTTTTCTGTTCCCGTCTCTGGTTCAGCTTTCGAAAGAGTGGGGGTCGTGGCATCTTTCCTATCTTAGAGGGTATCCGGCCTCACCAGGTCCAAGAGCTCTACCAATCTCATCCACTGCATAGTAGACCCCAGGTAAAATAGATTTAACATATGTCGTAACTCTGAGATTCTTACACCTCTTGAACCCTCAGATCCAACTGTATAACTTACTCTCTAATATTGCTGAGACAAGGAGCTTCAGTACCTTCGATTATGGTAATACGTTTGTTTCTTCTTTTTGGTGAACCGTATCTTTATAGGGAAATGTAAATGATGTTAAAGACCATACCTTGCCTTTTGAATGAATGACCACACGGAAAATTGCATAAAGCAGGTGTAGAACGCTACATAAACGAATTAGCTAATGAAAATTAGTGATAATACAATGAATTTTTGCGACAGGTAGATCTACATAAGTTTATTGTTTAGTGGGGACAAAGACATAGCTCTTGCAACTTCTTTGTGTCCCGACAAATAATCAA
>NC_051410.1:26015259-26015742 GCF_015228065.2 Penaeus monodon
CCTCAGGGGTAAGCGGCACACCCACGAGCCGCGTGTGCCTGGCATGGGCCACGCACGCACAAGTAATTACAGCTGTTGCAACATTGTTTATCGAGAGACTGCAACATTCTCGCAGAGCCACACATACCTCTGCGTTGAATTAATTCTAGCGTAGGCCAACAGCCTTTGTGCAAGAAAAGAAAAAAAAAAGAAAGTGGGAGAGTCAGAAAAAGAAGAAAAAATATTTCCTTTTTTCTCTCTAAAATTATAGATTGTTTGAATATAAGTTATAACTCTATTGGGAGACTTAATGGAATATCATCTTTAAAGAAATCGACTGAATATCAGAAATGACGTGATGACTGGGCTCGAAACTATGAAGGGATATGAAGACTATGAAAATTTGGTATCAAATGATGGTTTGCAGATAAAGCATAATATCATTTAAAGAAGTTGAAGATTAGATAAGCCTTGTAGTGGAATGAGCTCGTGTATGTGTATAAT
>NC_051410.1:26015953-26016034 GCF_015228065.2 Penaeus monodon
TTGCTAATCTCCCATAGAAATCCTTCAGACAGGGTTTTAATTTGAAATACCCTATATCAGTGACAAATCTGTTTCATTTTT
>NC_051410.1:26016137-26016435 GCF_015228065.2 Penaeus monodon
AGTAGGAAAAGAATCCTTATCTAACCAAAGGGTGTTATCAAAGATCAAGTAGTCTAGGGGGAACAACACGTAATGATGTTGGGTTGTCCATATCCCTCTGGACTAATATCTTGTGGAAAAGTTTGCACAAATTGGCAGTGCGGTTGATTTGCTCTTAGTTTTCATGTTATTGTTGGTCAAATGCTTCGAATCAATGCTCTGAAAGGAACAACCGAAATAGAGAACAATACACAATATTTGTTTTACTTCTTGTATTCATAATAACATCAAGTAACTTATACTATAAGTTACTCGATGT
>NC_051410.1:26016843-26018203 GCF_015228065.2 Penaeus monodon
ACTATGTCGGGCATCCCACGGCGCATGCTTATTGGCGAAACGCGGTGATTATTTAGTTCGGCCCTTTTTCACACTCTCCATTCTGTGCGATATATCATGCTATGTTCCTTTTAAGTGTATTTCCTTTTAAAAAATTTCAATGATGACAAAGATGAAGAAATAAGTCAAACAGAGATAAAATTAAGAAAATAAAGATGCCCTCTTAATATTTGCATCAAACGGTAACTCGACAAACGATTAGCTAGGACTTCCCTCGAAACGGAGTGGTACACCTGTTTGATCAATTAAATATGTTCTGTCGAAATTACTTATTGCCATGCCAAGGATTGACATGACAATGTATATCAGCATACTTGAGGAAATGTTTTGAATATTCAAGAAAGGCAATAGCTAGCCAGGATGCTAATGGACTAGGGAACGAATCCCGAGAAAATGATAACTCTGAGAGCAATTCCCTTTTTCGTTAGATCATATAAAAGATTAAAATTTTCGATTAGCAGTAGTACTTTCCATTTAGATGTAAATCTAAGTAAAAAGCCCAAAATATTTTAACTTTGTTTGACCTAATTTATTTACCGTCATACTTTTCATAATATTTAATACGTAAATATTATAAACAATAGTCTCAACCTTTCGTAGACCATCCTACAAGCCTTCATTTAACGTAATGCACTATGAGGAGCGATGATGATAAAGAAAAATAAAAAAAACATTGCCCGCCCTTTCCAGATAAGTTTGGCATCCATAATTATCGGCTGCTCCAAGTTAGCATCCTACATTAACTTTTCTGAGTAACAAAGTTAAAGGTAATTAAACAAGAAAGAAGAAATGTGATCAAGTATCACCTTTTCACTCTATGTAGATTTTGTAAAACCTTCACCGCAAAATGAATTTTGCCTTTCAGCTCATCATAGTAACTATGTTACTAAAGTTGTTAAGAATGTAAACATTGCCATATGTAAGAGACATTTATAGTTCCAACGTGTAAGACATACGTAGTTTTTTTCCTGAGGAAAAGTAGTTCCCCTATGATTGTAAGAATCAATAACTGGTGTGCCCTGGAAGCATGAACCATTGCAACTGTATATCATGCAAATTCATCACGAAAGTGTCCATTGATATGGATTCCTCTAATGTATCTCTTCGTTCGTCTCATTTGTATTTTGGTTCTTAATATCCTCCCTTTCTCTTATATCCGAACACATTTCACATATTTGACAACATAAAACTTAGTTTTATACTAAAAGCTCAGCATTTGCTATCACAATATAAAACAAAAATACTCAGTTGATAAAATATTCTTTGACAGGAAAAAACACTATCTTTGCATTATTTACATAATAACCAAGATTGTATAACA
>NC_051410.1:26018403-26020591 GCF_015228065.2 Penaeus monodon
GATTAGTATAATATGTAGCTTCTTCAGTCTCCGAAAGAAACGCAAATTTTAACTTCCCTCTCCCTAGCGTCAGCCCACACCCATATAACACTGCTCATGTCTTCCTTTCAGAAGAGCCGTCGTTCGTGACGGTGCTGGACGGGCGTGGGCGACGCGTGACGGCGGGCCCCGGAGGAGTGCTCACCACGAGCCCCATCAACCATACCAGCCCCCTTCTGCTTACATGCAACGTCCGCGGAGGTGGGTTTCTCTCTTGCTCTGGCTGACATAAACACTTCTTCCCACTCACTCGCTTCTGCCTTGCATCCTGTAATATCTACCCACCTGTTCCTGCTCTGGGAGTCGTTGTGTGACTCGCAATTGTAGTGATGCACATACTTCAATATCAATACTATATCCAGCATTCTGCCACGTGCGCGCAGTACTGTAATTGTCTAATTATCGCGTGATCGTACGTAATCGCGTGATATTACTATCAAATGGTGGGCTTCGGAAGTGCTCTGTCACTTATTTGCCCTGCCAAATAAGTGACATTTACTTAGGGCTGTAGAGTTTTGGGAAAATTAATGCACTTCTGCAGATGGTAATTCTTCCATATAATATTATCTTCAACGGAGGGGAGGGAATCGTATGAGGTTTCGCGGTATCGATAGCTTGTAATTAACAGATTACGCGCGACTTAGCAACTGTCAACAAAACTTTTCTTTGTAATTGATAGCCTTGTTGAACTGGAGACTTGGGTGCAAGCCAACGCCGCATGAGTGGTGTCATAGGCATAGATTTGGCCAGACGGTCAATGTACAAAATATAAGCGGTGGTGTGAGAAGATATGGAGTTGGAGATTTATTAGGCTCCCGGGCATGTGAATCCGATATGGGCGACTTTACTGGTACGTATGAAATACTGGTGATTTTATCATACATGCTCCGACTTCTCGTTATTGCAAATACAAATGTTTACAAATGCAAAAACATATGTGTTGCCGGACGATATTAATAGTCAAATCAATTTTAGCAACTGAAGATCAGTTTTATTGCCACATATGTGAGTAGCTGAAGTGGTTATCTGGAAGAAATGCCATTTTTATTTTATCTATTTAATCTCATATATATATTTTTGTCTATGAGTCCCTAATTTTTTCTAAGGTAGATGTGGCAATATTTTTACATCATATGCATCATGTACGACGTTGCCGGACACGCGTACATCTGTCTAGGCCAATAATAATCTTGGATGTAAAAGCTCCGTTTTCGCATTTTTTCCTCCTGCAAGACCGCTCGTGATTCCCCTCTCATCCTGAGCCTCACTCTCTGCTGTCAAATGTATCTGACAGAAATCTGTCTAGGCCAATATAACCTTAGATGTAAAGCTCCGTTTGCTGTCAAATGTATCTGGCGGATGTTTGTCTAGTCCGTTAATTTGAAACAAGACCCCAAATGGCAGGGCGCATGTTAAAATACGACAGTCGGATCTCGACGTCGCATTCATGCGAAAGTGCCATTTGCAGACGAACATCCAGAATTATATGGAACCTTTCACCATGACATACCAGTCTGATGTGCTGCACGTCGGATCCGACTTGTCCGTATTTTAGCATCACTGCACTTCGTCTTTTGTCATTAACGGAGCTTTACATCTAAGTTATTATTGCCGACGATTCTGTCAGTACATTGCAGCAGGGTGAGGCTCAGGATGAGAGGGGAATCACGAGCGGTCTTGCAGGAGGAAAAAATGCGAGAAATACAAATTCTGTATGATAGAACATCACCTCAGTATAAAATAAATACTCTCTATGGTAGAATCATCAAAGCATTTTGCTTGTGAAAAAACAATTCTCTATGCAAGTCTTTTCAGGGTACCATTTCAATGCTTTGTTTCGAATTTTGTATCAGAGTGATCTCGTGCTCCAATCTATTCAAGTCGTACGTAGTACGAGAATGGAAACAGAGTTGCCGCTTCTTGCTGTCCAACGAAAACCGGTGTACCAGATATGAGTGCAGGTAACTTTACCTTGATGTGCAGTAACTTCTGCTCGGGGTCAGCCCAAACTTTAAACCTAGTAACTCTGGACAGAGAGAGAAGGGGTATTGGAACAAGGCTGCCTCACAGTCTGCCCCAAAGTCCTGCACCTTATTCCTTCAAGTGACAGGTAGATTATTATCACAAGAATACTTAGGGCAACAATACG
>NC_051410.1:26020905-26021398 GCF_015228065.2 Penaeus monodon
TGGGGACAGGTTGTACCATTCTGTACAAATCCCAAGTACGCTCTGAGTACTCGCCGCTTCCATGGTCCTCTTGCCCCCATCCTATCTCAGCACCCTCGACAAGATTCAAGAGAGAGCTCATCGTCTCATACAAAACTGTCAACGTGAACATGCAACGACCCTCCAGCTCCACAGCATAGACGGAACATTTCTGGTTTGTGTGGCATGTACAAACTCCACAAACGATTTATACCTCACTTCTACGCCTCCTGCAGAAATCTCCATCTTCACACAGCAACAGGACATCAAATGCCCGGTCATACAAGCTTCCTACCAAGATACACCAGGCTCTAAAACGTACTAATAATAGAAACCAGCACACATCTTGCCAAATCTATGAAGGATTTCAAGCTAATGGTCAATATTTGGCAAAGCCAACTTCACATCTAAACTGTTTGCTTCACTCTGTACTTTCTTCTTATAGATGCAATATTTGTAAGTAGTCAATATGCCA
>NC_051410.1:26022724-26023081 GCF_015228065.2 Penaeus monodon
TATTTCTAATGATGAAATTAAAAGCTTCTGTTGGGTAAAGAGTAAAATCTAATAAAAAATGATAAATGCCAGATAAACTACGTTTTTACTATATTCCAAAAGAAACAAACGGTCTTGGGCTGCCAAGCACGTAATTAGAGACTGAAGTAAAGTGAGTGCAAATAAGGGCACAAGTGAAGTGTGTATTTTTAGAGATGTGACTTACTTGCCAATCGAAGATTACTGGATCGGTGTGTTACTCGCCGAGACACGTTATGCTCTCCAACATGTCTTTTCCCCCTGATTTAACGAAAAGAATTAAAATTTAGCATAATAGAGTCTCAAACATGCATGTATTTGTAAAATCTTTACGGACAA
>NC_051410.1:26023163-26023625 GCF_015228065.2 Penaeus monodon
TGTACGTATGTTTTCTACTCATTTTTCTTATAAGAAGGCTGTTATCTGAAACTTGATAGTTTGAGGTGTTGGTAAGCAGCTCCATTAGACTCCAATGGAAAATTGACCTGATGTGCGAGTTACGAGTCTTGTGAATGAATAGTTTTATTACAAGGACGTGGATTGTGATAAGTGGTTGGAAACACTCCATTGTCAGACTCATTCGCTTTGTGACAAGAGTGGCACATAAACCAATGTATACACAAGTAAAAATGTAATTATGCAATATGTTGCAACATTTTTATCGTCTGTTTGTTTGGGTTTCATGTCTTGTTGCTTCGTTTGTCGACTGTAAATACCTTTTTTCGCAACTTTCTTTAAGAATTTCACTGCAAGGTTATTATTTTTATTAAATTTCCCTCAAACTTAAGATAAGGACCTAGGTCTCCCCCCCCTCTCTCCTTCTCTTTCTCCCCCCCCCCC
>NC_051410.1:26024029-26024796 GCF_015228065.2 Penaeus monodon
ACCCTCCTCTCTGTCTCATACTCACTCGTATCATCGCCATCGTCAGGAGATCACCCCAGTTCCCTTCCCGCTATACCATGCTGCTATTTATAATTCCCCCTTGCAATTCTTCATACACAGATATGCCCAGTGTAAGTGCGAACACAAAGCTTCCACTTCCACAGTCTGAGGGAACGTATATGAGGCTATGTGTGAATAAGAAGAGCAAGTGACATGTTCTTCATGCCAGGAATCACGCTTAATGGCAAAAACTCGTCCTCACTAGGTAGCAATCTGCAAAGATGTGAATGCACGAATGGCAGGATGATGAAAAGATGACTTGCAACTGACACCACTGCGAATGCTACAATACTGACAAGGAAAGTTGCTAATCAGATGTAACAATGACAGCAGATGATTTGAAAGTATCATGAAACCATTTTAAACATACGTTTTCGTGGAAGTTCTAGTAGACATATTGCGATGCATTCAGTATTGAATTTTAACAACCTGGCGTTTACACACAATGCGAAAATCTCCCCAAGCGTTGCGAAGGCTCCCCTCAGCATTTCCGTCCTTTAGGAATCATTAGTTTCGGGTAACGAGTGGCTGGATGTGGGGAAAAAACTGATGAAACCGCTAAATCATTGCATTCAGTTCCTGTAGAGAACAGTAGAAGTAGATGTAATTTTCTACTTCTAATCTTTAACCTTTGATCGCCATTTTTCCTTGGGGGTCGCTCCCGGACTTACTGTGTCCACACTTAATATCTTTAGGAGTCTTTGTCT
>NC_051410.1:26025029-26025281 GCF_015228065.2 Penaeus monodon
AATTATCGCAATGCATAGAGCATTTATTCAATTTCCCCTGTTTGCTTTAGACGTCACACGTAGAAAAAAGGCGTATGCGTCTATACTGTAAAATAAAAAAGAAAAAAAGGGCTTTGTGTTACATATTTTACTACTATTCAAGTAACTTTTTTAAGTTGTTAGTATATAATTTAAGAACATATACATAAGTACATAACAAAAAACATTGCATATATTTAGTTATAGTAAAAGTTAAAACCATGCATGGAAATA
>NC_051410.1:26025311-26025393 GCF_015228065.2 Penaeus monodon
TAGTTAGAAAGAATTTTTAACAATATACGGATTCATGGGTATCGTTTCGAAACGATTTTTGTTTGTTTGTTCATTTGATTTC
>NC_051410.1:26025508-26026141 GCF_015228065.2 Penaeus monodon
CTTACAACTGTGGTGAATGGGTTACCGACCTTGCTTTGATCTCGGGACAAAACCAAGGAACACATGCACGCGCAAACACAAACACGAAACCTTTAGAAGAGAAGGGAGTACATACCAGTTAAGGAAAACTACACAAAATCCTGTACAGCTGACTCCACTTTCCAAACTTGCATTACATGACAAAGTTCTTTATTTTTTAGACATACGTAACAATTGCCGAAGAATCCCGTGCTGTAACACCATTTTTAAGTAGACTCGCGAAAGAAAAAATATATATATTAAATATAGTTAGTGACTGTCATTTTAATTCCACTCGAAATGAATTGATACTTCCTATTTCCAATAATCAATACTTCTGACAGTACTTTTCAGATGGCTAGAGTAGGGTTTTTTGTTTAGGTTTCATAGTCCATTTTGGGAATTTTTGTAAGAAAATTTGTGAAGTTCCTAGAGATTTTGACAAGATCTGCCACGGAAGCTCATGATGTATTGTGCTGAAGAAGCTGCTTACTGTCCGGCCTGCAGGAGTGGGCGGGGGGGTTCAAAAATTCATGAGATACAAAAAGACCTCATATCACTTGCCCGTCCTTAAACCCAAATTCGTGGGAAAAGGGGTTTTATTTTCGGATCACG
>NC_051410.1:26026474-26026771 GCF_015228065.2 Penaeus monodon
TAATAATTTTTATATATACATTATATAAATACCTGTGTGTGTAACTCCTTTCCCCTCGGTCGCCAGGATGGCCATCGCCCAGCATCGTCTGGTACCGCGGGGGGAGCGTGCTGCCCTCGTCCACGGACAACGGCGGCGACGGCTCCCTCGGCAGCCGCCTCTTCATCTCCTCCCTCAAGCCCGACGACTACATGAGCGAAGTGCAGTGCGTCGTGTCCAACAACAACCTCACGGCGCCCATTCGCACCAGGGTCAGGATAGACATGAACAGTAAGTACGATTTACTTCATCCAGACT
>NC_051410.1:26032337-26034669 GCF_015228065.2 Penaeus monodon
GGTGACATTGTTAGTGTGTGATTGCATCAGTGTGTTTAATTTTCTTTTTGCAATATGCCTATGTGTGTGTTTGCATGAGAGCCCAGGCCGTTAATTGGGCTCGTTCTGCTGAAAGTTATAATATTTGTGATCATTGCCGTCGTGGCAAATTACGTCATAATTCTGAAACCCCGCACCATGACGGTTGTAATGAAATAATTGCACCTGTTGGAATAACATGCCTTTTTGTGCGCGCTGCCTAACAAAGCAGAACCAGCCAGCATCATCATCAGCAAGCTTTCGTAAATAGCATGACATCAGTCAGATTCGAGAGACTGAATGCCACCATAGCGGCCTCAGCGTGGCGGTCGAAAAGGCACCAGAATTCTGCAGTGTTTTGTGTCGATCAAAGGACGCTGAACGTTTGGGAAGCAATAAACATATCGCAATGTTACCCGGGTTAATTTCTGTCATTAAAACTTTAAAGGTATTTTTGAAATGTGATTTATGTCCGATTGCTATTAAAATGTAAAATGCAAAAATGTCTCTTTGGTGAAACAGTCTGGACGATTTTTAAAAACACAAGTGAACCACCGAGGGCATTTATTTTAAACGATTGAAAATAAGAAGTATGGTTATTTGAATATCTACATCCTCCATATATAATTTACTGATCTTAGAAATACAGTTAATATTACCCATTTGATATTAACATGGAATGCCTATATGATATCCAGGCTATGCAATGTTAGCAGGAAGGGAAATTGTGCAGTTTCACGTCAGCCTGGCACTGGACTCGATGCGGAACACTTGCAACTTCATTTTGTGTCTGTTTGATTTTGTCGGACGTTACCGAGTTTGTGTACTTGTGAGCTCAGAAGTTGCGCGTATTGTTAGTTCGTCTCCTGACCGTTGTTTAACTCATTCACCCTGTGTATCAAGGCTCGCCTAACTGTCTGTTCCTCATTAGCATGCGACACACGGTCTGTAGACGTCTTCAGAAATTTCCTAATGGTGATTAAATCTGATCAAGAGTAACAATCGTCATTAGGCTGTTAGGGAGATACTTTTTTCTAACTTACAAGTCCTGCTGACTTTTACTGTTTGCGCCTGTTGCTTTTATTGCAACTAACTGTCACCAAACCTTATTGTCTCGTAGAAGCATTTGCATGCGTCAGATCTGTTAGGTAGTTTTTATTGCCCTATAGTTCCTGGCAAATCCTTCTCATGTAGCTTAATGTCGGATGCCGAGATGATCATGCCAGGTAAGTCCGGATCTAACAGCCGTATGCTATAGAAAATTGTTGGATACATTCGTTACATATAAAGCCGTTGTTTCATATATGTAAAACAAAACAAAACAAGACATATGGCATCCATTTGTGGAGACCAGCTTTAAGTTATTATTCTTAAATGTTATAAATCAACCTAATTAAGAATGGGAAAATAAACCAATCAATTTCAAATATATTTCCTTAAAACATTATAACCCTGGCACTGTATTCATCTTCGTGGTTAGCAGTCAATACTCCGTCACTCACCTGTCAGCATACTGTATATTCATGAACGATGGATAGTCTGAATTGTCCCATCGCTTCTGAAATAGTACCTCATTTTCAGTTTTTGTTTTGCTTAGGAAAAGACGATGCTGATAGAGCCCTGTACAATACACAGAAAAAGAAAAAGTTGCTTTACACTGCGTCGTGCTCCCACATGGATAAGGGGTCGTTTTCGGTTCTGAGCTTTAACATGAGCAGACAGAGCTTGTCGCTGTTGCTGGATTAGCTGCTCCCGATGATACGGAAGAAAAATCTTATCTTGTTTGGCTGTGTCACGAAAAGATACGTATTACTTAATTTCGGGCACATACATCGGTATGAATTTCAACTAGGTGATATTTGTACTGTTACTTTATATTAGTAGTATAAACTTATAAAATCCAGCAGACGAAAATCATGTAGTATCGTGCCTTGTTTGTTGAGGAACACGCTTTTTAGACGCGGGATGATGCGGTAGAGTGGCCAGTTCATCTCCACCTCAGGGAGAGATAGACACTTTCAAAATATAATGAAACAGTGAACCTGCTACCTTCTGGCAAAGTCTGACCCTTTTCGTATTGCTGACTTTGCATCAAAGTAAAGCAGGCCCAACAACACTAGGAAGGTTGGCCTTTATATTCCACTACTGTAGAAATTCAATCTTTCTTGTTTTTAACACATAAAACGCCAAAATAAAGTAAAATCTGCATTCTGAGCACATTTAATCAAAGCCACTGTAGCACAAACGATCAGTGATAACCACTCCACCCTAATACAGACACACGCACGATATATAGACATTGATAAGAAGTCTG
>NC_051410.1:26034848-26035576 GCF_015228065.2 Penaeus monodon
CCAAAACAAAAACCAAAATTTCCCTAAAAAACGAAATACCAAAAAGGATTTTTTCCCCCTAAAAAGGGAAACGGGGGAAACAAATACATGGGTGCGGTGATAAAAAGGTATGAATTTGGAATTTCTTTGTTAGAGTCCCGGCTCCATTATACTTGTTTGGGGTTGTCAAGAGTAGTGATTTATTATTTAAAGAAAACCAATAATTACACCTGCTTATAATAACATAAAAGAAATATCAAAAAAATAGACAGCTTATTACACCTTCTTTAAAATCTGAAATTACAAGAAATTCCGTACAAAACGAAAGAACACCTGAAGAATTAACCTCCCAAAATGATCAGAAAATTAATTTCGAACTACAGTGGGCCCTGGTGAGGAGGATGAAAGGAAAAAAAAGGAAGAGAAAGCGTCCTAAACAAGGGTCGGGATCTAGACAGAAAGGTATAAATTTGTTTAAACATATTCCAGTTTAAGATAATTTTGGAAAACTTTAAATACCCAGCCGATTCAAAATCTAAAAATTAAATTTACAATAGCGAGGGGAAAGGAGTCAAAAGAGGGAGGGAGGCCAAACAAAGACAATTTGAAGAAACAGGGTTTGAAGAGGAATAAGTATGAAAGCAGTAAATTTAAAAGAAAATGGGAAAGAACAAGAAAGATCAAAAAAAAATTTGTTATGCGTTAAAAGTAACTGAAAAGAAAGGGGCGCCGTTGACAAAAAGAACCCA
>NC_051410.1:26037103-26037378 GCF_015228065.2 Penaeus monodon
AGATTACAAGGAGTGGATCAGCCAAACAAAAAGCATGTAAACTTAGTTGCTGAAATGTGAAGAGGTATGTCTCTTACGCCCACCATTGGTCTTTCAGAAAAAAAGTTAAAAACGATGAAGAATAAAAGATGAGGAAGGGTTAAGGACATTCTAGGGAAGTTCGGGGGCCGCCGCAAAGTCGCGTCCCCCGGCCGGGCCGCCGGAAAGCTATCTGTGGGAGGAGGGGTTCGGGGCTCTCCTGCCGGTCGCTGTCCCCGGGACGGCCTCGGACTCGT
>NC_051410.1:26037853-26038037 GCF_015228065.2 Penaeus monodon
CGACCGGAAGGAGGCGCTTGGCAGAAGTGCTCGCTTTAGGATCTTATTCACGACTTTAGAAACTTCATCTGGCTTCTTCCTAGAAGCCTTCCGCTCCCTCCTCTTCACTTCGCCTTTCTCTCAAGTTGGAGCATAATTACTTAAAGCTTAAGCCTCTTCTCTCTGAATGTGTAACAATTGAAGC
>NC_051410.1:26047734-26047908 GCF_015228065.2 Penaeus monodon
CTGCTCTGCATGAGGGGCCATCTTCAATGATGGGAGAGATACCAGGGTCTCATTAGACGACTTCCACCTGCTACAAGCTGGGCAGCCCCCAGTCAATCAAGAGCTGATCAAAATCGAGCAGCAGGTAGAAACACATGCAACAGGAAACTCCAAAAGAATTAGACCAACTCTTAG
>NC_051410.1:26047977-26048148 GCF_015228065.2 Penaeus monodon
CAGACTGTATGTGGACATTGTTGGCCTCCAGGAAATATGGCTAGCAGACTCAGGTACCACCATAGAGAAGGACTACACATTTTTTCTGGCATAGGAAAGTGTCTATTGAGCCCAGTGAGCACAGAGGAGGTTTTGCAATAAAAAACACATTACTGAGAGTGTTAGATACAG
>NC_051410.1:26048241-26048367 GCF_015228065.2 Penaeus monodon
CGTTCCTGAGACCAAGGGTGAGTTTTACGGTAACCTGTCAGCCATTATCAGCTGCAAGGAGCAGATTACTCTCCTGGGTGACTTCAATACAAGAATGGCCACTAACAGTGACTCTTGCCTCAGATG
>NC_051410.1:26048434-26048629 GCF_015228065.2 Penaeus monodon
TGCATGACCAACACATTTTTCGATGTCAAGCCACAGCACAAAGTCTCCTGGAGACTTCGCCAATCCAAGCACTGATCCTGGTCAAGTGATCCTCACTCTAGTATTTCCTCAATCCCCACTCATTCCATAGTGCAAACTGCAATACAGACCACTCCCTAGTGTGCCGTGAGATACGCATGCAGGCCAAGAAGTTCT
>NC_051410.1:26048704-26048820 GCF_015228065.2 Penaeus monodon
AACCTGGAGTTACAACCACCGAAAGATAGAAGTACCAATGTACAACCATCTACGTGCAGCCATGGCACATTTGGAAAGAACACAGCTTAAACAAATGACTGATTTGAATCTAGCAA
>NC_051410.1:26049415-26049740 GCF_015228065.2 Penaeus monodon
TGTCTACATCAGTTACTGTTAGTACGCCTGTAGAAGCTAGCATAACTCATCTACCCTAAGTCACAGTGTGGCTTCCATGCTCACAGATCTACATATACATGATCTCCCTACTGGAGAAATGTCACGAGCAACAAATACCACTCTATGTTGCCTTCATCGAACCTGACAAAGGCATTCGACCTTGTGAGTAAAGAAAGATATTTTCAGATCCAACACATGATAAGTGTCCACCCAAACTACAAAGCATGATCTCTTCAGGACGACTTGCAAGGCACTGTACTTTTCAATGGCAGCTGCTCTGAGGGCTCTGGCATATGCAGCAGAA
>NC_051410.1:26050297-26050395 GCF_015228065.2 Penaeus monodon
CATTCCAAATAGGATTCTTCTGACGCCAACGGCAATGCTTCAGTTTAGCAAGATAGAGTCAATAATACGAAAGTTGACTTATGTTGGCCGTTGATATA
>NC_051410.1:26051455-26052325 GCF_015228065.2 Penaeus monodon
TTCACTTTTATATATAATACGTGATTTTATGTTTGGAAAAATGCCTCATGCCTATGTAAATTGACTAATTTAAGATATGTACGAACAAACAATTGTTAGCATATCGAAATAATTAAACATGCAGTCTGCCTAGGTCAACTCTCTCCTGCAATCATTCAATATGAACTCACGACCTGAATATTTTACAGCAAAGCAAAGATTTGCGTTGTCGTCATAGTTAAATAATAGGATGCGCTTATCCCTTTTTGCTTCACTTCACAATGTGAGGTTAATGCAGAGAAATCTAAGGCTCACAGGTATAGAGGCAATGTAAAGTGTATTGTAATCGACAGATATTCTTCATGCTTTGGGGCAGACCTTAATTACATAACTTGTTTTGCGTGAGAAATATTAAGTGATGCAGACTGCATATAAGTGATGTAGAATGTTTCCACAAAGTTCATGTTGCTACACAGTCATACAGTTGTCGATCCTATATTTTATACAGTTCGTGGTTATGAAAAGAAATCTCGTATATTAAGTTATTTAGTCGCAATGCCCATCGTAATTACTAATAACTTCACTGAGAATGAAAAGAAAAAAGGAAAAGCTGCCACGGTGCCCACCATAAGCTGCCTTCTTACTGCCAGGGAACAGCGCCATTACCACCATACACGTCGGTCGGCCTTTTGTCCCTCAAGAAATATTTCGTAGTGAACGTCGCTCCGGCTTCAGGAGACAGAGTTCGCCGAACACACGTATTCTGCACTGCTGCAGAATACGTGTGCAAATAGCAGTACATCCTGGTATTGCTGCCGAGTGGGAGTTGTCACTGACTCTGAGGGTGCATGTCTCGCCAATGCATTTCTTTTGTAATCCACTCGTTACTTT
>NC_051410.1:26052431-26052624 GCF_015228065.2 Penaeus monodon
CTGTTGTGTTAGGACCGATATGAAGTATTTCGCGTAAATAAACATGGTAAGTAGGTCGTGTTTCTTACTTGCTGATGCAATTAACATCAGGAACCAATATATTTGGGATTTAAATCGGAACCCAACATATTTTCATTTTCCTTTATCATCAGCAATAGCAACACTACTACCGTCATCTTCATCTTCTTGACTA
>NC_051410.1:26054068-26054732 GCF_015228065.2 Penaeus monodon
AATTTATGAATTAACATTATCCTCTACACCTATACTGAAAACTATAATGTAGCTCTTCTAGGCCACGCCAGCCACAGCGGCAGCAACAATAACGGTCGATCTGTCGAGATTTGTCTGACCTTTTCTTCTGAGATTTTACTAAGACATTTGATCCTCCCTGCTTCCGCCGACGCTTTCCTTCCTTTACGCTGAACTGTGCTCCTTTCTGCCGCCGTGAAAGAGCTGAAAGGAGCGGCGAGAGAGAGGAAACTCGACCATTCATGGAGACGAAGCTGTAAACACGTACCACATCTCCGCCATGACTTGTGAACCGTGATGATGATCTCGGGTTGATTGTGAGAGTGATAGAATGGTGTCAGGGCCCCTCCCCCGCTCTCCTGCCTCGAGGCCACGCCCAAGAAGGCGTGAGAGCTGTCAGGAGGCAGAGCTTTTGTGCTGCAGCGCGATATTGATGCGTCAGAACGGTCTGAGACAGCTCACCTGGGGAGGCTCGGAACTTGCTGAGATTCTTTCTCGCTTTGAGATTTGGCGCTGGTCTGAGCAGATTCAGTTCATCGTTCCTTTTTATGCGTATGAGATCTTTTTGTCTCCTTTCCACCCCCTTTAGCATTGTCTCATACGTATACAGCCGCCTTTCACTCCAGGTTTGATTTCTCTTAATATA
>NC_051410.1:26055121-26055526 GCF_015228065.2 Penaeus monodon
TCTTAGACTTGCCTGTCAATGTCACTCTCTGGTAGCCTCATGATAGCCTGATACTCAAAGCACAGCGTCTTAAACCACTTGCATTCCAAAACACAAAACGGATAACCAGAAAAGTGAACTAATTCCGGAAATCAACGGTAAACCTATGATATCTTCCCATTACCTACCTCGGTATCACCTTCTGGCGCTTGCCAAGCGCAGCTCCAACGCCCTCATAAATAACATCAGTGGGCCAGAGAAGGAGCTCAAAACTTGTAGCAGGAAGCCATTGCGCGAACATTTAGGACTTTGGCATTTTTACGAGAGTTCACGAGATGATACAAAGGTTTATGAGAAAGCATAAAAATTTACGAGGCTCTATTATTAACAATGGCCAAGCAGTGCAAGCGGTACGCTTGTCGTGTC
>NC_051410.1:26056269-26056398 GCF_015228065.2 Penaeus monodon
AATGATAAAATAGTGGCTATATTATTATTTCTATAGTGTATCGTCCATCATAGTCAGCCTACGATCTCTATCCTATACAATGACATTCTCAATCAATAATATTATGGATATACAATATTAAGAAGTAAT
>NC_051410.1:26056860-26057447 GCF_015228065.2 Penaeus monodon
CCTCCTCCTTACACCTTCTATTCTCCATCATATCCATATCTTCCATCATCATCCTATATCAATCACCCAAATATCATCCATCATATCATATCCATCCATCCTCATATATCCATCCTCATCATGAATATATAAATCACATCATATACATAACATGATACATGTTTTTCTGAGTAACTGTATGCAAGTGTGGGTGTTTGTGTGAGTGTGAAACTTGGGTATATACTTCAATATAATCTACATAATATTATCTTCATTTATATGAGATACCGAGGATGAATACTTATATATATTATATTTTCTGTTTTGTATTAGTATGTGGAGTTTTCTGGAAAATAGAATGAATCATTGTAGTAAATGTACAGACGAAGGCGAGGTCTCGCGCGTACATTTCGCCTCTAGTGTTTCCATTTTCTCCCATATACTCTGATTCGAAAGTTCGATGAATACTTGTTTTGACGGCATCCTTCCTCCGAAGCTCCGTCAGATTCTGTGGAGTCTGCCCGGCGTTTCTGGATGCCTTTCTCTCCTGCCCTCGCTTTTCCTTTTCCAATCAGTCTTTCTGACATAATATTACACTGTTATTCCCT
>NC_051410.1:26057612-26057685 GCF_015228065.2 Penaeus monodon
TTATTTTCATATATCCATATACTTATCAGATGTTCGAGAATTACTTTATTATACCTACCTTTCTCATACCGTC
>NC_051410.1:26058926-26059320 GCF_015228065.2 Penaeus monodon
TTTAGTCCAAAAAGCATTGAAAAACAAATATGAAAGCTAGAAATCTGGATTTTTGTCAAATACAAAATATTTGGCTAACAAACTGACCACGTGTGGCATTAGAAGCATGCATATCCGAGGAAAAAAAATCTTCCCCTTTACAAACAGTTGTTTTTTTCGCTAAGACTACCAACCATCTAATACTTGTTGAATATTCTTTTGCTCGTTACCATGGGTATGAGTGTGGTGTATTGTGTTCATAAAAGTGCACAGTATCTCTCGTGTGTTGATGGAAAAACATTGTTAATATAACATATTTCTCTAAGCTTTACACGCCAACCCATCGTTACTCATTAATTAATATGATGTTTAATGGAAATTCATACACCTGGAGCGGTATCCACGAAAGTTGTCA
>NC_051410.1:26060128-26060248 GCF_015228065.2 Penaeus monodon
AAAGTATTCTCAACTGCTGAGATTTGCCTCAACCGAAAAAAATTGTCTCAAATGTAAGACAGGTGGAACACTGTCCTAAGTCTTGAGAATAGACTCAGACAGTTTTCCAAATAAGAGACC
>NC_051410.1:26064837-26065095 GCF_015228065.2 Penaeus monodon
CTCAGAATCGTCTCAAAATTTCCTGAGAACTTCCGTGGCCTCTGCGGCCATAAAAGCCAGAACCCTGCAATACATATTAGGTTATTTGTAACCAATGTTGGTTTTAATTAATTATTTACCTCAGTATTACATTTATACAAAGGATATTGTAATGACATTCATGAATAAAAGTGAATGTCACTCATGACTGTATAAATGTAATCCTGAGGTAACTGAGGTAATGACTTGAATGGATTGGTAAACTTTAGTTTAAAATCC
>NC_051410.1:26065670-26066256 GCF_015228065.2 Penaeus monodon
CGGGAAGGGTATTTCGTCACTGTTACTGAGTCCGGTCTCGGTATCAACAGTTGAAAGTTGTGGCCGCCGGAGCGGAACTGCGGCGCATGGAAACGTGAACTACTTGTAATTTGCTAACTTACCTTGCAACATTGCCAAGCTGGGGGTCGTTCTCGCGCGATCGATGTTCGCTTCCTCCGGCGCGAGACATTCTCATCTACGTCGTCTTGCTCACCGGCGATTTATTCGAAACGGAAATTCACACGTGTAAAAATTTTATATGCCAGAAGTGATGACGTTTAGTGTCATCTTTTCTGATAGATCATATAAGAAATACGATGTGTTGGAGTGTTAGCCATCATAACATTTTTGTTTTGCATCTTAGTCGCGTTATAATTATAAGATAAAATATTATTGGTTAACTGAGGCAGCTACATATCACTTCCGAGAATTAACTACAGTGAATATTATTTCATTACGATCTAGTACAAGGGAAAATATATCGTTAAATTTATCGTACCCTCAGCCAACAAGAGTTCACACTCCAGAAGAAAATTAAGTAACCCACTGTGATGACTCCTCCCCCCTCCCCCCATCCTGAACTAAG
>NC_051410.1:26067641-26067801 GCF_015228065.2 Penaeus monodon
ACACTTATTTCTTTTACTTAATGGCTTGAACTGTTTTTTTTTCATACCGAACCCCTCCCCTTATTTTATATTCATCACGTTATTTTGTTTTTATATTCTCTTAAAACTACTCAAATCTTATTTTTTAAAAATTAAACATTTTAAGAAATCTTAGCTAATT
>NC_051410.1:26068623-26070314 GCF_015228065.2 Penaeus monodon
CCACGCTTTGGTTTAGCATATTCCCAGTCACGCCCTCTGACCCCCCTCTAACTCTCTCTCCGCAGTCGAGCCCGCCCGCGTGGTCATCTCGGGCGTGCAGGAGGGCCTGGAGGCCGGCGCTCGCCATGAGGTCAAGTGCGAATCGTGGGGGTCGCGCCCTCCGGCCAACCTCACGTGGAACCTCGAGGAACAACAGGACTGGTTGCCGATCGAGATTTCTCAAGTAAGAATTGTGTAACATCGCTCTTTTGATTTTGTTTCGTATTTTTTGTATATCAAACCATCTGTAAAGTAGCTTTTCTGCATTACTGGAAAATGGTGACTGAAATCACCAATCGGTTTTGTTCTGCGTTCCCTCAAACTCTAAAGCGGAAAAGGGAAAACAGTCTTACGAGCTATTGAAAAACTATACAAGATCTTCTCATCCAGTGGAAATCTCCATGAGCGTATAATTATCACCTCCTCGCCGTTTGGAAGAGCCGCAATCGCTTTTATTGCTGCAGCAGTGTGTTGGAGAACGGCAGAGGAATATCCTAAGTGCTTTAAATTGCGGCATAAAGCCAGGAGTAACGAGAGAGGCCAGCCGGGGAAGAACTTTCCCTGTAAAGAGATCTGTGTCCTGTGTGTTTTCGTGCGACGGACCTTCACTGCCAGATTTCGACGTTGAAGGACATTGACACCATCAGTTCATTTATTTAGGTCATTATAAATTTAGTCGTTTTAGTGAAAAAAGCCGTTTTTGTGTAAAACAGCCCCCAGTTTCAGTAAAGTAGGTTCAGGCAAAATAGAAGCTAAAATGTAATATTATCGAGTAATAAAAATTGAATGATTGCTACGTGAGTGAGAGCAGGTTTGCAGACTTATTAATGGTTAGCGTTGCCATGTGAGTAAGATCTGACTTGTACGAAAACATGTCACTATGTATTAGAGGGAAACCGTTCTGAATAGCAAATCAAGTTCAGGTGCCTTGCAAATTTATACTAATCTCATCATACTTGTATCCGAATTATGGGTGAAAGTTGTTTAAAATCTCTATTCAGAGATAGATTATCTGCTGCACCTTTTATCTGACATTATTTCCCCAGGCAACCGGTATTTTGATAAATGGCGGTTGCCTATACACACAGCTCTTGGCTTACTTAAGGCGCAGGGTGATTCTCTGGAAATTACAAGGTTTTGTTTCGTGAAGCACAACTATACTTTGTTAATGTTACTAATAACTGAAAAATAAATATTACAACACCTAATATGCGCTCCTAGTGCAGGTCTGCAAACATTAAAAGCTCCAGTTATTAGCCCTTTGGGAACCAGACGGCTGTGATGGACTCGCCTTTCAGCAACAAGGAAGCAAAATGAACCGCCAAGATGATGCACGTGATGACACTGACTAATGACAAATAAGAAATTTCACGGTGTACCTTTTCTACTCTTTTATAGGTAATTTCATAATCCATTATTCACCGACGTTACCACATAACTTCCTGAACTGACCATCTAACGTCTGCGCCGAGCATGGACCTGTCAAGCACACATCAAACATCGATAGGAATCCCTAACTTCTCCTCGCCCGCCTTTATTACGAATTCCTGCGCTTATTTCCTTGTCCCAAATTATCATTGACTGCTTGATATCTTTGCATCTATGGTGGCATTTTGATCTCGTACATTATCTATAAGAAAAAAAAAAACTGG
>NC_051410.1:26073304-26074164 GCF_015228065.2 Penaeus monodon
CCTCTGTCTACTTGCTTATTAGTATCTTTACACACAACTGTCCTGTAAGGAAATGAAATATCTGAATAATGTATTGCGTTTAATTTTCTTGGAAAAGTTGGAATTGGAATGGAATTTCCTGCATAGAACGACAATGTTCTAATATCATGATATTGAAGCTGAAGTACGATAAATATACCTTGATGAACGGTTCAGAATTTAAACAGTGAAGCACCACCAACATGTTAATGAAGGCAATCTGCATAGAGTGAAGATGATCTTCCCGCCGGGGCCCATTCTCGTTTCTACAGTCGGCGGCGCGTTTCTCTCGCCACAACACAGGAACTTTCTCGTTTCGCTATTAGGGCCGTTATTCCTACGATTCAGTCATGGCATATTGAGCCCTGCGAAGGGTGCGGCCTATTCCATACAGAGCCAGAAGGATTGCCCAACTCTCGCGGGTACTTTGAGAAGCCAGAAGTAACGAACTTCGACTTCGAACTCCACCAACCCCACTCCCCTGGGGGCGAGAGTTACGCATTTACCCGAGTTATCCAACCTCAGCGCTCCGGCGTGGCGGGCTGCGAGGGAAGGAAAGAAAGCGGATATGCGATAACCGACGCCGAATTGAAATATGCTACATTGCGTGCTTGGAGACGTAAAAGGTGGGAATGCCGATTTCAGCCTACTTAATAACACAGGCATTAAAACAGACACACACAAGAGATAGCGATCGTATGTGTGTGTGTGGGAGGGGGAGATGACGCACATACTGATTAGTATTGTACTCCTTGTCTGTTGATTGGTAGTCAACATATTTTGTTCCAAGTTAAAGAATCATAGAAAGAAATGTGCCCTGCTTCGAACCTTCACTTTACTTC
>NC_051410.1:26075180-26075310 GCF_015228065.2 Penaeus monodon
ATACCCTGTAAGAGGCTGTGTAGGCCATATGATGACTATGACTGGTTGGGCAGTGATAGTACAACACAGTAAATAATCTGGATACGATGTCTGGGACCAAGCGGTGACCGGCCAGGCGAAGGAGGTCCTG
>NC_051410.1:26077979-26078151 GCF_015228065.2 Penaeus monodon
CAGTCAAAGTGGGTATATGGCTGAACCGGTGACCGGCCAGGCGAGCGAGGCCCTGACTAGTTAAAGCAAAAGGCGTTCTGGCTGACAATGTCTTCTCAGAGCACGAAGGGGCCATTTCCACCTTAAACGTGACGTGGGAGAGCAGCTGGGGATCATCATGGGAGTCGGGACA
>NC_051410.1:26078480-26079510 GCF_015228065.2 Penaeus monodon
CACAGTCTGACAGCCTATGGAGTCTAGCACAAGCCAATAAGTTATGAGATATAGTTGTATATGAGCTAATATATTATTAATGCTGTCAACAGCTATTGGAAAGCCTAAACTTTCTCGATCAAACATACATGTTTCATGGAGAAATCGATAGAAAGCTCGGGTGTATTGTGCTTTCTTAATTCGAGACTCATTGCTGCTGTTTACTCTTGTGTACAGAAAGAAACAAACGACATGTAACTTATTCGTTAGTGTTACATGTTACTGACAGATTGGTAGGTAACCAGCGAAGGAGAATAAATTTAACGCCTCCTTTGACATTCTAAATGAATTAATCTGTTTGGTTACTTTAGGTTGTTACTCATCAGTCATAAGCTCGTCTGTCATAAGAGAGATTATGTGCGATCATTTCTCTCTCAATAAAACCACTTCCATTGTTTGTATAACTGCAATACATTTTTGTTATTGATTGTGTGTGTATATATGTGCACGCATATACATGTGTGAGGTAAAGGCAGTGAGCTGTCTACCTATTATCCAATCCATGCGTTTCGTGTACACTTGATTGATAAATGAAAAACTACAGCGAAGCTTCAGAGGCAATTTTTTTCCATCAAACACCATGTGGGTTGAAGCTTTAGCTCTAAGTAAAATACATTTATCGCAAATATTCGCTTGCAGCATAATCATCACACTTAAGATTTGTTTTGCAAATTTCTATTATTTACATATGTTAAGTTCTAGGGAAAATCATGATCACAGAAGAGTAAGAAACTCGAGATATACTCACTAAGAAGGTATATGAAAGCTGGCAAGATGTAGTTGGACAATATGGAATATGTAACATTTGATACCTGTTCAGTTTTAATTGTTGAAAAGAGGAAGGTGATATATATCTAATTCTCATCTACCATCCAGTTCGTCAATTAAATAATACATAATTTTTTTAAGAAGCTCTCATACTATAAATCAACATCTGTCTACCCGCATACATCATCTATCTGGTGATACCACCCCCATTCCTTTGGAGAGT
>NC_051410.1:26079600-26079871 GCF_015228065.2 Penaeus monodon
GATGAGGGAGTGTGCGACTCTTGCACAGTAAGTCAAATTTCACATTTAGAATAGGAAAATAGCTAAATGGTCATAGCTGTGTTGTCGACATTCTGCATATGATTCCATTACCATATTCTTTGTTTAACAGAGATTATGCTAATGGAATCAAGTATAATGTTATTTACTTATGATTGTCACAATGGTAATAGTTCATTTATGCCTTTTTTACCTTTACATCATTAATATCAACATAAGTTTATGATGTTAAAACCTAGAGTCTTAGCCGACT
>NC_051410.1:26081973-26082971 GCF_015228065.2 Penaeus monodon
TACACTCCTTCCAACCTGATCCTCTCAAGCGGAGTACTCCACTTCTGCTGCGCCTCCTCTTTCGTAACTCTCACTGCCTGGATGCTCTTCGAGGGCAGCCCCGAGGCGCACTCGACACCCTTCTTCTGAATACCCCGGACAGCTCTCGGGTCCGCCGCGTTTTTTGATTACTCGGCGCCTCCCCGCCACTCCCATGGCGGCCTCCGCTTGGCCTCCTGAAGCGTGTGGAGAAAAGGGGGCGGGAGGCCGGGACAGTAGAAATCGGGAGAATCATTGTTTGGAATACGATTCAGAAAATCTTGATTTTGGTTCGTTATTTTTGAAACGTTGAACAAGTTCAAGTACAGTATACGAATACTTGTAACAATGTACTGTACTCATTTTTCACTCACAGTTGTACGGGCAAGTGATAGACAAGGAATTTCCTACCATTATTTTTGTATTGGGAGAAATTCTTATCAGGTAAATGGTAGTATATGTTCTCCATAATTACTATCATCATTACTACTACTTCTACTGTGTAATTAGTGTCATCTTTTGTGAATTTATACTTCCTTTGGCAACTCTGTGGCCGCAATCCTTACCCGACAGTTGCTCTCTTTCTCACTTAGCCTCCAGATTTCTTCCTCTTTATGGTTGTATTGATCTTACCGATTCAGGAAGCCAGATGGGCTTTCGCTCCAAATTGGGAAGAAAGTGTAGCTTAAAAAAGGCGTAAGTAATGACCCAGTTTACGGTGATTCAATAAATCATCATGAGCTCTATTTTTTTTTTGTTTTGTTTAATTAATTAATTAATTTTTACTAAAGGCGTTTTAAACAGGGAATTCACTTTGCAAGAAATGAAAGAAATCTCAAGCGTTTTCCTTGCTGCCTCAGTATAGCCCTAAATCACTTGCCCATGACAAAAAATACGCACCGTATCGCTAATAAACCGGTGAAGAATATTTTATCAGAGTAAATAGATTTTCGATATTTATCTCTCTTTTTCTAAGAAAG
>NC_051410.1:26085707-26085899 GCF_015228065.2 Penaeus monodon
AGAAAAAGAGAGATAAATATCGAAAATCTATTTACTCTGATAAAATTTTCTTCACCGGTTTATTAGCGATACGGTGCGTATTTTTTGTCATGGGCAAGTGATTTAGGGCTATACTGAGGCAGCAAGGAAAACGCTTGAGATTTCTTTCATTTCTTGCAAAGTGAATTCCCTGTTTAAAACGCCTTTAGTAAA
>NC_051410.1:26087413-26087808 GCF_015228065.2 Penaeus monodon
TTTATATTGCGTATATCAAAATTTGAAAAGTATCTTCCTCGTGTATGTAGGAATTTCACCAATTTAGTATCAATTTGTACAATTGGATGGGCAATAAACTGCATGGAGTGGAATTATCCCTCTTCACTTTATTTTGCCACATTCTTGAAGTTAATAAAATTAAAGGAAAATAAAGCAAATATGTATCTTTGACGATGTTATCGAATTTATATCCACGAAAAGATATGCCTATTACCATTACTATTCTGTTACGTACATTACAATTGTCGTTTAATTTCCTGGCATTACAAAGATATAAAGATTGTTTTAAATATTAGGTTGTATGTTTGTATGCATGTGATTCACACATTTTTAAATGAGACTTCTAAACCATAATACTAGATGAAGAAGTACGC
>NC_051410.1:26088030-26088559 GCF_015228065.2 Penaeus monodon
ATCTTATCATATCGACTTAACTGTACTCAGGGTACTTAGGGTGACAACAGATAAAAATAAAATCAAAATTAAAAACCACCAAGAGCAAATCGAGGTTGCAAGCAACCAGTTACAAGAGCATTAGTTTGCCAAAGAGAAGTATTTCGGGGACGCTAAAATGCACTGCTTGCCTTTGGCCACCCGGCATGTGCAAAAGCACAAACGGGCAGGAAACATGCTTGTAAATATTATAAACCGACAACCCAAGGCTGATAAAGAGACAGATCCTGAAAACTGATCTGGAAATCTTGATGAAATAATTCAAAACTCAATAATAAATAAATGCCTAATGGCAACAGACTAAGAGGTGGGGAACTAATAAAAGAAAAGGCGAAACCACTTCCCAGAATAGGTTACGGCGAGGGTCAACTAATTAACTAAATTGCCTAAAGGTTATGAAACAATAAACCAGTGTAATGAAGCTTGGCTCCTATAAACTGGAGCTAGAGCACTGGGCCTGACAGAAATTCAGAAAATCAAGCTTATATAA
>NC_051410.1:26088842-26089695 GCF_015228065.2 Penaeus monodon
TGCACACATACACTATAATTTCGGTTTCGTACGTGAGCAACAGTACATCCGGGCTAATAAACAATGCCAAACAGCCATACAAGTAAAAAAGTTGTTAATATATTTGACTGAAAAGGTCTTGGTCGGTGACGAGAATCCTATCAGTAAATAATGAAAGACAAAAATTACTTGCGATCCGGAAACGCCAGGTGTCGCCGGTTACTGTGTGTGGAAAGAGTGAACCGCCGATGTTTACGAGCGCGGCACAAATCGATCTAGCGTGGCTCCGGACCATTGAAAAAGCCACGCATCGGAAAATATATATCATTTTCTGTAATATTACCGGTGAAAGTACGATTTTTTTTCTCACTTTATGCTCTTCAGGCTACATGGTACGATACTTTATCAAATTAACCCCATCATTCGCGAACTCGATTGGATATATGTAATTGTATCATCCAAACAGCTAAGCTCACACTTTCGGTTTTATCAAGAGAAAACAGTCTTGGCAGCACTTCCTAGGATATTACCCCCCCTTCAACATTATTTCCTTTACGAAAAGTTAAGTGTAGTGCTGTGTATCATTATATATATATCACTATTGACCATTCAGCCTCTTTGAAGTCGCAGCGACTGTACCATTACATCTAAAATGTTGGTCAGTGACATACCTACAAGTCTATAAATGGATTTCCTTTTCCCAGACCATAACAAGGACCGGCACCTCAGAGAGCCGCGTGGTCTGGCTGGTTCAACCGGAGGACAACCAGAGGAAACTCTCCTGCACAGCGACCAACCCGCGCAACCACGACTATGTCCTCACGAACAGCACTGCTCTCACCGTGTTCCGTGAGTGTCAAATATCTGCCTGTTG
>NC_051410.1:26090158-26090606 GCF_015228065.2 Penaeus monodon
TATATATTTTTGATACTAGGATATAGAATGAGAGAGCGAGAGCGAGAGGGAAACTGAAATTATCCAAAGATGTAACAGCATACATGACCAGCGCTGACAACCTGATCCTAATTAACCGCTGTACAGGTCTGCCAAGCTCCCTCTGTGTTCCGCTAATTCCTCGCCCGACATAACCTTGCGTAAATTCGTGGATACATTTTCTGCAATACTTCTTACTCACAACCCATTTATTCCTGAATGTATCAGTTTCTTGAAGGTACTGTTCCTTTATTTCCGTGGATCCCGTAGAGAATGAAAATTTTTATTACTGTCCCCCAGATCCACCGGTAGTGAGGTTGACCATTGGTCGAGGACTTGACCCTTCGGCGATCAAGGAGGGCGCTGATGTCTACTTCACCTGCCGCGTGCGTGCGAACCCTCCGGCCAGCCGCATTGTCTTTTATCATGA
>NC_051410.1:26090801-26090914 GCF_015228065.2 Penaeus monodon
TCGCCTTCTCTTGGTGAGAGTGACACATTCAAATACGTTATTATCTGCTGACGTCAGCCAGAAAAGGTCGCATGTATCTGAAAATGTAGGATTTTCCCAAATCTGGACAATTT
>NC_051410.1:26091641-26091965 GCF_015228065.2 Penaeus monodon
GGCTATTTTTAAACGAAATTTATTCACCAAGAATAAATACACGTGCAACGGTTTTCGAGGTCATTTAATGTAAGAATACCAAATAGTATTAATAGTGTGTCACAGAATACATCGATGAATTAAGTAGAAAAAGCGTAAAATTATGTTCGACTGACAGAGAGGCCTCGTATTTCATTATTACAAAAGTTCAGTTACTCGTGGTGTAATGGGAGATCTTACCAGCAAACAACGTAATGGATGGTGTTGGCGCACCAAGTTGGCCGCTCATGCGTAACACAGCGTCATTCCTCGATTATCAACAACATCACCATAAGTCAGTGGTGG
>NC_051410.1:26094057-26094282 GCF_015228065.2 Penaeus monodon
TTCCCATTGATAACATACCAATCCACAGGGAACGGAGGTTTTGCCACAGAAGAAGGAGGACGGCGGTGTGCTGGTGACGGAGGATTCGCTGGTTCTGCAGAAGGTAACCCGTGACGTGAGCGGGCGCTACTCCTGCAGGGCCACCAATGCTCGGGGCTCCCACACCAGCAACGCAGTGCCCCTCGACGTCCTCTGTAAGTCATGCTCACGTAATGGATGACACTC
>NC_051410.1:26099403-26100487 GCF_015228065.2 Penaeus monodon
TTTAAAAGGAATCAGGCATACCGTATTTATTTTCAACTTACCAGAACATATGTGGATGTAACAGAATTATGTAACAGAAAAGAAGTCCCAACATCAGGGTCTTTTCACTGTGAACAAAGAAAGGCCCCCGAGGCAGCGATGCATCTTCACTGGATGCGATTATCCCCCAGACGAGCCGCGCTGCGTGATCCGGTCCCGCGTGGTGACGGTGACCCCGGGGGACAACGTGACCCTCGAGTGCGACGTGGACGCCTTCCCCTCGCCCAGGCGCTTCTCCTGGTCGCTCAACACCACCAAGGGCCTGCACGTCGTGCCCAAGGACGAGGTTAGTGCTAACTTTACTTTTCTTCTAAGAATCTCGATGTAGTTCCCTGTTCTTCCAGAATCTGTGTTCGACTGCATCCCAAAATACTGCAGATGGAAAGGTGTTTTATTCAAATCATAAATGCAACACATCTGGATATTATGAGCAAAGGTTGTTATTCTGAACTTCATCTAGTCATTGTCCAGAAAACATGACCGGGGAAATGTAGTTGCAGTAGGCGAGGACATCGCGGGGGAGTTGACAGAACAGCGTCCCCGGAGAAGACGGCGGAGCGCGTTTCCATGTTCCTGCGGCGCGGATAACAAGAGGAGATAATGGTGTGACAGGCGGCAGGTGTGCAGAGAGCAGTTGCCGGCTGCCCCTAGCACGGGAGCCCTTGACAATTTTTGTGCGGCTGTTCGCCAGCCAGATGATCGATATAATGACAGTAGCAGCCTGTTGTAATTTGGGAAAAGGTTGGAGGAGGGCGGCGGAGCCTCGAAGGAGACCCACGTCGGAGATTCATCCGTCCGCTCGCCCAGTCACACAGGATCAGAACTTAATTAATTCTCAGGGTTTACGAGATGAGCCTCCTTTTCCGCGGAAGGCTTCTGATTACGTCTTATCTGAGGCTTATACGAAGGCCAGTTCAGGCGTCGGGAAATGTGGTGGAAGTTTCACAGGAACACTCACGCTATTCGAAGAGGCACTGAAATATCTAAATAAATTTGAAATCATTTTGTTGAAGAATTCCATTTTATTTCTGAAACACAAATAGAA
>NC_051410.1:26101778-26102329 GCF_015228065.2 Penaeus monodon
GAAAGATGCATCTTTCAAATTTGACAGAGGCCTTTTTTACAGCGACCTTGAACCGTTTCTTCCTTTCTCTGTAGTACGAGGTCTCAGGGAGCAGCTCGAGGTATCAGTACTCGACTCCCTTGACTCTGAAGAAGACGATCGCCCTGTGCTGGGCCATCAATGACCTGGGCACTCTCCAGGAGCCCTGTAAAACGACCCTTGTTGCAGCAGGTCAGTGAATAAAGGTCAAGGATATTTAGATTCACAGTCAACCATTCTGCTTGTGCTGAATACATTTCTTTTGCATACAATAAACACTATGTAAGAAAGTAAGAAAGGCATTGATCCGAAACCGGAATGACCTTCAGATCTTTTCCTATGAACCCCAATGCGGCCTCATTCCCCCAGGATCCCCTGATCCCGTGGAGGAATGCGTGGTCGTGGAGCAGAGGTCCTCGCTCAGAGTGTCTTGTGAGCCAGGATTTGACGGCGGATTAGAGCAGCACTTTATTGCCCAGGTGAGCTCTGGAGAATCGCTTGTGGCCTTTCCTTCATCTCTTTCTCGTCATTTG
>NC_051410.1:26102438-26102664 GCF_015228065.2 Penaeus monodon
TCCCATTGTCCACTCTTTTATCAAGCAGACTAAGCATCACTATATAACTATTTAGTAACTTAACGATTTTACAGGAATTTATAATCTCATTTGAGAGAAAAAGAGCTTCTGACGTTATAAACGATGCAGCTTTTTTGGATTTCAAAATTAATTAAGCTTTCCCTCCCGTTAATCAGCGCCTCGCTTAACACTCACGGGCAAAAACATCACATTGGAAGGTGTGCAG
>NC_051410.1:26103013-26103559 GCF_015228065.2 Penaeus monodon
TGCAGCTGCTTGTTAATTAGCACCACTCTTGACGTTGATACATTAAGAGATATAAACGCAAATAATGGATACCTTGCAAAAGCATATTCAGAGGAAGATAAGACCATAATTAAATCCACTTGTAAAGGACGTGATGAAAAGCATTGACACTTTCTTATCATGTTCGGTATTTTAGCTATTTCATCAGTCATTCAATAGCAGCGATGTCATTAACCTCAGCTGCCTTTCCCGGCGCAGGTGGTGGAGCCAGTGCGCAAGCGCGTGGTGGCGAACGTGTCGGCCGCGACGCCCGAGTTCAGCATCGGCGACCTCGCCCCGGGACTCGACTACGTGGTGCAGGTGTTCGCTTACAACAAGCAGGGCAGGTCGACCCCCTACCTGCTCGACGGCTTCTCGCTCAAGGTCGCCGAGAACCGCATGGGTGAGTCCGGAGGTTCGACGGCGGATCCATGACTTCAGGGAAGGCGCGGCGGTGTTGCCTGTGTAAGATAGGAACGCCGTGTAGGAAACGCGAGACCATAAAATATTAGTATAGAGGTAGCGAGA
>NC_051410.1:26103595-26104985 GCF_015228065.2 Penaeus monodon
CAAGCATTTCAAGTTGATCAAAGTTGTGTCTTTGTTTTCAGTAGTAAGCAGAAAAGCCAGGGCGTGGAATTTTCTTTAATAGATTTAAGGAATGTTCTAAGAGCAGCCTTTGACTCCCACAGTCTGGCCTACAGTTTGTCTGTAGGACTGACCTGTTACCACACTGAAATGTTAACGCTGTTAACTAGAACTGGCATGTACGTGGTAAAGCCTTTTATTATAGTAATATCAATTAATTTTAATGGTGGGTCAGGATAGATAAAACACTGAATCAAAAATATATTACAACTAAATTGCACAATTGATATATTTTACATGTAAGCGACACCCTCAACCTATGTTGTCACATTCACTGTTTAGGCGGACGGGGCGAGTTGTATTTCTCGAATTAAATATTATTTCTTCTTTTTGTTCTTTCTGCACATAAAAACTATACTCATGAATATGGTATTATATCTGAACATCTTAATTGGTTCATGAAAATCGTAAGAAAGATATGTGAGGTTTTCAGTTACAAGTTTTTTTTTCTTACCTAAGCGCATAGACATGCGATGAATATAATGAGTAACAAACAAAAAAGAAAAACAAAATATAATCAGCAATATGAAAATTATTATCATTATTTATGGGAATAAACATTTCTGCTGTCATTTTATAGGAAACGGGAATTTTTATTTAAAACTGTGCATAATGATTTTACCATGTGTATCTTCCTCAGGGGCATAGTTTTTAAATTCCGAGGTATTTTCAAATTTCAAGCTCTAAATCACTTGGGGGCCTGATCGTTGGAAGGACTAAAACAAGTAGAATTATGCTAGATACAATGGTGTATATCGTATATTCAGTTTCGTCCATTACAATCCACCAGTGGTTAATCTGACAGCATTCTTGCCATTTGTCTCGCCTATGGACAGTTGGAAGACAGTTCTTACGCCTTTTTGAACCTCTAGACGTGTCTGAAACTTCGGCCGAGTCATTTGAATGCGGGTCATGGTTTTGATATGAAACAAGAGTGCAAGTATACAGAAGCAAGAATTTTACCAGAAATAATATGCACATATAATTTCAGTCGCCAATTTGACACCAACTTAGCCCAACTACATTGACATCGTTGCCTTAATTCACATATTTCTGCATGCCAAGTGTTACTCTGCTGTACGATTTCAATATCACACATATCAGCTGCCCGGTTGGTCGTGTTGTGGACCATACCTTCATGGCACACGGGGTAGGGATATTCAACATGATACGAGGTATTTTTATTTTCGGTCGAAGATAAACACGATGAGAGGAATATGTGATTGCTGAACTTGCGGTGAAAAAACCGTTGTAGCGGATGAAACAACAAAAGTTGAAAAAAGGCATAGATATCTGTTGTATACGACCAAGC
>NC_051410.1:26105096-26106383 GCF_015228065.2 Penaeus monodon
CCATCAACTGAAAAGGCAAGTTGAAATATCAGATGTAAAATTTTCTGGGAATTTTTGCAGCGTTGGTAATGTCCATCGATGAGCAACATAGTAAGTAACAGAATGTAGAGAGACAAAATACTCTCTCGTTATCTGTTATTTATGGATAGGGTTGTTTTTTTTAATCAGTTTCTGAGTTATAAAACCTTCTCAGGTGTAATTTTAGAGTGCAGCACAGGATACATAAAAAGGAAAAAGAATATATGAATAAGACCCGAGGATCTTCCACGTGAATTCACTCTCGATTTAAGAGTCTTCGCTTCATGAAGTATTAGATGTTGCAGAATCAACAACATCGCGTCAACATTCGCGTTGGCGCAGAGCATACACTACTCCTCAGCTAAGTACACAGAGAGGACCCTTGTGTAGTACGGGAGTATTTAAAGCACACACTCATTACAATATTACATGCACAAAAAGACACATTTCTACACGTGCAGTTATTTTACCAGATTCATATTTATTATGAAAGCTTGGTATTCACGATGATGTTACTTAATTTATTTTGTGTATATTTTGCAAACTGCAGTAAAGAAAATGAAAAGAATTCGTGACGTGTATTGCATTAACATTCTAAAAACATGAAAAGGAAAAAATGGCTTAAGCAGAACGCAGTCAATCGGGAGACCTGCAGGAAATGAAACATAAGTAATATGCACAGTCCTTGGCGAGGCAACATCAATACATCAAGTATTGACATTCAACAATTCTTCGGTGTATAAATGAGAAAGGCGAAATGAAGACTTCAAGGGAACTTTGGCCTTCCAGGATTTGAGCGTCGGCGTCTCCTGTCCCCAGCCTCACAGTCGGCTGCCTCATAGGATTATCTCCTCGGGTCACAAGATGGCTTCATTCTCGCGATCCTGCACTCACAGGCCGATCGCCCTGCTCCACACTCCTGCGAAAGGTTGCTTTTGGTTAGGGATATTTCTGACTTGAAAGCACTTATTGGCAGTCTTATGATGCTGCAGTTTTGGATCTGGGTTGTGATGTACGTTTTACACACTCTCTCAAAAAGAGATTTATATAATTCTGAATGATTATCTTAGAATTGTCGTCAACATTCACCTTCAGGAGGCATGATCACTTACATTAATCAGAACATTTTTATTTCTATATGAAACCTGTAATTTGGTGTTTGGGAAACGAAATGAAATCACAAATACAGAAAATTCTGCTGCCATGCGCAGGCAGGAGTTCTTTGCTATGAAATGCTTTCGACCTATAGAAAAAGCAGCGCTGTCTTTC
>NC_051410.1:26106403-26107438 GCF_015228065.2 Penaeus monodon
ATGACAAATCGTGCATGTTATTTGATGGCTGAAGATGTCGTGGTCGAGGTCCCAGGAGAATGTTCTTAACGACAAGGGGGAAGTCAGAGCTCATGCTCATACTCGCAAGAAAGGATGGAAGAAGAGGAAGAAAAAAGAGAATGGAAGAGAGAAAGAAGAAGAAAAGAAAGAGAGAAATCGAGATAAAAAAGAAAAGAAATAGACAAAAAAGGATAGAAGCAAGAGAGAAAGAAAAAAAGAAGAAGAAGAAAGAAAAGAAGGAAGAGAAAGAGAGAAAACGAAAGGGAGGGAAAGGCAGAGAAAGAAAGAGAGGACGAGAGGCGGAGAGTGAGCGCGAGAGATTAGGCCGAATCGAGGACTGAGCCGGGCAGGGCTGGAGCGCAGGAAATCCCTGCGCCTTCCTCCTCGCCGGAAGTAATATCTCGCTGTGGCATTACTCCTTTTCTTTGTTAACATGCGCGTAAATCTTTCTACTTCTTGGCCATCCCGCTCCACACAACCGTAAGGAGTTTCGAGAAGAGTTATGGAAGCGAGTCGAGAGGGCCCACGCACTCGTCTCTCGCAACAAAAGTATGTCCGGCAAACTTACAAAATGATCCTCCTTGGAAGACTTTGTGGCCGTTTGTGTGACACTTTATTCCCGCGAAATAAGAGGGACTCGCGGCGAGAAATTGTATTTGTCGTGTGGGAATCTCGGTGTTTGTCTCATGTTATTCCCGCGTTGTGTGCATGGCTTTGTTGTGTTTAAGTTTGTTGCATTGTTGTGTGGATTCTTAATTTTTACAGTACGGAGCGTTTGTAGGAGGTGGTTGATATTGGTTTGGTAATCGTAGCTCTTACGGGATGAGAGGTAATTCCCATGCTTTGAGCCTTGGCTTGTCGGGGGAAAAATCAATGTTTTATGCTTCTCCAAGGAATTTCCAATGCGATCCCCTCATATTGGAAATGCGCGAAGGAGGCAATAAATCTGAAGAAGATCAAATTGTGTTCTTTCTTTGGAGGCGTCAAACTAAACTTTTATCTTTGCTATTCAAA
>NC_051410.1:26107680-26108426 GCF_015228065.2 Penaeus monodon
TTTCTGTCTTTCACTGTTTCCCTTTCCTCTCTCGTTTCTTAGTCTCATTATCACTAGTTCAAAGAAGAATGGAAGCAAAGGACACGGAAGGGAAGAAAATGGCAGCGAAAGACACCTCCCCGCGGCGCTGGAGACTGACGACGCAGCCGTGGCGCCTGCCGGGTCAGCCTAGGCCTGTTGCTTCTAGTGACGAGCGGTGGATCAGTAATTGTAAAGACCCGCGTCCTCCGCGCGTATGAGCGGATACCATTCTCAGATTTTCCTTTTAGCATCAGGCACGAAAGCCTGTCTCAGGTAAGGGAAGCTTCTCTGTTTAGAAAGTGTTCACCCACGCTCAGATGAAGGTCTCAACGCTCTCCTGTTTCCAGACTCGGGTCCTAGCGGGTCGGCCAAAGGAGCCTCGCCGCTTCTGGCTCTTTTCATCGGGGTCGTGGCCGCCTTCGTGCTCACGCTTGCCGTCATCATCGCGGCCACGAAGCTACGCTGCCGAGTTCGCTTGCGGGCGCGAGGGCGCGAGGAGGCGGCGGGCGCCTCGCGCAGCGATGACAGCGAGGACGAGGAGCTCCAGGCGCGCGACGGAGGGAAGGCCGGGGACAGCAGGAGGAGCTCGGCGGAGGTGAAGCTGATGTCTGTCGTGCGGCAAGAGGAGCACGCCTTCGCGGAGGACAAGCTCAAGCAGCGGCAAGGGCCGGCGGTTCTGCACGCACAAGGTCTGTTGCCTCTCATCCTTCATTCTCAGTTCTCGA
>NC_051410.1:26108822-26110835 GCF_015228065.2 Penaeus monodon
GACTTTGTTTTTTTCAGCAAAACGAAAAATTGAAGGATTCCGCAAGGGCCAGAGCCGTCAAATGTCTAACTATATAGTCATTTGCATTTAAACACATCTTCATGGGTATGTAATGAACTAAACCAAAGTATCATTTTCCTGCAACAGATCCCGGCCGAGAGTGCTGTCATTTCGATACAAAAACAACGACTGAATCATTATACAGCACATGCAGTGGGCACAGGGTTAGTTACATCTATTTTGTTTATATTTTACATTTTATGATTTTGTGATATTCTTAAATGTAACGGATTATATGAAATAAATAATAAAATTAATTTGAATGATCTGGAAATGTGACAAGTTTTGCCTTCGAATATATATAGCAACAAGGTTATTAAAAGTCCGGTTTTCTCTCCGACAGTGTGGGCTCGGCTGTCCGTCGCGATCTTCTATCCTGCTGTCCTCCTCCCTGCCCGCGTCCTCCCAACCTGCCTGCTGCGCTCCGGCGTGCGGGTCCTGCGACGTCGGGCGCGGGTCGCTTCCCATGGGCGGGGGAGTGAACTATGTTGGTGGCTCCGCAGACGCCTCTGGTGGGCTGCTGAGCGTGATGAGTGGATCTGCCAGCATGTTAGGTGGAAGTATGAGTTTGGTGGGCGGTCCCGTGTGCCCGAGGAGTATAGTGGGAGCGCCGTGTGGGTCGCTGGAACATCCTCTGAGCCAATCATGGCACCAGTATGGCGGCCACTTACACTTGCCGGCTACCTCCCTGCCTCGTGACGCTGGAGTGGCCTGCACGCGGCGCCCGAGCGAGAGCTTTGTATGACGGCGGAAGGAGACTGCCGACCACGTGGCTGCGGCCACGAGGCTGTCTGACGTGTAGAGCCGTCCTCGGAGTCTAGAACTCTCTGGAACACGTAGTCGGAGGAACGTTGTGACACGAGTTTCCACACAAAATGTGATAAATTTCTGAAATTTTCGCATAATGGAATGCAGTGTGTTTATAATGGATTTTAAGAAATTGCTCTGACTTCCAAGTTTTCGTCCCCTCCGATGCGTTTGCTCTGACTTTCATTATATAGGCCCACTCCTTCGTTTGTGGCACCGAACGGCAATATAGACCATAGGTAACTTCCAGTGGAAATTTCAATTACGACATACGATGTGTAGTATTGAGATAGTGACTCATATGTGACACGATATCATATAAGGTGCTAAAGTGGAAATAACTGCGAAGGAGAAATATTTGAAAATTATTCGATGTGTAATGTACTGTATATAGTTTCTTTTCAAGTAGAGGTCTTTATTATCCTTTTTAACAAATGATCATTGTAGTCATTTGTTTCAATGAAAATATTTATAGAGTGGAGCCCAAAGTTTTGTCTGTTAAATTAAACGTTAAATTGATAATGTTCTCTAAGGTACTTGATCACTCAAGTACCTTAGAGAACCTTAGAGTACCTTTTAAGAAAACATTGCAATCCTGTCAGATTTCTGTATTTAGGCCTATGTTAGAGTTTATTAGAAACGATGTAAATTTATTACAGTAAATAAGAGCATATTGATTAAGAGATGTTATTTTAAGATATAACCCCACAATAAATTATTCTGTTTTATACATATATATACAAACCTAGCTCGAACTGGTACGCAAGAAGAAATGAATGTTCATAAGAAGTTATGGATGTATTCAAATAATCTTTATATTTTAACAAGTGTCCCTTCCTCGAAAATGAGCTGTTGCAAACACCAGAAACAGCTGGCCCGACCAGAAGACTCCGGCTGCCAAGTATCATCTGGCTTTCTGGAATCCTTTACGTCATTATTGTTTAAAAGCCAACGGTGTTAAGATAATGAAATACATGTAATTTAGTACTAAGCTTTCCGTCCATGCTCAATAAACGTTGAAGATCTCACTTGTATTGTAGTCACCTATCAGTATAACAAGTGATTCAGTGTTCAGATACATGTTTACCGAGTCTACTGAACCATGAAGACGCAAAACATATTTTTATGTTCTTACTTGTGCATCCT
>NC_051410.1:26111124-26111586 GCF_015228065.2 Penaeus monodon
CATTTGTCAATTCCATTTCGATCTTGTAGACACAACACAGCTCTGAAAATCTGTGCATTTTCTTGGAAACATAAAAGCATTTTGGGCATATTTCTCGATCTTACGAGGAAAATATGGAACAGACACACCTTGACAGTTTTCTCTCTTTGAATATAGATGGACTAATGTCTTCTTCGGTCAGAAAAAAGTGGATTTTGAGGTGAAAAGCAGAGCTCAGGCAATTCATTCAGGATTTAGTCCATTTTTAAATCTGAATCACATGTTGTAACTTTCCAAAACTTTCGCTTAAATTTTCTACAAAATACCTTTTGTATTATTTCTTTGTATAACGCATTAAAGCAAACAAACAAACGTGGAATCAACAGATCTCATCATCATCGATCAAAATAACGAAAACAAAGAGAAGGGAGGGGGATGGGATCCCCACCAATTATTCTGGTAGCCCCCAAAATTTGAAGGTTA
>NC_051410.1:26113823-26113987 GCF_015228065.2 Penaeus monodon
TTACATATATTCTAAAACAAAATTATATATTTTTTATCTTTAAAATTGTGCACAATTTTCCATTTCATTTCCCTTGTTTTCGCCGGGTGATCCATGCCGGTCTTTTCGCTAAATAGATCAGGAAGACACTATTGTGGATGCACAGCCTCTCCCGCCTGCCCTTG
>NC_051410.1:26117555-26117647 GCF_015228065.2 Penaeus monodon
TTTTCGGCGCTCAGCCTGAGACCAGCTTCGAAACCATCAAAACCACGGCGCCTGGGCTCGGGCTACTCCTTATGTTGAGCGACGCTCAGATA
>NC_051410.1:26118885-26119304 GCF_015228065.2 Penaeus monodon
GATGTAGAGAAAGAATCTGTATATCTTTGCCAGGGTCGTATAGGAAAGGCCAGCAAACAAAGCAAATGCTTCCAAAACCCTGCAACAGACGAAGCGGATGCCGGGCAGGGCATAGTTCCTACTGACGTGCTCCCCGCCCGTGGCGCCGCAGCTCGCGAGCGCGCGGGCCCGGGGGAGGCCGCCGGTCACGTAGGCCGAGGCTGGGAGCCACCCTTACTGATTTCCCTCGGGCATATTTACTATATATGTGTTTTTGTGTGTGCTTTGAACTTTGAAGAGATTCCGAAATGCTGATTCATCAGGAAAGGTGATGTGGAAACAAAGACGACTCGTTAGTGTGTTAAAAGTTTGGAAGAGAAAATATTTTCCCACTCTTCACTCAGTTAAGAATGTTATTCATAAGGAAATGTTATGGAACT
>NC_051410.1:26119565-26119792 GCF_015228065.2 Penaeus monodon
ATTACGACCATTAAAAAATCGCAATACTCTGAAATTCAAAACGCCCTTTGATTTCCCTGTTGTTATTTCTAGCATAATCAGACAACTTATATTGTTATTGCCATTATCAAATCTTTTTACAGTATCTTGAAAGGTTAAGTAACTTCCATAGTTCTTGTTTTCCCTGACACATTTCATTTGAAGCTTTCCCAAAATTCGTTTTACAGATTTTGAAATTTATTTATTTC
>NC_051410.1:26120531-26120751 GCF_015228065.2 Penaeus monodon
TTGTCTATCATCCTTCCTAAACGGAATGATTCACAGACGATCTTGAGTAAGACGTTCTACATGAAAAAAACTCTATCTGGCTCCAGGGAAATGTGGAAAGAGAGGCAAGAAAGAAAACGAAATAAAAAATCGAGGAGGAACTAAAGGGATTCCGAAAAGCTCGACCTGAGGCACGAGGTAAGAGGACTTCTTTGTTGAAAAGATGATTCTGTATACATAC
>NC_051410.1:26122600-26123334 GCF_015228065.2 Penaeus monodon
TGATTAAATTATGTTACCTTTTGATGTTTATTTATAGGCATAAATTCAGATGAATTTATACTGTAACTTGTTTTATTTTCAGGATAAATATTCCCTTTATGTAAATACCTGACTAATGTTCTAAAAATATAGATTGATATTAAGTCTACTACGATAAATATATGTCGTTCTATTTCAGTAAACTCAAACATCTACTGCGCATTTAATCAGATATTTTATGCAATAAACATTTTTTTATGATAATAATTTTGTCAATTTACGGAATACGGAAGAAGCTATTATGCCCTTACAATTAATAACATGTTAAAATACATTAACTTGACGATGACAAATGCCTTTCGTGAAAATACACATAATATAACTGATATATAACTAGATATTTGTTGTATAGCCGACATTATACCCTGAACATTTATGAAAACAGCTAAAAATCAAAAGTTTGATATCTCTCTTCTCGCCCATTTTGTGAAAATTCTAATAAAGCGGTCCACTTATCCCGTACAGCACGCCGCTTCCCCAAAATTCCAATTTGATATCGTCATATGGGACGCCCCTCGTCCAGCTATGCGCGGTTTCGCTGCATTTTACAAACACTTCTATCGTAATGGCAACCATTCCTGGTAGTGGTTTATTTCGATAGGAATAGGCTGAAACGAAAGCGGTTAATTATTGCCGAATCTATATGAACTGGATGTTAATTATTTCGAATTCCAATAGTTCACATTTTGTCAAAC
>NC_051410.1:26124432-26124958 GCF_015228065.2 Penaeus monodon
TACACAGGGAATATAAATAGACAGTAACGAAATAATATTGCATTGAAATTCGCATGATTAAGTAACTCGTTGCATAAAACACACATGACGTCTACATTATTTCGCTTGAACTATTTGCTCTTAGAATTGCATATTGATTTTTAAAAAAGAGGAGAAGGAAGGAGGCTGTCGACACACTCGGGGAGCAGATAATATTTAAAGCAAAAGGTTGAGCAACGTAATTACTGGCACGTCTTCCATGCTATTAGATGTTCTTTATAACTCTTGCTTTTATATATTTTGGGAGTGCGAAGCTAATAAGACAATGATTAAAAATGCTGAGAGTCTGAAGCTCCTTCATGTCGAGTTTTTGCTACATTTTTTCAACATCATTTTTCTTGTTGCTTTTCCTCCTCCTCTTCCGCCTTGATAAATTCTCCAGAGGAAATGGCGCTTGGAAATTTCACTCGCGCCGCACGAAATTCTCCTTTCGGGCAGTCATCCTTATTACATGAGACTGAACACGCGAAATGCATATACGTGTGTG
>NC_051410.1:26128331-26128519 GCF_015228065.2 Penaeus monodon
GTATGTATACAGAATCATCTTTTCAACAAGAAGTCCTCTTACCTCGTGCCTCAGGTCGAGCTTTTCGAATCCCTTTAGTTCCTCCTCGATTTTTTATTTCGTTTTCTTTCTTGCCTCTCTTTCCACATTTCCCTGGAGCCAGATAGAGTTTTTTTCATGTAGAACGTCTTACTCAAGATCGTCTGTGA
>NC_051410.1:26129119-26129365 GCF_015228065.2 Penaeus monodon
ATGGTGAATGCCCTATAAATAAATAATAATTTCAATATCGTAAAACGATATTTGGAAATTCAATGAATGTGTAGGGAAAACAGACTAGGAAGTTACTTAACCTTCATATATACGTAAAAGATTTGATAATGCATAACAATATAAGTTTCTGATTATGCTAAATAAAACAGGGAATAAGGCGTTTGATTCAGAGTATTGCGATTTTGTTAATGTCGTAAATATGAAATATTGACCATTTCTACATCG
>NC_051410.1:26129560-26130022 GCF_015228065.2 Penaeus monodon
TTTATTATCTAAATGTATTAACGTTCTGTTTGTTCAAGTTTATCAAGTTCCATAACATTTCCTTATGAATAACATTCTTAACTGAGTGAAGAGTGGGAAAATATTTTCTCTTCCAAACTTTTAACACACTAACGAGTCGTCTTTGTTTCCACATCACCTTTCCTGATGAATCAGCATTTCGGAATCTCTTCAAAGTTCAAAGCACACACAAAAACACATATATAGTAAATATGCCCGAGGGAAATCAGTAAGGGTGGCTCCCAGCCTCGGCCTACGTGACCGGCGGCCTCCCCCGGGCCCGCGCGCTCGCGAGCTGCGGCGCCACGGGCGGGGAGCACGTCATTAGGAACTATGCCCTGCCCGGCATCCGCTTCGTCTGTTGCAGGGTTTTGGAAGCATTTGCTTTGTTTGCTGGCCTTTCCTATACGACCCTGGCAAAGATATACAGATTCTTTCTCTACA
>NC_051410.1:26145999-26146089 GCF_015228065.2 Penaeus monodon
GTGCCAATTTATAAGGGAAAAAGGGGTTAGATATAAGCTAAATACTCGAAAAAATACCTTTTTTCGATTAAAATGATATCGGGCAGCCAT
>NC_051410.1:26147366-26147507 GCF_015228065.2 Penaeus monodon
AAAAAGGGGAAAAATAAGAAAACCCGAAAGCAATAAAAAGCATAATCTACAGAAATATACACTTTTTAAAAATATTAGAAAAAAAAAAAATTTCGATTAAAATTATAAATTTTGGGGGGAGTATTGCATTATTCCGTTTTC
>NC_051410.1:26152150-26152248 GCF_015228065.2 Penaeus monodon
TTCTCAGACCATAGACATGCTAAAGCCCGAAGGTTTCGAACCACAATGCCAACAGAATTGAAGGCCAAGCTGACGCAAAGTCCATCAAAAACTATATC
>NC_051410.1:26162481-26162585 GCF_015228065.2 Penaeus monodon
TTTTCTCGGAAGCTAAGCGAAGTTCATAACTTTCTTTTAGCTTAAAAAGGAACTAATTCAGTTCCATTTTAGTATCTCTTTTTATTGTTTTATTACTTAAAAAG
>NC_051410.1:26165392-26165977 GCF_015228065.2 Penaeus monodon
TTTAAATTTTTTTTTGCCTTTTAGATCACTTGTTCTTAAGATGATTTCACTTTCAGTATCGCTTTTGCTTTCCATCAGCTCTGAAATCTCTTTTCAATCTAAAGACCTTATTTTCGTTTCCTGTCTTTATGCTAACTTTCTCATGAATCTATTTATTGAGTTCAGCTTGTAACCAAGTTGTACTTCTAACTATTCTGTGATATACATTATATTTGTTAATAGCAATGATATTTATAACGTCGATGTAAAGTTTTACCTGGCCAACTGGGCTCCTTCTAGTCTAATTTCGGCCTCCTCTCTATTAGAAGAACGTCTTCATTATTTTCACAGTGGATTTTCTGCAAAGTTTCTTAATAATTACTCCGTCCTACTTCAAACTTTCTTATACTAGATTCTCCATTTTGTTTCTTACCATCTTGGTCTTGAAAGCGTCGTATACCTGAGGTATAATTTTGTGTTCTCTTATTTCTATAATAGCATTTTGAATGTCTGTCTTTGCTTATCTGAAAATTTGAGATAATAGTGGACAAAATTTACATGCTCCAACAACAGTGCAAGTTATCCTGCAAAATCTACAATCTGAAA
>NC_051410.1:26166949-26167951 GCF_015228065.2 Penaeus monodon
AGTATTTTTGCAGGATAACTTGCACTGTTGTTGGAGCATGACAATTTTGTCCACTATTATCTCAAATTTCAGATAAGCAAAGACAGACATTCAAAATGCTATTATAGAAATAAGAGAACACAAATTATACCTCAGGTATACGACGCTTTCAAGACCAAGATGGTAAGAACCAAAATGGAGAATCTAGTATAAGAAAGTTTGAAGTAGGACGGAGTAATTATTAAGAAACTTTGCAGAAAATCCACTGTGAAAATAATGAAGACGTTCTTCTAATAGAGAGGAGGCCGAAATTAGACTAGAAGGAGCCCAGTTGGTCCAGGTAAACTTTACATCGACGTTATAAATATCATTGCTATTAACAACATATATATGTATATCACAGAATAGTTAGAAGTACAACTTGGTTTGCCAAGCTGAACTCAATAAATAGATTCTGAGAAAGTTGGCATAAAGACAGGAAACGAAAATAAGGTCTTTTAGATTGAAAAGAGATTTCAGGAGCTGATGGAAAGCAAAAGCGATACTGAAAGTGCAAATTCATTCTTAAGAACAGTGATCTAAAAGGTCGCAGAAGAAAATGAAATATGGTAAATGTAAGTAACAATTCAACAGGAATAAGCGTTCACATTAATGCCTATCAGAACACTGAAAAACGAAATTGGGAGAGCAAAACTATATATGATTATCTTTAAAGACCGAGAATGAAATGAAGAAAAATGTTAAAAAACAAAAAGGAAACGGGAAACTCAGAAGGGGTTACTGTGCACCTGCATTTATGGATGTTGTCACAATCCAAGTCGTAAATACACCGGAGGAAACTGTGCTTTGACACGTATGGAAAAAAAAGTGAAGCCTCAGACGATGGTGACATATCAGTAACCCAAATGAAGAAAGCAGGAATAGAATTCTATTTTCGCCATAAATATAAAATGAACAACAATTGTGATCTAATGTAATTGTATTTTGCTTTATTAGAGTATACTATCGACCCATTAATGTTTT
>NC_051410.1:26172801-26173383 GCF_015228065.2 Penaeus monodon
TAGATCTCCTCACTTCTTTGTTAATCTGTTCTATATCTACCGCCTTCGACTTTCTCTATCTTTCATTTTCCTCTTTCATCACCTCTTCGAAGTTCTCCTTGTATCTTTTCAAAAGACACTCTCCTCACTTGTCAAGATGTTTCTGTTTTTAGCTTTCATAATTCTAGCTTGTGTATCTTTCCCAGCCCGGTCCCTCTGTTTCGCAGGACGATATAGGTGTTTCTCCTCTTCGTCTGGGTCCAAATGATTGTACAACGCCTCATATACCATCTGTTTTGCAGCTATTACCCCTTTCTTTGTCCTCCATCATATGCCCTTGTACTCTACTCGGTTCTCTTCATCTCCCAGGATATTCCACTTCTTTTTTGCTCATTTCATTTTCTTTATAAAATCTTGAACATTTTTATTCCACCACAAAGATTCTTTGTATTCTTTTCGGTACCCGGATGACATTACAAGTGCCTTCTTAACTGTTTCCCTTAATATTTTCGGTGTATCTGTTCAACTAATTGTCCTTTTCACTTCTTCCCTATAATCTACTCAATAGTCTTAATTCTTTAACTTCCACCATTTGATCTTTGG
>NC_051410.1:26173416-26174287 GCF_015228065.2 Penaeus monodon
GAAATTAATCCTACAGACTACTGTTCGACATAGTGTAACTACACTTTTTCCTCCTATCGCTTTACAATTTCCAATCTTTTTCAAACTAGGCCTCCAGCAAAAGAGATAGTCCACTTGTGTGGCTCCGCCTCCACTTTTATATGCCATGCTGTGTTCTTCGTTCTTGAAACACTTGTCCTTACTCCATATCTGCCCATCACCTTTTCATCTCCTAAGTTCCCTTCGAGAACATGCCCATTGAAATCACTAATCTTTCTTCCTTGGGGAGGCTTCTACCATACCAACTTGTGGGGAATATGCACTAATAACATCCAAAATCACACTTCATTTCCAATTTTGTTCTTATCATTCTATCAGACACTATTTCCTTCTAAAACAAGCTTTTCCCTTAGAATGATCCCAACTCCATTTTTTCTTTTGTCCATTCCCAGTAGAACAGCTTGCACCTTCCTCCATTGTTCGTGGCTTTCTCCCTCTTCCATTTAGTCTCTTGCACACAAAGGGTGTCCGCCCTTCTTCTCTCCATCACGTCAGCCAGCTCTCTCTTTACCGGTCATAGAGACTACATTTAAGGTTCCCATTCTCGCTTCTACACTCTCTCCTCTCCACTTTAGCCGTTGTCTTCGGGCTCGCTCTCCTCCTTGCTTTGTCCTTGGCCTAACAGTAGCCTAATTTTCACCGGCACCCTCCTGGCCTTCAGAGTCGATGGCGGTCGTTGTTACCCCGGCCCACGACTGACCCAGTATGGAAATTTCATTTCTGATCTGCATAACTGATGCAGCATAAGTATTACAGAAGGTGCCCTCCCCCCACAACCCTCCCCACTTATCCAGGCTAGGGACAGGTACTGTTGATGCACTTACTGGATTAT
>NC_051410.1:26184805-26184906 GCF_015228065.2 Penaeus monodon
GAAAATTTTTACTGTTGTCAATAAGTATGATAACAGGGTCGTGTTTGTCTGTATTGGTTTCAGAGTTCTTGTCTTCTCTGTATGTCCATGTGTGTACATAT
>NC_051410.1:26186518-26186896 GCF_015228065.2 Penaeus monodon
CTGACATAATGTGTCTCGAGGAACACGCGCGGAACATGAAAGGAAAAGCACAAAACGACAGTGAGAGAGAGATGGTATGTGAGAGCCTTTTTGTTCTTTTCCTTTCATGTTCTGCGCGTGTTCCTCGAGACACATTATGTCATCCCTCATTTCCGTATTGCTTTGGGGGCTCTGGGGGCGTCGGAGGCTGCAGCGGGATCCGACCTCGTGCGAGCATTTTAAAGTTTAATTGAGCCATTTTCCCGGCCGGCCTTTGGCGTTCCCCTCAGCCTCTCGCCACGGCGCACGTGGAGCAGGACACCAATCTAGAAGGCATTAATATCTCGGCTGCTTCTCGCTTCTACGGCTTCCCTTTTAATGACGTTTCCTTGAAAGCTT
>NC_051410.1:26186933-26187056 GCF_015228065.2 Penaeus monodon
CCACACAGAATTCTCTTTTATATATATTTTGCACACTCGCACACGTATATACAGAAATATCCTTGTAAATTGTCCTGGCTAACGCTTGAAGGAGATAGGAGTTAGAATGAAAAATAATCTTGG
>NC_051410.1:26187090-26187198 GCF_015228065.2 Penaeus monodon
ATGAAAAGGAAAAGATTTTCCATTGCGATACTTTATTTGAAATTGAGAAGGGAGCAATAAAGGAATTAATTGAGAATGCCAGAAGACCCTGATTTAGAATTTGAGTGT
>NC_051410.1:26191322-26193081 GCF_015228065.2 Penaeus monodon
ACCCAGTAAGTGCATCAACAGTACCTGTCCCTAGCCTGGATAGTGGGGAGGGTTGTGGGGGAGGGCACCTCCTGTAATACTTATCTGCATCAGTTATGCAGATCAGAATGAATTTCCATACTGGGTCGTCGTGGGCCGGGGTAAACAACGCCGCCTCGACTCTGAATCCAGGAGGGTGCCGGTGAACATTAGGCTACTGTTAGGCGAGGAGTAAAGCAAGGAGGAAGCGAGCCGAGACCAAGGCTAAAGTGGAGGAGAGAGTGTAGAAGCGAGAAGGGAACCTAATGTATCTCTAGACCGGTAAAAGAGAGCTGGCTGACGGTGATGGAGATAAGAAGGGCGGCACCCTTTGTGTGCAAGAGACTAAATGGAAGGGGAGAAAGCCACGAACAATGAGGATGTGCAAGCTGTTTTCTACTAATAGGACAAAGAAAAAATGGAGTTGGGATCATTCTAAGAAAAGCTTGTTTTAGAGGAATGTTCTGATAGAATGTAAGAACAAAATTGGAATGAAGTGTGATTTTGGATGTTATTAGTGCATATTCCCCCACAAGTTGGTATGGTTAAGCCTCCCAAGGAAGAAAGATTAGTGACTTCATGGGCATGTTCTCGAAGGGAACTTAGAGAGAAAAGGTGATGGGCAGATAGTGGAGTAGGACAAGTGTTTCAAGAACGAAGAACACAGATGGCATATAAAGTGGAGGCGAGCACAAAGTGGACTATCTCCTTTTGCTGGAGGCCTAGTTTGAAAAAGATTGGAAATTGTAAAGCGATAGGAGAAAAAGTGTAGTTCACCCTATGTCCGAACAGTAGTCTGTGTGATTAATTTCAGAATGAACGAGAAGAATGAAAGTAAACCAAAGATCAATGGTGGAAGTTAAAGAATTAGACTCTTGAGTAGATTATGGGAAGAATGACAAGGGACCATTGTTGATCAGATACACGAAATTTAAGGAAACAGTTAGAAGGCACTTGTAATTCATCCGGGTACCGAAAAGATACAGATCTTTGTGTTGAATAAAATGTTCAGATTTATAAAGAAAATGAAATGAGCAAAAAGAAGTGGAATATCCTGGAGATGAGTAACGAGTAGAGTACAAGGGCATATGATGGAGGAAAAAGAGGGTATAGCTGCTAAAACTGATGGTATATGAGGCGTTGTACAATCATTTGGACCCTACGAATAGGAGAACACCTATATCGTCCTCGAACAGAGGGACGGGCCCTGGGGAAAGATACCCAGCTAGCATTATGAAAGCTAAAAACAGAAACATCTTGACAGTGAGGAGAGTGGTCTTTTGAAAGATACAAGGAAACTTCGGAGGTGATGAACGAGAAAATGAAAGATAAGAGGAAAGTCGAAGGCGGTAGATATAACAGATAACAAAGAAGTTGAGAGAGCTATATGAAAATGAAAAATGATAGGCATTAGCCCGTATGATGTAGCCAATAGAAGCATGGAATGTCTGGTAGAAATGCATATGATTCTTACAAGAATGTTTAATTATACAGATGGTTTGTTGAATTGGACAGCGAAAAGATTCCTAATGATGGAGGAACGTGTACTGGTACCGATTTTTCAAGAACAAAGGCATATGTATAGAAACTGTAATAATTACAGAGGTATTAAACTTATTAGCCATTGCATGAAGCTTTGGGAAAACATCTGAAGTTAGGTTGAGAAATGTAATAGTAATCATTGCCACCAGTTTTGGCTTCACGCCAGGACTAGACGAACTGCATTGTTTTTGTAGATTTT
>NC_051410.1:26197496-26198509 GCF_015228065.2 Penaeus monodon
AAAACATTAATAGGGTCGATAGTTACTCTAATAAAGCAAAATACAATTACTTAGATCACAATTGTTTTGTCATTTTATATTTATGGCGAATAAATCTATTCTGCTTCTCATTTTGGTTTACTGATATTTCACCTGCGTCTGAGGCTTCACTTTTTTTCCATACGTGTCAAAGCACAGTTTCCTCCGGTGTATTTACGACTTGGATTGTGATAACATCCATAAATGCAGGTGCACAGTAACCCCTTCTGAGTTTCCCGTTTCCTTTTTGTTTTTTAACATTTTTCTTCATTTCATTCTCGGTCTTTAAAGATAATCATATATAGTTTTGCTCTCCCAATTTCGTTTTTCAGTGTTCTGATAGGCATTAATGTGAACGCTTATTCCTGTTGATTGTTACTTACATTTACCATATTTCATTTTCTTCTGCGACCTTTTAGATCACTGTTCTTAAGAATGAATTTGCACTTTCAGTATCGCTTTTGCTTTCCATCAGCTCCTGAAATCTCTTTTCAATCTAAAAGACCTTATTTTCGTTTCCTGTCTTTATGCAACTTTCTCAGAATCTATTTATTGAGTTCAGCTTGGTAAACCAAGTTGTACTTCTAACTATTCTGTGATATACATATATATGTTGTTAATAGCAATGATATTTATAACGTCGATGTAAAGTACCTGGACCAACTGGGCTCCTTCTAGTCTAATTTCGGCCTCCTCTCTATTAGAAGAACGTCTTCATTATTTTCACAGTGGATTTTCTGCAAAGTTTCTTAATAATTCCTCCGTCCTACTTCAAACTTTCTTATACTAGATTCTCCATTTTGGTTCTTACCATCTTGGTCCTTGAAAGCGTCGTATACCTGAGGTATAATTTGTGTTCTCTTATTTCTATAATAGCATTTGAATGTCTTCTTTGCTTATCTGAAATTTGAGATAAATGGACAAAATTGTCATGCTCCAACACAGTGCAAGTTTCCTGCAAAAATACTACAATCTTGAAATAGTGTGGAAGACTT
>NC_051410.1:26199850-26201467 GCF_015228065.2 Penaeus monodon
ACCCAGTAAGTGCATCAACAGTACCTGTCCCTAGCCTGGATAGGTGGGGAGGGTTGTGGGGGGAGGGCACCTTCTGTAATACTTATGCTGCATCAGTTATGCAGATCAGAAATGAAATTTCCATACTGGGTCAGTCGTGGGCGGGGTAAAAAACGACCGCCATCGACTCTGAAGGCCAGGAGGGTGCCGGTGAAAAATTTGGCTACTGTTAGGCCAAGGAGAAAGCAAGGAGGAGAGCGAGCCCGAAGACAACGGCTAAAGTGGAGAGGAGAGAGTGTAGAAGCGAGAATGGGAAACCTAAATGTAGTCTCTATGACCGGTTTAAAGAGAGAGCTGGCTGACGTGATGGAGAGAAGAAGGGCGGACACCCTTTGTGTGGGAAGAGACTAAAAAGGAAGAGGGAGAAAAGCCACGAACAATGGAGGAAGGTTTTCAAGCTGTTCTACTGGGAATGGACAAAAGAAAAAATGGAGTTTGGGATCATTCTAAGGGAAAAGCTTGTTTAGAAGGGAAATAGTGTCTGATAGAATGATAAGAACAAAAATTTGGGAAAAGAAGTGTGATTTGGATGTTATTAGTGCAATTCCCCCCAAGTTGGTATGTAGAAGCCTCCCAAGGAAGAAAGATTAGTGACTTCAATGGGCATGTTCTCGAAGGGAACTTAGGAGATGAAAAGGTGATGGGCAGATATGGAGTAAGGACAAGTGTTTCAAGAACGAAGAACACAGAATGGCATATAAAAGTGGAGGCGGAGCACCCACAAGTGGACTATCTCTTTTGCTGGAGGCCTAGTTTGAAAAAGATTGGAAATTGTAAGCGATAGGAGGAAAAGTGTAGTTACACTATGTCGAACAGTAGTCTGTAGGATTAATTTCAGAATGAGAAAGAAGAAGAGAATGAAAGTAGAACCAAAGATCAAATGGTGGAAGTTAAAGAATTAAGACTATTGAGTAGATTATAGGGAAAAGTGAAAAGGACAATTAGTTGAACAGATACACCGAAAATTTTAAAGGGGAAACAGTTAAGAAGGCACTTGTAATGTCATCCGGGTACGAAAGAATACAAAGAATCTTTGTGGTGGAATAAAAAGTTCAAGTTTTTTATAAGAAAATGAAATGAGCAAAAAAGAAGTGGAATATCCTGGGAGATGAAGAGAACCGAAGTAGAGTACAAGGGGGATATGATGGAGGACAAAGAAAGGGGTTAATAGCTGCAAAACAGAGGTATATGAGGCGTTGACAAACATTTGGACCAGACGAAGAGGGAGAAACACCTATATCGTCCTGCGAAACAGAGGGACCGGGCTGGGAAAGATACACAAGCTAGAATTATGAAAGCTAAAAACAGAAACATCTTGACAAGTGAGGAGAGTGTTTTTTGAAAAGATACAAGGAGAACTTCGAAGAGGTGATGAAAGAGGAAAATGAAAGATAGAGAAAGTCGAAGGCGGGTAGATATAGAACAGATTAACAAAGAAGTGAGGAGATCTATATGAAGAATGAAAAATGGATAGGCAGTTAGCCAGTGATGTACCAATAGAAGCATGGAAATGTCTGGGAGAAATGGCAATAGGATTCTTAAACAAGAATGTTTAATTATACAGAATGTTGTTGTAAT
>NC_051410.1:26202063-26202356 GCF_015228065.2 Penaeus monodon
CAAGGGGGTTGATAGAGGAGAGGTTGAGGATGCAAGGACTAGAAGTGACAAAGGTAGAAGAATTCAATACATAGGCTCCACTGTCCAGAGTATGGGGTACAGTGAAATGGTGAAGAAAAGGGTGCAGGCAGGGTAGAATGGATGGAGAAAAGTATCGGGAGTGACCCATGAAAAAAGAATATCGATAGATGGAGGATATTTTAAAAACAGTGGTGCCCCCTACAATTTATATGGACTAAAAAACTTAGCACGACAAAAGGGGAGGGAAGCAAATCTAGACTCTGTGACTCAAG
>NC_051410.1:26205994-26207050 GCF_015228065.2 Penaeus monodon
CACAGAAAAACATTTAAGGGCGTAGTATACTCAATAAAGCAAAAAAACAATTAATTAGACACAATTTTTGTTCATTTTTTTATTTATGGGGAAAAAAGAATTCTATTCCTGCTTTCTTCATTTTGGGGTTTCTGATTGTCACCATCGTCTGAGGTTCATTTTTTTCCAACTGTCAAAACACAGTTTCCTCGGTGATTTTCGACTGGATTGTGAAACATCCATAAATGCAGGGGCAGTAACCCCTTCTGAGTTTCCCGTTTTCCCTTTTTGTTTTTAACTTTTTCTTCATTTCATTCCCCGGGCTTTAAAGATAATCATATATAGTTTTTGGGTTCCCAATTTCGTTTTTTAGTGTTCTGATAGGCTTAGTGAACGCTTTTTCCTGTTTAATTGACTTACATTTACCATATTTCATTTTCTTCTGCGACCTTTTTTAAACACTGTTTTAAAAAATGAATTCACTTTCAGTACGCTTTTGCTTTCCATCAGTCCTGAAATTCTTTTCAATCTAAAAGACCTTTTTTTTGTTTCCTGTCTTTATGCTAAATTTCTAGAATCTATTTTTTAGTTCAGCTTTGGGAACCAAGTTGTACTTCTAACTTTCTGTGATATCATATATATGTTTTTTAAAAGCAATGATATTTTTAAACGTCGAGTAAGTTTACCCGGGCCAACTGGGCTCCCTTTTGTTAATTTTGGGCCCCCTCTCTTTAGAAAAACGTTTATTATTTTCACAGTGGGTTTTTTGCAAAGTTTTTAAAAATTACTCCCTCCTACTCAAACTTTCTTTTACTAAATTTTCCCCTTTTGGTTCTTACCATCTGGGCTTGAAAGGTGTATAACCCGAGGTTAAATTTTTGTTCTCTTTTTTTCTATAAAAGCATTTTTAATGTCTGTCTTTGCTATCTAAATTGAGATAATGTGGACAAAATTGTCATGCTCCAAAAACAGGCAAGTTATCCTGCAAAAAAAACTACATCTTGAAATATGTGTGGGAAAAACTTTATATTAATACACAATACAAACACATATTTATGTGGGTGTGGTGTGTGTGGC
>NC_051410.1:26207090-26207330 GCF_015228065.2 Penaeus monodon
TATTATTTTAATATTAATTTTAAAATTTTTAATGTATAAATAAATACATATGATATAATAATTTTTTATATAATTAATTAAAATATAATAATTAATGTTAAGTAAAAACATAGTATTTATATATATATATTATTATATATAATATTTTTTATATATAATAATATTTATTTATAATTAAAAATTTCTATATTTTTATTATATTATAATATATTAATAATTTTTTATAATATTATTTATATT
>NC_051410.1:26207391-26207510 GCF_015228065.2 Penaeus monodon
ATAAGTTTAAAGTTAATACAATACTATGCATGATGTATGTTTGTGTTACCCCCCAAAAAAAACACACACAACCACCACACCCACCAACACAAACAACACCCAAAACCCCACACCACCCA
>NC_051410.1:26210135-26210213 GCF_015228065.2 Penaeus monodon
TGTTAAATTTTGATAAATTTTTGGTTTATAGTTATGAAACCATTATTCCAGTATATTTTTTATCTCCCTTTTGTACGG
>NC_051410.1:26210242-26210739 GCF_015228065.2 Penaeus monodon
TGTGCGACAGTTAAACTAAGCACCCTTAAGATAATGGTTTGGATTTTTCTTTCTGTTTAACGGCATGTTATCGTAGCAACATTCAGTTTTTGCTCTAAAGAAAACAAACTATGGAGTAAGCAGCCCTTAATGTCCAAAGAAAAAGAACTAATCTTGAATGAAAGAAACATCCATTAGGAAAAGAACTATAAATAAAACACTTAATTGGTAGTTGAAATGGATAATCCACCCGTACTTGATAATCACTTCATTATTTCCCAGCCAATTAGGAATTGTTTTACTCTGAGTCTCAGCATCACTGGCTTCTCCTCTGACCTGATCCAGATCTAGTGTTTTTCTCAAAGGGAAAGGGTAAACGGTCCCCCGGGGGCCCAAACCCTCACATCCCCAGCCGGAAATGCCGAGAAGTATATATTACCTGGTAATAAAAAGATATTATATTTGGTAAAAACGTAATCATTAAACTGGAGGGTACACGTAAAGGGAATAGATAAGGG
>NC_051410.1:26211214-26212119 GCF_015228065.2 Penaeus monodon
TCCTGAGATTTGGTTTATTATGATGAAAGAACACACTTTCAACTACAACACTTTGAAAATATTTCAGTGGCGAATAATGTCCGAAAACCTTAAAAAAATCCCTGAAGCAAAGAAACTGACCCCGGCCCTAAATAAAATGCCCACAAAAAACCCCTTGATAATCTACAAAGCTTATTGTTCAATATAAGGGAAATTCCGACGACAAAGCGCTCAGAAGGGGGAAACGACTCTCGCAAAGCTCGGAGGAAGAAAAAAAGGAAAGGCACTCGAAGCACGTAAAGAGAGGAGGTGGAGGGAAGAGGGATAGTGAAGAAAAAAAGTGGAATGCAAGGAGGCGAAAATATTTCAAAATAGCCAGCTTAGTTAAAGTAATAAAGTAACGATAAAAAAAAATTCTGCAATAGGGCAAAATCTTCTTTTCATGGCGCTGGGGCTTTTCTCAGTTCATGAAAAGAGGATATATCAGATGGGGCCACATACAGCTATTCTATTCAGTAATACATCGTGGAAATTGACATCAGGGAGAAAAAGAAATGGGAAAAATTTAATTCATGTCGTTTGGAAACCCCCCTTCCTAGAAGAAACAGAGTTTACTGCCACACTTTAGTAGAGTAGTGCGAATTGGAAAAGTACAAAAAATTAAAAAAGGAACATAATTTTTTTCCAATTTCTCGTAAATATTTTGTCACATTTTCATTCTCACAGAAAAAAATTATTAAAAAACAAGGGCTGAATCATAAATTTTGTTCCAAAAATTTTTTTTTACTCGAAATCTTGGAAAACCTTTGTAAAATGTCTAAATAAAAAAATAGGCCCAAAACCCCTTGAAAATTTTTTTTTATTTGCTGAAATTGACTACCTATAAATCCTCAATAGTGAAATGAAAAGGCCCAGAAAAAAAAAAA
>NC_051410.1:26214748-26215298 GCF_015228065.2 Penaeus monodon
CATATATATGTTTGTGTTAAGAGTGTATGTGATTAATTTCCTTTTTTTATCTTCCAGTTTAAATTTTTCCGGCAGCAGCTCCAGGTATGTGTACAACACGCCGGCCACTTTAAAGAAGACCATACTCTTATTTGGGCAGTGAACGACCTCGGAAGCGTCACAGAGCCTTGTACGACCACACTAATTGCTTCAGGTCAGTGTTTTTACTACTTTTTTCAGTTGCTTGGAATACAATTAAATGGACTTTTTTCACAATTTATCCTTTTACATTAAAAATAGTTCTTTAGAAAATCATAGTACATGACGTATTCATATAAAGGGGGAGAAAACATGTCCTTAAGATATACGATATTTAACCCACCATGAATGGAAGAGATAAATATCACCATAGAGATGGTCCATTTTTGTCTGCAGAGGGGCTGACCCCGTGAGACTGCGCGTGGTTGAAAAGGTCTTCGTCACTCAGGCTTCCTTGTACCCCGATTTGATGGAGGTTGAACAACACTTATTGCTCTGTAAGGGAGCCCTACTTCTCGGGCTTAGGAATAAT
>NC_051410.1:26215577-26216577 GCF_015228065.2 Penaeus monodon
GGTTTACTGCATAATGCAGAGGGGCCCTCTGCGGAATAAAAAAACCCCCACCTTATAGATCATAGTACTCTATTCATTCTGATATTTTTTGGGTAATTACTGCCATGCTCGGGAACTGTTAGAGGTCTATAAAGCTGCAGAAAAAATTAAAATACTCATTTGAAGGGAGATTCTTACAAGTACAACCCAAGCTCATAATTGGTGGGTTTCTATGAAGTCTGCTTTGTTTGCCGTGATTCAGATACCCCCCCCCCCCTATTACTAACCTGGCAGGGCCTTTGCTTCTTTCCATAAGAGAAAGCTGAAATATTTTTACAATTTCTTTTCAACAAGCAAACAAATAGTGACGAGGTAATTCTACCCCATACTCCTCCCCCGCACTTAAAATAACATCTTTTGTATTTACGTCATCTGAGCTCTACAACTTATTGTTGAGCCAATTTTTAGGGAGGACAGATCGTCAAGGCCTATTTTTTCCGTTTTTTTTAAAGAAAAATTACTAAATTATTATCACCAAAATTGGCAGTTGTATTTCGTATTTTGATTTAAAAGGATCTTTTCCCGTTTGTTAGTGTAATACTAATCTTTTGACTATCCCAAGCAATTCGCCAAAAGAGATAGCCAATTTCAATCACACCCCAAAATTTTTTGCCCCCAATCAGTTTGGTTTTATAAAAAAAAAAAAATATTTGATACTTTTTGAATTTGGTGCATCATGTTCAGGCTTCATGACTCAGGTCAAAGACAAGCTTGTTTCCCTAGATTTTCTTCTGCCTTGAGTAGTTAACCATAAGGTTTCTCCTTTTTAAACTTCGAGTCTGTAGGAATAAGGCCATTTTATAATATTACCTTTTTATTAGACAGGCAACCCAAAGTGTTGCTATTGCTGGTATTTAGTGTTTTAATTATATCAAGTTAGGATTCCCCAAGCAATGTTTTGGGCCACTTTTTTTTTATCTTTTATACCATGATATGTGGTAGGGATTTCTTCAATCTCATG
>NC_051410.1:26216732-26217064 GCF_015228065.2 Penaeus monodon
CCACTCCGTCAATTCTGATACTATCATTGACGGGAAAGTCATCAGCTCATGAGCATTAAAATTGCTTATTAATTTTAGATTCTAAATTGACTTTTTTTGGATCATGTCAGAAAAACCCCCCCCTTTTTAGGCTGTACTATGAGAAAATTGGGTTCATTTTCAAAGCTATAATTTTTTCCTCCTATATTTTGCCCTTTTTGAGTATTGCGTCCAGTTTGGATTTTCGGGTCTCACTCATTAAAGCTTTGGGCCCTTCCCCTTTTATGTGCGTCGCCCGCTGTTGTGCCTGTTCGCCAAAAAGCGTCAGGGTTTTCGATGAAAGGTGCATTTTC
>NC_051410.1:26217226-26217322 GCF_015228065.2 Penaeus monodon
CCCTTTCCTTTTCCCCCTTTTTTCATAATTGCTCTCGGGGGCTCTCATTGGGCTAAATTAGTTTTTATTTTCCCCTGCTGCGTATATGGTTCCATC
>NC_051410.1:26217466-26218017 GCF_015228065.2 Penaeus monodon
TCAGTGTGTATATTTGGGTCTACGTTAGGTAACCACTGATACAAAAAGGTTATGACAATCCCCCCCCCCCTCCCCCGGGGCATGGGTGGGGCCAGTGCGAAGGCGTGGGGGGCAAGTGCGGCCGCGACGCCCCAGTTCAGCATCGGCGCCTCGCCCCCCGGGTCGACTACGTGGTGGGTGTTCCTTACAAAAGCAGGGAGGGCGACCCCCCACCTGCTGGGCTTTTTTGCTCAAGGTCGCCCAGAAACCCAGGGTAGTCCGGAGGTATTTGGTTCAAAAAAGTCAGTGTTTTCAGTACCGCCCACTCTGTATACTTAGGAACCCAAACTTCAAAAGGAATTATCACACTTATCCTCAGTCTGTTTTTTTTAGTTTGCAAATGACGCAGATAACCTAATTCTACTGTTATCCATACTACCCTAGACTAGGGGAAATTCTATCGAAATAAATAGAAAAATAAGCCTCTGCATTTTAAATTTGAATATTAAATTACCTTTGAAAGGAAATATCTTCTCTAAATGATATAATGTACGGCGTTTCAAATGTGGTAT
>NC_051410.1:26218667-26218733 GCF_015228065.2 Penaeus monodon
ACCCCCCAAAAAAAAAACCCCGGGCCACACACATACATATATGCGTGTTTTTCCTATTAATAAAAT
>NC_051410.1:26218926-26219594 GCF_015228065.2 Penaeus monodon
TTTGTACATTTTAAATACACACTTTTTGTAACGCCGTATCATTATATCAGTTTTAGAAAGCATATTTTCCTTTAAAAGGTAATTTTAAAAATTTTTCAAATTAATGACAAGCGTTTCCTGGTACTCATTTATTTCGTAGTAAAAGTATCCCTAGTCGTAGTGGTAGTTTTGGTCCCAGTAGAAGTTAGGGCTTCATCTGCGATAATTTGCAATACTAAATAAATTGACATAGGATCCGTCCCTTAAATAACTTCCTTTAAAGCTTAGGTTCCTAAGTACTAAAAGAGTAGGCGGTACTGAAAACACTGGACTTTTTTTAAACCAAATTTTTCCTCCGGACTCACCCATGCGGTTCTGGGCGACCTTGACGAGAAGCCGTCGGGGAGGTAGGGGGTGGGCCTGCCCTGCTTGTTGTAAGCGAACCCCTTCCCACGTATCGAGCCCCGGGGCGAGGTCGCCGTTTCTGAACTCGGGCGTCGGGGCCGACACTTCCCCACCCCCGCCTTGCGCACTGTTCCCACCACCTCCCGGGGGACGGGGAGGGGGGATTGTCGATAACCCTTTGTATAATGTTACACTAAGGGAAGACTCACAAATATACACACTGAATGTTATGCGTATATAGTCTTGTATATATATAATTTTATATTTTATACTATTACTACCCC
>NC_051410.1:26219651-26219780 GCF_015228065.2 Penaeus monodon
CAAAAACACCCCACCAAAACATATATTTTAATGATGAGAATCCATGATACGGCAGCGGGGGAAAATAAAAGACAAATTTAGACTCAATGAGAGTCCCCATGTGCAATTTAAAAAAAAGGGGAAGGAAGG
>NC_051410.1:26219810-26220289 GCF_015228065.2 Penaeus monodon
CCCCCCGGGAATTTGTTAATTTCTTTTTTAAAATTAATTAATAGCAACTTTAGAAACAAATTCATCAGGAAGAAAATTTTTTATACTTTATCCTAAACGATAAATGTCCAGGCCCTTGGGGTGGGGTTAGGAAAAGAAAATGCACGCTTTCACTCGCAAACCCCGACGCGTTTGGGGAACGGCACATCTGAGCAGGCGCGCCTATTAAGAGGAAAGGCCCCCAAAAACTTTGATGGCTTTAGTAAACCGACCCCCAAAATGGAAAAGCAATACCAAAGAAAAACAAAATATGGGGGAAAAAAAATTTAGTCATTGAAAATGAAACCACATTTTCTCAGTAGTACCCGCCTAAGAAAGGGGGTTTTTTTGACATGATCCTAAAAATCCAATTTTGAAAACTAAAATTACATAAGGGATTTTAATGTCTTCACTGAGTGATGACTTTTTCCGTCAATGATAGTATCAGAATTTTCCCGGGG
>NC_051410.1:26220459-26220797 GCF_015228065.2 Penaeus monodon
TGAGATTTGGGAAAAATCCCATCCACATAAACACTGGTATAAAAGATAAAAAAAAAGTGGCCCCAAAAACTTTCCTTGGGGAAATCCTAACCCTTTTATAATTAAAAACACTAATACCCGCAAATGCAACACGTTTTTTGCCCGCTAATAAAAAAGGGGGAAAATTTTTAAAAGGGGGGATTAAATTCCCCAGACTCGAGTTTTTAAAAAAAGGGGAACCTTATTGGGTTAACCCACCTCAAAGGAGAAGAAAAACTAGGGGAAAAAAGCCTTGTCCCTTTTACCCTGATCCCCGTAAGCCCGAAAATGTGCACCCAAAAACAAAAAAGTATCACAAA
>NC_051410.1:26220817-26221487 GCF_015228065.2 Penaeus monodon
AAAACCAAAATGATTGGTTTGGGAGCAAATTTTTGGTGTGATTGAAAATTGGGGTAAGCTCTTTTGGCGAATTGCTTGGGATAGTCATAAGATTAGTAAGTACACTAACAAACGGGAAAAGATCCTTTTAAATCAAAATACAAATACAACTGCCAATTTTGGGATAATATTTAGTAATATTCTTTAAAAAAAACGGAGAAATGGGCCCTTGACGATCTGTACCTCCCTAAGAAATTGGCTCTAACAATAAGTTGTAGAGCTCAGATGACGTAAATACAAAAGATGTTATTTTAAGTGCGGGGAGGAGTATGGGGTAGAATTACCTCGTCACTATTATGTTTGCTTGTTGAAAAGAAATTGTAAAAATTTTCAGCTTTTCTCTTATGGAAGAGAAGCAAAGGCCTGCCAGGTTAGTAATAGGGGGGGGGTATCTGAATCACGGCCAAACAAAGCAGACTTCATAGAAGCCCCCCAATTATGAGTTTGGGGTTTACTTGTAAGAATCTCCTTCAAATGAGTATTATAATTTATTCTGCAGCTTTATAGACCTGCCCTAACATTTTCCACGAGCATGGCAGTAATTATCCCAAAATATCAGAATGAATAGAGTACTATGATCTATAAGTGGTTTGTTTATTCCGCAGAGCCTCTCTGCATTATCCCGTAAACC
>NC_051410.1:26221737-26222264 GCF_015228065.2 Penaeus monodon
TTTTTCCCTAAGCCCCGAGAAGTAGGTCTCCCACTTACCAGAGAAATAAAGTGTTGTTTTCTAACCCTCCATAAAATTTCCGGGGTACAGGAGACCCTGAGTGACGAAGACCTCTGTTCAACCACGGCGCATTTCTCCACGGGCCCAGGCGCTCCTGCAGACAAAATGGACCATCTCTATGGTGTATATTTATCTCTCCATTCAGGGTGGTAAATATCGTATATCTTAAGGACATGTTTTTCTCCCCCTTTATATGAATACGTCATGTACTATGATTTTCTAAAGAACTATTTTTAATGTAAAAGGATAAATTGTGAAAAATGTCCATTTACATTGTATTCCAAGCAACTGAAACAAAAGTAGTAAATCACTGACCTGAAGCAATTAGTGTGGTCGTACAAGGCTCTGTGACGCTTCCGAGGTCGTTCACTGCCCAACATAAGAGTATGGTCTTCTTTAAAGTGGCCCCGCTGTTGTACACATACCTGGAGCTGCTGCCGGAAAATTAAAACTGGAAGATAAAAAAA
>NC_051410.1:26223929-26224005 GCF_015228065.2 Penaeus monodon
GAGGAAAAAAAAAAAGCTCGAAATTTATTTAAAAACATACACATACACATGTGTGTGTGTATGTATTTTATGTAAT
>NC_051410.1:26225150-26226082 GCF_015228065.2 Penaeus monodon
CAATTTCAGCAAATAAAAATCAAACTTTTCAACGGTTTTGGGACACTATATCATTTATTTACTGACATTTCTACCATAAGGATTCCAAGCATTTCGAGTGAAAAAATCTCTGGAACATAATTATGATCTCACTGTCCTTGTGTTCATATCAATTCTATTTCTGTGAGAATGAAAATGTGACGAAATATTTACGAGTAATTGGATGAAAATTATCGTCTCCTTTTTTAATATTTGTACTTTTCCCAATATCGCTGACATACTCGTACTTAAAGTGCTGGCAGTAACACTCTGATTCTTCTATGGAAGAGGGTTTCCAAACGACAGTGTTAATTAAATTATTCCATTTCATTTTCTCCCTGATGTCTAATTCCACGATGTATTACTGAATAGAATAGCTGTATGTAGGCACCATCTGTTATATATCCTCTTTTCACTGAACTCGAGTAAAATGCTCCATGCGCCATGAAAAGAACTGAGTTTGTCCTATTGCATGAACTTTTTTTTCACTCGTTACTTTATTACTTTAACTAAGCTGGCTATTAGAAATTATTTACGCTCTCCTTGTCATTCCCACTTTCTCTCTCTTCACTATTCCTCTCTTCCTCTCCACCTCCTCTCGTTTACGTGCTTCGAGCTGCCTTTCTCCTCTTTTCTCTCCTTCCCCCCGGGCCTTGGGGCGAGGTCGTCCCCTCATTCCCTGGCCCCTCTTGTCGTCGGAATTACCCTTTTTTATTGACAAAAAAGTTTTTGTAATTTATAAAGGCTTTTTTAATGCTGGGCATTTTTATTTTAGGGCGGGTCGTTTTTTTTTGCTTCAGGGGGTTTTTTTTTACAGGTTTGCGTGCATTTAAATTTGCCACTGAAATATTTCAAAATGTTGTAGTTTTAAAATGTGCTTCTTACCCTCCCTAATAAAACCCAAAACTCAGAGA
>NC_051410.1:26226544-26227112 GCF_015228065.2 Penaeus monodon
GGGGTTTCCCCTTTAAACTATTCTCCCCTTTTACGTGCTACCTTCCTCATTTAAAGTTACTGTTTTTTTTACCATAATTAATTTTGTCTTGTATTATCCATTTTAATATATAAAATTTTTCTCCCCGGCATGTTCAAGGGGTGGGGGAAAGGGGGGAGTGTTTTTGGGGCCCTGGGAGACCGTTTTCTCCTTTTCCCTTTCTGAAAAAGCACTGAGACTGGGTCGTGCTCAAAAAGGGGAAACCAGTGAGCTGAGACCCAAATAAACCCCCTTTTCCCAATTGGCTGGGAAATAAAAGAAGTGATTATCCCAAATAAGGGGGGATTTCCATTTCCAACTCAATTAAGTGTTTTAATTTTTTAGTTCTTTTTTTTCCCAATGGATTTTCTTTCAAATTTAGGTTAGTTTTTTTTTTCTTTTGGGCATTAAAGGGGTGCTTACCCCCATAGTTTGTTTTTTTTAGGGGCAAAAACTGAAAGGTTTCTAAAAGATAACAAAGGGCCCTTAAAAAAGAAAAAAAAAACCCCAAAACCATTATCTTAAGGGTGCTTAGTTTAACTGTCGCACA
>NC_051410.1:26227141-26227221 GCF_015228065.2 Penaeus monodon
CCGTACAAAAGGGAGATAAAAAATATACTGGAATAATGGTTTCATAACTATAAACCTAAAGATTATCATGAAATTCATAC
>NC_051410.1:26228175-26228303 GCF_015228065.2 Penaeus monodon
GCCCCATAGGGGTACAAAGGCCCCATCAATCATATTTATTGTATCTACCCATCCCCTAAAAATGGCCTAGACTGTTACGGTTTAGCAACAGCAGCGTCGTGGAGTTTCATCTTTTTTTTTATAAAAAA
>NC_051410.1:26230199-26230274 GCF_015228065.2 Penaeus monodon
GTTTTTTTTTTTTTGGATGTTAAAAAATTTTTTTAAAAATTAAGAAATAAAAAAGAGAGAGGTTGTGTGGGGGGG
>NC_051410.1:26230814-26230997 GCF_015228065.2 Penaeus monodon
AATAAAGAGATATAGAGAGAGAGAGACGAGAGAAGAGACGAGATAGAGTAGAGAGGGATGACAGATAGAGAGATAGAGTGAACAGGAGTATATATATAGAGACAGAGATAGATATATGAGATAAAGAGAGAGAAGATATAGAGATGATGGTGGGTGTGTGTTGGGGTGTGTGTGTAGGGTTCC
>NC_051410.1:26231044-26231206 GCF_015228065.2 Penaeus monodon
ATATAGGTGAGAGATGATATGAGATAGATGAGAGAGAGATAGAGTATAGATAGATGAGAGAGAGAGGGAGAGATGAGATATATCGAGAAGAGGAGAATGGATGAGAGAGAGGAGAGAGATCGAGAGAGAGAATAGAAGAGATAGAATGCAGCGGGTGTGTGT
>NC_051410.1:26235055-26235132 GCF_015228065.2 Penaeus monodon
AGTAGAATTTAGTATGGTATACTTCCATGTTTTCTTACCATTATATCAACATGGAAGAGTGTTTGGCTATTTCCACA
>NC_051410.1:26239775-26240425 GCF_015228065.2 Penaeus monodon
TTCCCCACTTAGCAGACATGTTGCACACATACTGGACCCCTGCTCCGATACTAAGTTCTGTAAGATCCTGGCAGCCACCATCTTCACCTTTCACAGATTGTAGTGTGCCTGTGTAGCGTGCCATATACGGCTGGCACAGTACTGGTCCCTATACCTACATAGTTAACTCTGTCACACCTACCCGGGCCTCACAGGACACAGGCATCTCCAGCCCTGGGCCCACCATCATCTAACAGATTTACCACCAGTTGACTTCTGAGGTGGGCTGGTTAGAGCGTACTTTTCATGGAATCCGGCAATTGCTACCCAGACCAGAGCGCCCCATTGGTAGGACCTCGGTACTCAGGCATGAAATCCGTTACAGAAGGATGCAAAGACGGTCATATTCCTGCATACGTGTACCGCATAGCAGTAGGCAAGCTTCAGTGAAACAGATATCAAAACTTTTAGAGATGGATCTTATAGAAACAAGCACCTACCATGGAGTGCCCCCATGAATTCAAGGTGCCAAAGGGAAAAGAAGCTCCCTACGTCCCGTAGTAGGACTATCGTAAACTAAAATGCTCTCACTATTCCCGATCGTTTCCCATCCCTCGCTACGGATCGCTTCTGCAGGATGTGGGTAAAGGGACATTCCGTGTTCTCCACTA
>NC_051410.1:26240538-26241266 GCF_015228065.2 Penaeus monodon
CAGGAATTCCCCTATTTAAATTTTCTCGTCTTTGCGCCATTATCATGGCTGGTTTAGTGGGTAACACTGTCTTTTTTTATACCTCGGACGACTTGCTAATTGTTTCTAATGATGATTTTTATGACTGACCATGAAGAAGCTTAGAAAGTTTTTCAGAGGACTGTCCGAGGCAGGTTAACTATAAATCTAAGAAATGTCATTTTTCCAAGAGCGTTGAATACTTAGGGCACACTATCAACTCCGATGGTATATCACTAAACCCAGTAAAGTCAAAGATATATTGGGATTTCCCGCCCCAAACAATGTCAAGCAAGTTAAGTATTTCCTGGTTTAGCGGGATTTTAACGACATTAATAAAGGGGATTTGCCTCCATAGCTCACCACTCTCAAAGTCTTATCGAAGGACGCTTCATTCCTTTGGTCAATTGAACAACAACAAGCATTTGCACATAAAGAAGCTCCTGGCGAGTCCCTGTCCTCGGTTTCCCCGATTTTAAACAACCTTGCGTGCTCGCAACTGACGCCTCGTGCACGGGTTTGGGTGCGCCCTCATGCAGAGGTCTGCCGGGCGGCCCTCCAACCCATAGCTATGCTAGCCAGAAAAAACTGAACGCGGCAGAGTCTCTTACGCAATCACGACCTAGAAGCGTTTGCTGTTGTTTTTGGTCCCTGAACATTTCAGGGAGATTGTCCTGGGATACGATATCGAGGGTCTGACAGACCAGCGG
>NC_051410.1:26241403-26241670 GCF_015228065.2 Penaeus monodon
GCACTGTGTTTTCATCCGATCGTCCCACCAGTAGCTGACGACGTACGCAAAGCAACAGAGGAGATCATTTATTCTGATTGGATTACACTATTAGAAAGCAAATCCGTCATTACCTGCCCAGACGATCCACATTCCCACGAGGGACCTTTTCTCGAGGATGGCCTAATGTTCCGCCGTTCCGCCCGGGGAAAGGGCGTGGGATCCCCGCCAGAGACAACACATACAATCAGCGGGTTAGTCCCTGCGACTCTTTACCCACGGTATGGA
>NC_051410.1:26241997-26243187 GCF_015228065.2 Penaeus monodon
GCTACGGTCGGCCCGCGCGGTGTGGAAAAATGTAATTTGTAGAATAACACCCCAGATGAGAGTGTTTCAGATAATGGGTCGAATTCAACAACTCTTCCTACATTCTCTCTGCAGTATGCTCAGGATCAGAAGATCAAATATATTCCCCTATAGGCGCAGGCTAATGGGAATACGGAGAGAATGAATAGGACGATTCCTAAGCATGATCGCGGACATCACTTGCTTCTTCCACTTCCTGTTGGGATGTTATGGGTACCTATCATTTCAGTGGCCATTCAATAGTACTTTCCACAGTCCTTAGGGATACCCTCATCTCTATCATTTATGGCGAGGACAGACGTTTGCCATGTGACTGTGGAACAGCGACTGTTACCGGTTTATGATGACAAACTTACGTCAAATACCTCTGCGTAAGAAGCAGGGAATTTATAAAAATTGCACGTGATCATCTGAGAGTGGAAAAGGGACAGGATCATTAGACAACAAAACAAGCTTGCACGACGTAAAACACAGTGACGTGGTATGCTCGTTTTCCACTTAGTTACTGACAGGGACTGTTCCGTCACCCAAGCTTTCACCAAGTTCGAGGGTCCTTATAGAGTTTCATTGGTCAGAAATAACAAGGCGTTATGCAAAGCCTAGTAACCTCCTCTCAGTCCTGGTTTCCAATTCGACACCCTTAAGCTAGCCAGCAGACATTACGAGACGAGTTTTATAAACAGAACCCAGTGACGCTGACAATCTCCCCCAACAGATGACGCTCCCCCGCTCCTCCTATTTCTCTCATTAACCTGTCGGCGCTTCCCTCCCCGGCTTCCTACCTAATACGAAAAGGCGCTTTACTTGAAGACGTTGGTATATTGCATTCGTCGGAACACTCGGGAGGTAGATATCAGCCTTGCATCCTCCCCTCTTCATAAACACCGCATCTACACACCTCTCCCTGATAGGACAGTACTCACACACAGTTACCACGGACAACTTACTTCACCACGGTTCAGGCTGACTCATTACAATCATTTCTAAAAACGTATCTCAGATACGATCTGTTACCCTTAAGGACAGACTACCGCGCCCACGGCCAGTCGTGTCCGCCCGGTTTATTCAAATTCTAGGCGGACGCTCACTTCGTACTTATGCGGGCATCGGACCACACATGATGAGCCTTAACGCTCGTTTCGTGATTATGA
>NC_051410.1:26243404-26243574 GCF_015228065.2 Penaeus monodon
TCGTCATGACTTATCCTGCCGTTTCATGGTACTGTTATGCCCTACTTATTCCCCCCACAGCTTCTGGCTACGTTCGTTGACCGTATCTCAAAACCACTTCCCTACCGACCTTGTTTCGCTTACTAATATTACTCTTCTTTACCACAGCTAGACGCCTTCGATTACTCATT
>NC_051410.1:26247813-26247907 GCF_015228065.2 Penaeus monodon
GGTGTTTGGGTGTGGTGTTGGTGTGTGGTGTTTTGGGTTGTTGGTGTGGGGGGTGGGGGGTGGGGTGGGTGTGGGGTTGGTGTGGGGGTGGGTG
>NC_051410.1:26250599-26250778 GCF_015228065.2 Penaeus monodon
ATGAGGTAATGAGAAGGAGATCTAGCTGGAGTAAAGAAGAGAATTATTAGTAAGCGAAAACAAGGGTCGGTAGGGAGGGTTGTGGAGATACGGTCAACGAACGTAGCCAGAGCTGTTGGGGGACTAAGTGTAGGGAATAAAACAGTACCATGAAACGCAAGGATAAGGTCATGGACGAG
>NC_051410.1:26251012-26252027 GCF_015228065.2 Penaeus monodon
ATAATCAACGAAAACGAGAGCGTTAAGTCATTCATGTGTGGCGATGCCGAATAATAACGAGTAGTAGCGTCGCCATAAATTGAATAAAAACGCGGCGACTAACGACGTTGCCGTGGGCGCGGTAGTCTGTCCTTAAAGGGTAACAAATTGTATCGAGATACGTTTAGAATGATAGTAAGAGTCAGCCTGAACCGGTGGTGGAGTAAGGTTGTTCGTGGTAACTGTGTGGGAGTACTGGCCTATTCAGGGAGAGGTGTTAGATGCGGTTGGTTGTTATAGAAGGAGGGGAGGATGCCAGCCTGATATCTACCTCGGACGTTAGTTTCGACGGAATGCAATTTCCAACGTCTTCAAGTAAAGCGTCCTGTTCGTAGTAGAGTAAGCCGGGATGGAAGCGGCCGAGAACCGCACCCCGGACAGGTAAGGAGAGATAGGAGGAGCGGGGAGGGAGCGTCACGTGGGGGGCGATATGTCAGCGTCACTGGGGTTTATGGTTATTAAAACTCGTCCTCGTAATGTCTCTTGGCTAGCTTAAGGGTGCGAAGTGGAACCAGGAGTGAGAGGAGGTGACTAGGATTTGCATACACGCCTTGTATATTTCTGACCAATGAAACCTCTATAAGGACCCTCGAACTTAGGTGAAAGCTTGGTGAAGGAAAAGTCCTGTCAGTAAACTAGTGGAAACGGAGCATTACCCACGTCAATGTGTTTACTCGTGCAAGCTTGTGTGGTTTGTCGAATGATCCTGTCCCTTTCCACTTCAGATGATCACGTGCAATTTATAACATCTCCTGCTTCGTACGACATAAGCTAATTTACGTAGTTGTCATCAAAACGGTAACAGTCGCGTTCCAGCAGATCCACATGGCAAACGTCTGTCTCGCCCATTGAAATGATAAAATGAGGGAATTCACCTAAGGAGCTGTGGAAAGTACTATTTGATGGCCATTCTGAATGATAGGTACCCATACATCCCACCCGGAAGTGGAAGAAGCAAGTGATGTCCGCAGAACAT
>NC_051410.1:26252581-26252854 GCF_015228065.2 Penaeus monodon
TCAATACCCGTGGGTACAAGAGTCTCAGGGATAACCAGCTGATTGTATGGTGTCTCTGGCGGGATCCACGCCCTTCCCAGGGGCGGAACGGGACGCGGCGGAACAGAGAGGCCATCTCGAGAAAAAGGTTCCCTCGTGGGAATGTGGATCGTCTGGGCAAGGGTAATGACGGATTGCTTTCTGATGTGTAATAAATCAAATAAATAAGTGGATCCTCCCTCTGTTGCTTGCGTACGTCGTCAGCTACTGGGACCATCGAGATGAAAAACAGGC
>NC_051410.1:26252997-26254182 GCF_015228065.2 Penaeus monodon
ACGATGGTCTGTTCAGAAACCTCGAGATCGTTTATCCCAGGACAATCTCCCTGAAATGTTTTCAGGGACCAAACAACAGCCAAGCTCTAGGTCAGTGATGTGTAACGAGACGTCTGCCGCGTTCAGTTTTTGCTAGCATAAGATATGGGTTGGAGGCGCACGGCCAGACCTATGCATGAGGGCGGCACCCAAAACCCGTGCACGAGGCGTCAGTTGCGAGCACAAAAGGGCTTGTAAAACGGGGAAACCTGAGGTGGACAGGGGACTCCCGCCAGGAGCTTCTGTAATGTGTCCAAATGGGCTGTGCTGTTCAATTGACCAAAAGAATGAGGCGTCCTTCGATAAGAGCTTTGAGATCAGTGGGTGAGTTATGGAGGCAATCCCTTTATGAATGGTCGGTAAAATCCCGCAAACCAAGAAAGACTTAACTTGCCTTGGACATTGTTTGGGGCGGGAAAATCAATATCTTTGAACGTAGATTAGGTGATATACCATCGCGGTGATTAGTGTGCCTAAGTATTCAATCGCTCTTGAAAAAAAATGAACATTCTTAGGATTTAAGTATAAACTGCCTCGGAACAGTCTCTGAAAACCTTTCTAGGCTTAACTTCATGGGTCAGAACATCATTAGAAACAATTAGCAAGGTCGTCGAGTCGTCGGAGGTATAAAAAAGACAGTGTTACCCACTAAACCAGCCTGATAAATGGCCAGAAGAAGAGAAAAATGTAAATAGGGAATTCCTGAGCCGAATGGCATTGGACTTGAATTGAAAAATGACCTTGTGGGTGGAAAAGGCGTAAACGCTCGAGAACTTTCGTCGAGGTCTACTTGAATAAGAAACCTGCCTGCAACTAGGGAAGAAACACGGAATGTCCCTTTCCCACATCCTGCAGAGCGATCGTAAGCGAGGGGATGGGGAAACCGATCGGGTAATAGTGAGAGCATTTGAGTTTACGAAGTCCTAATTACGGGGGGGACGTAGGGAGCCGTCTTTCTTTGGGCACTAAGATCATGGGGGCACTCCATGGTGAGGGCTTGGTTCTATTAGAATCCATCTCTAAAAGTTTGATATCGTTCACTGAAAGCTTGCCTAAGGCTATGCGGTACACGTAATGCAGGAATGGAATATAGACGGCTTGGATCCTTCTGTAAACCGGATTCAGCTGATACCGAGTCCTACCAAT
>NC_051410.1:26254214-26254567 GCF_015228065.2 Penaeus monodon
CGCTCCGGGGTGGGTAGCAATTGACGGGAATTCCATGATGAAAAGACGCGTAAAACAGCCTAACTTCGGGAGAAGTCAACTGGTGGTACATCTGTAGATGAGGTGAGCCCATGGCTGGAGATGCATGTGTTGTGAGGCCCGGGTAGGTGTGACAGAGGTAAAACTAATGGTAGACTTGATAGTGGACCAGTCACTGTGCCAGTCCGTAGATGGCACGCTACGGCACACTACAATCGGTGCAAGGTGGAAGGATGGTGGTTGCCAGGACCTTACAGAAATGATTATCGGAGGCAGGGGTCCACGTAGTGTGTGCAAACATGTCTGCTAATGGGGGAAGGAGTATCGCTGGGCAG
>NC_051410.1:26261546-26261775 GCF_015228065.2 Penaeus monodon
GATGGAGAGAGTGAAGGGAACGTACGAGTGGACGTGAGCTTCCCGCCAGGCGCTATCTGGTCGTCACACCACCAAGGGCCTGCACGTGCGTGCCCAGGAGAGAGGTTGACGATACGCCTCGAGTTCGACTGGACCCTTCCTGCCCCTTACTCCGTGCCAACACACCAAGCTCTCGTCGTCTGCTCTGGCATGTCTCTTGTTCTACTGTTTTACTCCTCAAAGAAGATCG
>NC_051410.1:26262315-26262992 GCF_015228065.2 Penaeus monodon
TCTCTGAGATTTGGTTTATTATGATGGTAAGAAGCACACTTTCAACTACAACACTTTGACAATATTTCAGTGGCGAATAATGTCACGCAAACCTGTAAAGAAATCCCTGAAGCAAAAGAAACTGACCCCGCCCTGAAATGAAATGCCCAGCATAAAATGCCTTGATAAATCTACAAAGCTTATTGTTCAATATAAAGGGTAATTCCGACGACAAGAGCGGCTCAGGGAATGAGGGCACGACTCTCGCTAAGCTCGGAGGAGAGAAAAGAGGAGAAAGGCAGCTCGAAGCACGTAAACGAGAGGAGGTGGAGGGACGGTTAACCTAAGAGAGGAATAGTGAAGAGAGAGAAAGTGGGAATGACAAGGAGAGCGTAAATAATTTCTAATAGCCAGCTTAGTTAAAGTAATAAAGTAACGAGTGAAAAAAAAGTTCATGCAATAGGACAAACTCAGTTCTTTTCATGGCGCATGGAGCATTTTACTCGAGTTCAGTGAAAAGAGGATATATAACAGATGGTGCCTACATACAGCTATTCTATTCAGTAATACATCGTGGAATTAGAAATCAGGGAGAGAATGAAATGGAATAATCTAACACGGAAATATCTAGTTTAAGTGTTGCACTATATAGCGACAGTTTAGGGCGCACAACACATACTTGCCAAATATATAAAATG
>NC_051410.1:26263181-26263580 GCF_015228065.2 Penaeus monodon
TTTCATTCTTTACCCATGCCATATACTGGTCTGGCATATGTAATTATCCTACAATAACAAATAGGCGATAACAGTGTAGTTTAGAAACCCTCTTCCATAGAAGAATCAGAGTGTTACTGCCAGCACTTTAAGTACGAGTATGTCAGCGATATTGGGAAAAGTACAAATATTAAAAAAGGAGAGAGTAATTTTCATCCAATTACTCGTGAATATTTCGTCACATTTTCATTCTCAAAGAAATAGAATTGATATCAACACAAGGACAGTGAGATCATAATTATGTTCCAGAGATTTTTTCACTCGAAATGCTTGGAATCCTTATGGTGGAAATGTCAGTAAATAAATGATATAGTGTCCCAAAACCGTTGAAAAGTTTGATTTTTATTTGCTGAAATTGAC
>NC_051410.1:26263762-26263875 GCF_015228065.2 Penaeus monodon
CTACCTTAAAATTCCTTTGTTAAAATCATATTTTTTGTTGAATGTTTTGATTAAGTGAAATATTGGAGTTACTCACGCGTTCAGACATTGCACGTCACATAACACAAAAGATT
>NC_051410.1:26264069-26264250 GCF_015228065.2 Penaeus monodon
CAAAAGATTATGCACTCGCGGCTTCTAATGGCCATTCAACAGCTCGAACGGCTAGTAGGAATGTAGATCGGCACATCGCGCCATTGGACTTCGGCGAGAGATGGATAACCAGGCATTCATTGGGAAGCACTATGACTAATGAAATCGCGAGCACGAACTCACAGTGTATTCTTGCGAAGTG
>NC_051410.1:26267812-26268376 GCF_015228065.2 Penaeus monodon
CATATATATGTTTGTGTCAGAGTGTATGTGATTAATTTCCTTTTTTTTATCTTCCAGTTTGAATTTTCCGGCAGCAGCTCCAGGTATGTGTACAACACGCCGGCCACTTTAAAGAAGACCATACTCTTATGCTGGGCAGTGAACGACCTCGGAAGCGTCACAGAGCCTTGTACGACCACACTAATTGCTTCAGGTCAGTGATTTACTACTTTTGTTTCAGTTGCTTGGAAGACAATATAAATGGACATTTTTCACAATTTATCCTTTTACATTAAAAATAGTTCTTTAGAAAATCATAGTACATGACGTATTCATATAAAGGGAGAGAAAAACATGTCCTTAAGATATACGATATTTACCACCATGAATGGAGAGATAAATATACACCATAGAGATGGTCCATTTTGTCTGCAGGAGCGCCTGACCCCGTGGAGAACTGCGCCGTGGTTGAACAGAGGTCTTCGTCACTCAGGGTCTCCTGTACCCCGGGATTTGATGGAGGGTTAGAACAACACTTTATTGCTCTGGTAAGTGGAAGACCTACTTCTCGGGGCTTAGGAATAA
>NC_051410.1:26268624-26268702 GCF_015228065.2 Penaeus monodon
GGTTTACTGCATAATGCAGAGAGGCTCTGCGGAATAAACAAACCACTTATAGATCATAGTACTCTATTCATTCTGATA
>NC_051410.1:26268825-26269339 GCF_015228065.2 Penaeus monodon
GCTTCTATGAAGTCTGCTTTGTTTGGCCGTGATTCAGATACCTCCCCCCCCCCTATTACTAAACCTGGCAGGGCCTTTGCTTCTCTTCCATAAGAGAAAGCTGAAATATTTTACAATTTCTTTTCTACAAGCAAACATAATAGTGACGAGGTAATTCTACCCCATACTCTTCCCCCGCACTTAAAATAACATCTTTTGTATCTACGTCATCTGAGCTCTACAACTTATTGTTAGAGCCAATTTCTTAGGGAGGTACAGATCGTCAAGGCCTATTTCTCCGTTTTTTTTAAAGAATATTACTAAATTATTATCACCAAAATTGGCAGTTGTATTTCGTATTTTGATTTAAAGGGGATCTTTTCCCGTTTGTTAGTGTAATACTAATCTTATGACTATCCCAAGCAATTCGCCAAAAGAGCATAGCCCAATTTCAATCACACCATAATTTGCTGCCAACCAATCAGTTTGGTTTTATAAAAAAATAAAAAAAAATACTTGTGATACGTTTTTGAAT
>NC_051410.1:26269420-26269561 GCF_015228065.2 Penaeus monodon
TAGTTAACCATAAGGTTCTCCTTTTTTAAACTCGAGTCTGTAGGAATTAATAGCCCATTTTATAATATTTACCATTTTATTAGACAGGCAACAACGTGTTGCTGTTGCTGGGTATTTAGTGTTTTTAATTATATCAAGTTA
>NC_051410.1:26269826-26270161 GCF_015228065.2 Penaeus monodon
CTCCGTCACATTCTGATACTATCATTGACGGCAAAGTCATCAGCTCAGTGAAGACATTAAAATTGCTTATGTAATTTTAGATTCTAAACTGACTTTTTAGGATCATGTCAGAACAACCTCCTTTCTTAGGCTGTACTACTGAGAAAATGTGGATTCATTTTCAATTACTATAATTTTTTCCTCCTATATTTTGCCTTTCTTTGAGTATTGCTGTCCAGTTTGGATGTCAGCTCATCTAAAGCTTTTGGACCGTTCCTCTTCACAGTGCGTCGCCTGCTCAGTATGTGCCTGTTCGCCAAACGCGTCAGGGTTTGCGAGTGAAAGCGTGCATTTTC
>NC_051410.1:26270245-26270394 GCF_015228065.2 Penaeus monodon
AAAGTTGCTATTAATAAATTTAAACCTGAAATTAACAAATTCCGGTTGTTATGTTGTTGTTTTTTCATTTTTTTATCCTTCCTTTCCCCTTTTTTCATAATTGCTCATCATGGGGACTCTCATTGAGTCTAAATTAGTCTTTCATTTTC
>NC_051410.1:26270596-26270978 GCF_015228065.2 Penaeus monodon
AAAGGATTATCGACAATCCCCCCTCCCCGTCCTCCGGCGCAGGTGGTGGAGCCAGTGCGCAAGCGCGTGGTGGCGAACGTGTCGGCCGCGACGCCCGAGTTCAGCATCGGCGACCTCGCCCCGGGACTCGACTACGTGGTGCAGGTGTTCGCTTATAACAAGCAGGGCAGGTCGACCCCCTACCTGCTCGACGGCTTCTCGCTCAAGGTCGCCGAGAACCGCATGGGTGAGTCCGGAGGATTTTGGTTCAAATAGTCCAGTCTTTCTCAGACACCGCCTACTCTGTAGTACTTAGGTACCTATGCTTCAAAGGAAGTTATCAGCACTGTATCCTCATGTCATGTTTATTTAGTATTGCAAATGTATCGCAGATGAAGCCATA
>NC_051410.1:26271028-26271115 GCF_015228065.2 Penaeus monodon
GAAGTAAATGAGTACCAGTGAAGCGCTCTGTCATTAATTAGAATATTTAATATTACTTTTGAAAGGAATATATGCTTCTCTAAACTG
>NC_051410.1:26274133-26276353 GCF_015228065.2 Penaeus monodon
TGCCAAGGAATTTTGTAAGATTAGTAACCTGATAATAGATTTACACATGAAAATGATTATCTAGCATTTATTTAGATCATGCTTATTCACAAAACACAAAAATCAGCGTTAGTGATAACATTCAGCATCACGCATCCCCATGTGTCGCTGCCAAACATGGAGGTACTTATCACCATTCAATTGAAAGTATGATTATTAATGATATTCAAATTCACTTTCATATTAATGCACTGTAATTTTAAACATGGTGATAGAACAATATTAAGTATGAGATTAAACGCCTTTGAAATGTAACATTACCATTAAAGAAAGGAAAATACAAATATTAGTTATCAAACATGTTTCTCATTCACCTTTCCACTTTCTTCCATTATTCATCATATAATTAATTTAATCAGTTAATCAATTACCTCTGCAAATACTCTACAAAATAATGTTGTAGTAAATATCACAGTAAATACCTTAATTAATTAAGTATGATGCAGGAGGTTCACCTCGCTTTGAATCAAGCGGGTAAACATATTATTTGTGATATGTGACTACTAATGATACAGACATCGATCTACAGGAATTGGTTTCGTTCTACTGGTATTCACACAAACAGATTTATTAATGCTATACGCCGTAGTATCCTTGTTCTCTGAAAACTTAATGTTTCTTGAGTTAAAAGCAAAGTGGATATGAGTATGAATCCTGCAGCAACCAGGATTCATAGCCAATTCATATTTCGACAGTCTAATGTCGTCACAATCAATATGCCGACCTCTGTGGCCGTAATCATCTGAGGCGGAAAAAGAGCGCAATATTTTTAAGACCACTTCGGAGAACAGCATGCCTGAACTCTGTATCACTTAGTCGAAATAAGGTTATTAGACGCCGACACCAGCAGCAGAATGTGTGCGAAGGAAGAGCGGACAGCCGACGAAACCAATTCTTCCTGGAGTATATCTCTTAAACCAAATCAAACATAACTTAGTCAGAAATGTAGGCCTATCCTTCATACTTCGAATATTTATTTTCCATCCATATCCAGACAAATTCTTCCGCAAAGCTAGCAGAGTCAGCGTCCAACAAGTCAGCGTGACTCTGCTTACGTCGTTAAAGAATATTAGTTTTACGGCGGTAAAAGTACCCATGGGCGAACTTGGATAGCTTTCACTGCAATGTTTCAAGCGCAATAAACTACAGTAGTTTGCATGTTGCGATGGTTTTACTCCTTTTCGATTTATAGTTCATTATGACCGCAGTAAGCAAACGTTTGCAATGGTAGTTACAGAAAGAAACTGCCTTTAATTATCTTTTCCATGCACTTTCATGCAATTAATTTTCATACACGTTCATGCAATTACAAAGAAGCTCTTTTAGGGAGACTGTTCTTTCAGTTTAATACTATCCAGATAGACTGCATCTTAAAGAGATCAGGAAATATGACGTAAGATTCATTGTTCTTCCACGTTCCATATCATTTCATCACAATCAATATGCCGATATAAAAATTCCCTGATCCTTCCACAGACTCAGGTTCTGGTGGGCCGAGCACGGGCGCCTCCCCGCTGCTGGCGCTGTTTGTGGGCGTCGTGGCAGCCTTTGTCCTCACGCTTACCGTCATCATCGTGGTCACGAAACTGCGGTGTAGGGCGCGAGCGTCGGCGCAGGACCGCGGGGAGGGCGCGGCTGCCGCTCGCGGAGACGACAGCGAGGATGAGGGTCTCCGCGGCCGTGGCGCCACGCTGGCCAGGGAGGGCAGACGGAGCTCCGTCGAGGTCAAGCTCATGTCCGTCATGAGGCACGAGGAGGACGACCTGGCAGACGACGTCCTAAAGCAGCAAGCGAAGACTCGAATCCAAGAGCACGGTGAGGACGTCTGCTTTTCCGAGTTTCTGTCCCTCAGTGCTCCACCTGCTTCCCTGTCTCCCTTCCGCCCATTTCCCGTTCGATGCTTCACTTCTTCCTCTTTTATTATTCAACACGCCAGTTGCTCCGCTTATTCAGCATTGTCATAGAAGACTGAGAAGCGAAACTGACCTCAAAGCAGATTATACGTGATCAACAGGCTTCCTGTAAAAGCGTATATAGATATATCTATGCGTCTACCTATATCTACCTATTTACCTATAACCATCTTTTTTATATAAATCTTTATGATTACAAACACACATACATATAAATTAGATTAATTATAAAACTTCAATACACAAATATTTTCTTTCTTTTTGTACT
>NC_051410.1:26280565-26280721 GCF_015228065.2 Penaeus monodon
GTGTGTGTATTTATGGTTATCATTTGTATTAGTTTAGCCTTTTAAGAATGAAAAGGGGTGTTTTCAGACTCTGTGAAGGCTGCCACATAACATTTGTGTTTTGGCAGAAATTCGCACTTGAATTTTCTTTCCATTATACACAATGCTACATAAGAT
>NC_051410.1:26280793-26281109 GCF_015228065.2 Penaeus monodon
TTAACAAGACACTTTATGGCATGTCTCTTTTGGAATGCGTAGGAACGATTTCATACATGCAATGCAGCCCCATCTCTTACTAACAAACTGCAGGATTAAGGTGCTGTATAGAAAGTCAAGATATTGTGTATAATTACCTGTCATTAGTTACCAAATTATGAAATATTCTTCCTTCATTCTGACCCCAAATATGTTAGGATTTTTTCTAAATATTTCGGAAATATGTCTGCCTAGCATAGAATACCTATAACAAATCGAAAAAGAACGTGAATTTCCTTTTTTCATATTTTTCCTAAAAACGTTTCGTTTGTACAGA
>NC_051410.1:26281527-26281774 GCF_015228065.2 Penaeus monodon
AATCTATTGACAGTGACGCTTACGAAATGTGAAAGAAGCAGGAGACTATCTCTTCTTTTCCTTTGTCACAAAGGCTTTTTTGTTATTCTATGAGTGCATGAACGCGCTTCTCAGTTTATGCGTAGCTATTGATAATGCGATGTAGAGGTCATCAGTATTTTTTTTTTTTTTTCTGATAAAATTACTCGATAATCTATATTACACTTTGCTGCAATAATTGTTTGCAGTGAACCAAACATCCCAATCA
>NC_051410.1:26281830-26281963 GCF_015228065.2 Penaeus monodon
TCGACGTCGACGGTATCGTATTGCTTTAACTATCTTCGAAGAATCGGTGTATCGGAATCGCTTTGGCCAATTTTCAAGTATTGGTGAACCTGTATCGCCTTAGACAATTCTGTGTATCAATGCCCGTCACTGA
>NC_051410.1:26282297-26283591 GCF_015228065.2 Penaeus monodon
TTATTCATCATAAGATATTCAAACCTCATTCTGGTTGTCTCGCTGAAAGTATCTGATCGTAAACAGACGTGTGGCTGATAGTAGAGGGATCGACCGTAGTGCACGGTCGAGTGAGCAGACTTAGAGCCTGGCGTGACCGGCCGCTCGGGAGTCGGCAAGGGCACCGGTTCCCCAGCCCGAGCGGGGTCGAGGGACTTGATCGCCGATGATTAAATCTCAGGGTCTCGATAAATTCAGTAAAAATAGAGAACTTAAGAATGTTAGCAAATAAAGGCTTAAGTTATAAAATGAAAGTGACAAATATTGGACGGAAACGCAGTCTAAATTGGAACAAGGAGATCATGACATCAATGACTTCCCCAAATTGCGACAAGCTGTTCGACCAAGTTCAGATTCCACAGGTGGCACACCCAATACCGCAGGGTTAGTAATGGCCCTGGCATGGTCTCTTTCATTTGATAGTTGTATCACTATGTGTGTAACCAATTGAGCCGAAAGATTTAGGTCCCGTCTCACTAACATACAGCTGATGAACAGCTAGATCCCAAGCCACTGATATTAAGACTTCCCTCCACAGTCAGCGTCCCCTTATCAAGAAGAGGCATAGAAAATAAATGAAGCACTCCTTTCATGACAAAAGAAAAGTGAGCGAACGAGAACTTGGCTACGGGCGCCACAACAGAACCCACTGAGGTCCTGGTGATAGGAAAGGCCTTAGACTGGCCCATATTCCGAGGCATCGCGCGTTCACTCGGCCACATTACTCATCCCGATCAGCAAGGTATCGTGAGGTATAATCGTGCAGATCCTCGTATTGACGGAAACGTCGCGAGGATCACAACCGTCCAAGCAATGGGGTCGAGGTGAAAGGGTAAATTCAAAGATTAAGCGAGTGGCGTTGTAAGCTAATACAGCAGAGTAATAATTCCTAAAGTTATTATGATCGGTTGGATGAAAGACTTGCGATGAGCATGGAAACATTTATTTTGTTCAGTAACTGTAAATCATAATCGCAGTTATTTACTGGTTAGTAATTTGCCATTCCAGTTTTAGAATTCCAGGCTGTCCATCCAAAATCATCTCCACTACACGTAATTTATCTGTTTGATGGATACAAATGGAAACTTTAGGTAAATTACTTTATTGTGTTTTTTTATATAATATGCAGTCGGTGGTTGGGAGAAATAGCTCCATTCTCACTGGGGCGAGGGTGGCTGTAAAGCTGCCAGTTTCACATGGCGGCACTAGCCATACACACACCTACAGAGATACACATAACAGTTTCATTAGACTA
>NC_051410.1:26283638-26283848 GCF_015228065.2 Penaeus monodon
GTTGATTCACCTTTATCGTCTGGTAGCATGTGGAAATAACATAAAGTACTGACTTCCGCAGATCCATCTCAGGAATATACCCGCTTAGAGTCCAAGACAACGTCAGAGTCCTTGTACAGTTCCTGCTCTAGTAATAGAGTAAGTGGATAGCCTGTTTCTTTTAAATACCCGTATTCTCTACAAGTCAGTAAAAAGGTAGAACATTTTTGT
>NC_051410.1:26287786-26287986 GCF_015228065.2 Penaeus monodon
AAAAATCATTTTTGCATTGAGGTTTGGGTATATAACAAACGTGATTGATAGAGTATGTTATCAAAATCAAATATCTTCAAATACTGCAATCAAAATAAATGTACGGCCAACAATTCGAAAGACTTAACCACTGAACATTTGCACGTAAGTTGTTAAGATCATAACCATAAAACATATCTCTTCGATTGGAGAAGCTATCT
>NC_051410.1:26288025-26289203 GCF_015228065.2 Penaeus monodon
GACTCCTCCTCTGCGTTTGACAGAGCTGAATTCAGAATCTTGAAAATAGTTTTGAAAAATCTGTCTTGTTTGATTTACCCTATTGAAACAGTAATAAAGCCTGCAATTTCTGATTAATCCTATAGTTTCCGGTATAAAGTAAAATCCATTAACCATTGTTATGGATGTGTCAGTCACCAAGTTTTTTTCATCTTAAAATCAACCCGCAGCTGCCTTCATACACTAGCACATCATTATAGCCAGTCACCGAAAAGTGATAAAAGTTGAAAATAACTGTTTTATTTACTGAAATTATAATTGGTAAATGTACAAAGTAGTAGAATTTACTTCCTCATTTTGTATCCCCTGACAGATTTGGTAACTACATTAGGGCATCCACTGATACTCCCAGTATTTTATCAAACTTTTCTTAGCCTGTAACTTATTATTCTTCTCGTTGCACATGGTACGTAACCCACCACCTCAGTTTTGCTTTGCAGCTGTCATCACATGACACGATTTCAATTCAGTGAGAGCGTACCTCATTGTCACTGTGATGCGTATGTGCCCCTCAAAAGCCTGTGAGCATGAGCTGAGTGTTGAGATATCGAATGAATTTATTGGTTTGAGGGTCAGTTGTCTTTAAATAAACACATATCACTGAGCGGTATCAAAATTGTCCATATGTATTTTTTTTTACACCGTACCAGGACTTAGGAAGTATGCACAGAATCATAAAATTTATAATCGTAAAATGTTATACGAAAAGTTGGAATTTTATAGATGCACACAAATAAATCATTCACTTCTTCAAAATTTCACATTATTAACATTCATTCAACGACATACATAATGCTTTTCAAATTTTATTTTGCTAAAGAACTTAATCCATTTTCATCTGCATATATTGAATATTTATTAGTAAGTTGATACTTCTATTGCAGATTCCACGTGCTGAGAATGCACACACTTTCACTGAATTAAAGTATCAAGCGGAACGTGACCAAAGTTTATATTGAGAGATATTTTTTCACTGTCAGCTCGGGGAGAAATATGGAAACCTTTGACCAGAGAAACCTGTATAATACATTTTATTGTTGAAAGCAGATGTCTCATTCACTTGCAAATAGTTTTTCATGTAAATCACCATTTCTTTGTTTTTTTCGAAAATAGTTTTTACTGATAATCCCATGTCCCTT
>NC_051410.1:26289933-26290287 GCF_015228065.2 Penaeus monodon
GTGGCTGGGAAAAAAAATACTTAAGAAGGAAAAATTTTTGCGCCGGGAATCGGGCTCTTGAGTGGGGGGGAGGAGGGTGGGGGCAGGGGGGGAGGGAGGGGTTAGGGAGGGGGCGGGAGATAACCCATTAGCTCGAGAAAAATGAGGAAAAGTTTGTTGTAGAAATAGTTTAGAGCGCTAGATGGTTATAAGGGTCACAGAAGAACGTGATATGGAGTGGCATTTAGTAGTGTCGAGAGAAAACAAGGCCAGTGAGAAAAATCTATAGAGATTTAAGGGAAAAAGGGGCTGGGAACGTGGGAAAGGGAAACTTGGGAAAAAAGTAAGCTGAGAGGGAGAAAAAGTATGGGCTTC
>NC_051410.1:26291156-26292346 GCF_015228065.2 Penaeus monodon
CGCTTATCATCCTTTTTCATGGGGCAGTGAGTTCAAAACATTTCACCCCTTGTGGATGTTATCGCTCGCATGATATCCTTCATTTCCACAAAACAATTGCAGTCATTTCGAAAGCCTAGGAACGGTTCACCTGAAATTCAATTTGGTATCGCGTCAAAACATACCTCACTTCTTATTCCAACCTACGCAGCATCTTTTCACTTCGTTCCCCGGGTTTCGTTATATTCTTACCAGTTATACCCATATGTCCAAGCTCGCGTACACATAGAATAAGAAAACTCCCCAAGTAAAAGCAATGAGTTTTATCTTACGTTTTGAGTTTTCACGCAAATTTTAAGGGATTTCTATTGCTTTATTATCGGGCGAGGAAGAGGCATTTTTCAATTGGCGCCCCGTTTTATTGCCTGCGTCCATTATCCCCTCGTGGACACAGGCTTGAGGGTCATGCTATTTCCCCCCGTATGAGAACGATAAAAAAAGACTAAAGGGATCATCATCGTCCGCGGGGAAAAGATCTTAATTGTGTTTAAAAAGTGCAGCGATTGTCCTGCCCGTGCGACTCCCGGTTAACTGATTATGAAAATACTTAAATTTTGGAGGAAGGGAACTCGCACTTGCGACGGAAGTTCATGCAGTTTTATCGAGGGGAGATGAATGAGAACTTCCTGCTGAATAATACACCCACGAGCATATGTATTTGCGAGCGCACGTGCTTTTAAACACACCACGTTCGCACACTCAAAGCGTGTAAACATAATAAATAAACACCTTTCTCATTCGAACCCTTTCCCTCCAGCAACGAACAGATATTAACAACGTCACTGAACCTCAAATTTTGCTAGTATTTTGGGCGTGATATCCCTGGACGTTTCCTCTTGCACGCTCCAAATTGCAATCTAAATTCATCCAGACTGCTAGCTCGTTTCAGCTCTAAACCACCGTTCAGGCTCTTCCCTCTTTTAACCTCGCTTTCCCAGCGAAGTGAATAAGCTACTCACTGCACTGTGTGGGCTTGCACACAAAATCATGCAAGATAAATTTGTGTGCGAAGCTACTTTCTATTTGCTCATAAGTAGTTTTTTTGGTTATTCACTATATACTAGAGAACATGATATAAAATATAATTTCTTATATCGCATCCGGTTGTACTCTCCTGGAACTTATTAATAAATTTTTAAAACAAAACCTCC
>NC_051410.1:26293244-26293946 GCF_015228065.2 Penaeus monodon
ACTCACTCCCCTCTTTCGATCGCGAGTTTAAAGCTACGTATAAAAGTGAAGGGATGTCCCCCTCGAGGCTCCTTTCTTAGTATGTCGTTATTATCTCTTGAGCGCAAAAAACAAACAACTTTATGCGAAGGCACTTTATTGAATTTGTTGCATTGTCGTTATTGTATTGCAATTCATGTTGTTATTTACGCAGGTTCTGGCCTTTCATTTTTCTTTCGTAAAGGGCCCAGGCTACTTTTAAAAGCTAAAAATTTTGTTATGGTACGATATGAAATATTTTTTTAACCTTGGGGTATGAAAAATACTTTTACTCATTAAAATATATGGGAAATTTAGTTACGTTCACATTAAAGCGAGGGGACGTGTATTAATTTCACTGAAGTGGACATAACTCGCGTGTTTCAGTTAGAAAACTGTTAGCAACTTACCCAATGTTTCATTATGTTCCCTTGAAAATTTGATTAGAACTAAGATTTCCCATTAGGCTTTTGCAAAAGATCCCAAGTATTAATAATTAGAGTATTTCTAGGCAGTGGATTGATAGTTTTCCCTTCAAAATGAACAATTTCACTTTAGAAAGTAACGTTTACAACTGACAACCTTTAACTTTACCGAGGATTCTGCAAGCAACAAGGTTATCACTTTCTGGAAAGTTTTCTTGTAATCCCGCAAACATTGGCAACAGTAATTCAATGAAAATTA
>NC_051410.1:26294966-26295814 GCF_015228065.2 Penaeus monodon
ATTATTTCCCTTTTTCAAAAGCATACATTATCATTGCTACCAGTACCGTGACTATTCCTACTGGATGCAGAAGCACAATAGAAACCACTTTACTATATCCAAAACCATATTTTTGCTTCCAATTAGTTATGTATCTCCATGTACTGCTATAAATATTTGGGTAGCTAGCTTTTTTATCTTCCTTTGCAATTAAGTGTTGATTCCAGAGCGGAAGTCCCATTCAGAGGTGGCAAAGATGGCAAAGAGGATAGTTGCCGAACCAGAGTAAGTAATGTAGCCTTTTCTAGACAGGTAGGGATAGAGGTTGATTATATGGCTTTGCAACAAAGATCTAGAACACTGGGAGGAACCAAACTGATATGGTGGGGCGAGGGTTTTAGAAATATAATTCGGAAGTGCTGAACGTGTGGAATGTTTTTCATTTTCGATCTTTCATTTTCGTCAACATTCGATGCCTTGATATTACCGAATCTTTTAGCTAATCATGATATGATGTAATCCACCTAGAAGGAACGTGATATGAAATGTAATTTTAACATGTAGCTTTTAGCTTTTTTTTCATGTGAGCAGTTTTGGGTTAACAGGTTGGCCGAGTGTATGTACGGCCTCCTTGTCACCGAAGTTGATGGAGTAATGCCATTTTATTCGTGTAGAACGTGTCTAGGGGGGTAGGGAAAAAAAGGGTTTCACCCCTTCATGGCAGGGCATTCCAATGAATGTAATATGGGATTTGAGATAAATGGCTTTTCATTAGCTTTGATGGCATTATATGTAAAGGATTTACATAATCCATAGGCTGAAAGGGAAAGTTACGTGCTACACACTTGTGCTATAAATCTAAAATACTT
>NC_051410.1:26296159-26296472 GCF_015228065.2 Penaeus monodon
TAAAAATAAACACGGGGGGGTAGTCGCAGTGTTATACTTAACAAACACTGCATAAATCACTAATTTGACAATCCTTTCAAGGATTACCCTGCAGACCAACTCCTCTCTTCCCCACCAATCTACCTCAGGCTAATACCACTTGCTTGGGAAAATTTGAAATCTTCGTTGTTTATTAACCCAAATATCCCTATTGTTCCATACGTTTCCCTGCACTGTGTACAGTAACCTGTCCGTCCCCCCGTGTACGTACTTGAGTGACTAACACTGAAAAGCTCCCCTAATATGAAGAAAATAACCAATATAAGTATCAGGC
>NC_051410.1:26296489-26296692 GCF_015228065.2 Penaeus monodon
GTAGAATTTCTTAGTCAAGATTTCACAGAAAACGTGAATAGTGTAACTAAGGATCGTAGGAATCCAAGGGAACCATTTTGTCAAGCATTTTATCGACACATACCTGATAACACTCTAAGAAATTGTCAGGTAAGCCGAGAAAAGAATGCGCAAATTCCTCTCTGATAACTTTTTTTAGGGCGTATGAACCATCACTGAATTAG
>NC_051410.1:26296723-26296978 GCF_015228065.2 Penaeus monodon
GAATGACAGTTTCAACGGTCGTACAGATAATCATACGGCGCACAGAAGGGCAAAAATCTCCATCCCGATAAATTTGCCGAATATGGCAACGGAGGCCAGTTCAGTTCTAGCGGGCCCGAAAGGTACCTGAAGTTTGGCTGTGGTTAAATTGGAAAGGGAAAAACCCGTGCTGTATCAAAGTCCCTTTTCTATTATGCATTTCGAATAATTTTAAAAAAAGTTATCGTAAGATTTGAAAAGAAAATTACAAATGAT
>NC_051410.1:26297720-26298043 GCF_015228065.2 Penaeus monodon
AGTTCTCTACGTTCGAATTTTCATAAACAGAATCATACATACTTTCAAAAGGGTATCGATTTCTAACTGCAATCCTATGCTTTTTGGCTGAGATGCTCAGATGTTCCAGAATACATTTATCTTTTCTGCGAATCATATGCCTCCGCCAGAGCAAGAACAGAATGCCGCACCGCCCCCCTCGCATAATCATGGGGCCCCCCTATGGGATTAGGCAGCTTCATTATTAAACATACAGAGCGGCATGCAGGGCACAAACGCCTCCTTATGTGATCACATCCGACTGAGAATTAGGCTTTCCTTTAGGTTCCATTTGTTTTTTTTTC
>NC_051410.1:26298891-26298998 GCF_015228065.2 Penaeus monodon
GTTTGTTAATAGTTTTGGACATCATAGGGTGATCGATATTCGGAAATATGGCAGCATTGAAAAAATCAATTAATACCTCAAACGTTAATCATAGAATCTCTCTCTTC
>NC_051410.1:26299081-26299145 GCF_015228065.2 Penaeus monodon
TAGGCCTAAAGGACCCCGCGCCACCACGTGGCAAAATGAAATAAGATTTTTTTTCCTTTTTTAC
>NC_051410.1:26300266-26300346 GCF_015228065.2 Penaeus monodon
TGCTAATGAAACATAGGAATAATTTTACGCAAAGTGATACCAAAAATATCCACAGCAAAAAGAAAAGTAAATACTTCAAC
>NC_051410.1:26300653-26300763 GCF_015228065.2 Penaeus monodon
TGAGGACGTTATTCCCATGTTTTTTTTAGCCCCTGTTATCTTATTTCATTTGCCTTTAACAACGACAACACTTGGTGGGGCGAGACCCTTATTATCATTATTTAAGCCTA
>NC_051410.1:26300974-26301098 GCF_015228065.2 Penaeus monodon
GAAAAAAAATTCTATGATTAACGTTTGAGGTATTAATTGATAATTTTAAAGCTGCCATATTTCCGTAAACCCGATCAGCCTAAATGTCCGGAACTGTTAAGTAAGGGCTCCTGCAACAAATTCT
>NC_051410.1:26301286-26302242 GCF_015228065.2 Penaeus monodon
ATTTTGACCCCGGGAAATATGGTCTCATGCTGACCACCGTCACGTTGCCGATTACGAATATGAAGCAGTTCCGCCTCCTCCGCCCGTGACCCTTGCACTCATAAGGCTATCGAGTCGCTAATGGAGTAACGGCAAGCGATGGAAATTTATTCAGAAGCAATCAGTGATGAGGAAAGTTTATTTTGAGTTCGAGAAATTCGGCATGTTGATACAATCAGATGCAAACGTTCACCGTGATATACCAGCTCCGACTGTATAAAATCAGATTTTCACACTTGCGGTGATGCGCTACCAGACTGCAAAGCGGGGGGGACCGGGATTTGACAGGTTCTGCGGGCATCATCAGAAACGCCCGGGAGATTTTGCGCTGATGGTATTTTTGTGGAATTTCAAATGGTGAATACAGTCCATGAAACAAAACAGCAAGATAATTTCCAAAATGAAATACATACCAAACAAATCAAGTCATTAGCAGAACCACCAAATTGAACCTGTTCTTTTACTTGCGCTGCGTGGCTCGGCGTGGGAAGACTAGCGCGGAAAACCTCGCAGATCCCACGCAACGCTGCGCGAGCAACACTCGCCCGCTCGCGTCAGACTTTGCAGTCTGGAGAGAATTTGAGGGCAATGAATATCCCGCATCATCGTTCACTTGTTCTTAGCATGAAAGAACAAACTGCAACATATGAAACAAAAGGAGAAAAAAACACGCAGTTTTCTTCTTCCTTTCTCTTTAGCTTTTTAGAGTGATAAACTCCGGCGTCCTCCTCCTTCCGCACATTACATTGTCTTGATTCGAGATGCGCGAGATGCAATTTGATTACATAGGCTTCGCTGGGCTAACTTTGATCCTGTCTTGGAGTCATTAGAGAAGTCTTGCTCAGTGTGAATCTTTCCGAAATGCCACACTGGAGGAAAAAGGCTTCCTTATTTTCAAAATTTTTTGAAAAGTTTTT
>NC_051410.1:26302342-26302651 GCF_015228065.2 Penaeus monodon
TAAAAATTGGGCCCAAAAAAAACATTTTAAGTTTCAAGAATTTACTCTGGGATTATTTAATTTACGTTTCATTCATTTTACAACTTTAATCTTCTATTTTTGGGGAATGCTTTGGGCAAATGACGTCGCATATTTGATTTCTTCTTCTAAAAGAAAGCTACCAAAGGAATAGTGCAACAGACTACGCCAAGACAACTCTGTGCCGAAACAGGAGCGGAGGCTAGGCTCTTGGCCCACGGCCCCGACAAACTAAGGGAAAGAGACAAAAAACCCTACACGGACCACGGCGGCAAACAGAACAGGAAGACG
>NC_051410.1:26303564-26303726 GCF_015228065.2 Penaeus monodon
ATAAACAATACATAAACATATACACCAAAATATATATACAAACATATATATGGGTATTAATGTGTTTAATGAAGTAATTATTGAATATAAAACTTAAACTATTTACAATACATAAAAACATCACACACTAATATATATAGATAGAAGATAGATAGATACAGG
>NC_051410.1:26306345-26306702 GCF_015228065.2 Penaeus monodon
ATCACAGTGTGGTAAGCAGCCATCGCAGACCAAATGTATTCGGGCTTGCAATTACAATAATATGGCTAATAACTAGCATAGATAGCCTTCAATCTGGACAGACCCCAAAATCTGTACTTCCCGTGTCCCAAGTTATGCAAAATTTTATCAATAATTGATGGCAATAAATACAAAATCTCATTGGCAATCTAAGTAATAAATAACGTTTGACGAGCACTTCCCCGACTCGTATGTGGTAGACCGAGGACCTTATTTTTAAAAATGAACAGACACCCAAACCCCTCATATATCTAGTATACTCTTGAACGCGGCTGACAAAGGTGATGTAGATTGCCCTTTTTCTTTAAAGATCATACT
>NC_051410.1:26306756-26308322 GCF_015228065.2 Penaeus monodon
TACGAAAATAGAAGGCTGTGTTGCGACCATGAGTCTCCAACCGATGTTATTAAACGTTCAGAAGATACGCTTTCCCCAGAATCGACTTCCCCGCACTTTTCAGAGTTATGTTGTCTTATATTGCACCCAAGAGTACTGTGAGTACTGAAACAAATCAGTGACAAGGACACAACCTTAAAATGATTAATTTAACAAATTATATCATATGAACACGCGAGGCAACGTACAAAATTATTTGTTTGTAAATTTAATTAACATATATAACGTAAATCCGAGTAACTAGACAACTAGTAACTAGTGCATGTCTATGGACATAGTTGTCATCAGTCTGAATATAAGAAATATGCAATCCTGGCTGATTTATTCATGATGAAATATAGTATTTGCTCATGTTGGTAATCCTGAACTTTCCCATACGATCAAAGGTTTTGAGAGCGATTGTGAATGTGACAGTTGGCACTCCGATAGTCGGGTTTGACACTATCTTTCCCGAAAAAAAAAAAAAAAACAGACTATTAATTTGACTGTAAATTATAATTAAGCCAGCATTAGGCGTACCAAGTGCTGCGCGGGGGCTACATCAGGTATACCAACAGTCCCCAGGTAAGGGGCTTGCCCGCGCATTTTAATAGTACGGATTGCGAGTGCGAGGCTCCCCGCACCCTCCCCTGGGAACTGAATTGCGGGGCCCGCTCCAGCGTTTTAATATTGCGGACGTAAGATTGCTGCCAAATACGAAGGTCTCTTTCATATTGAGGAAAATATCTCTTATTTGCCAGGAAACCTGTCTGAGTATAGTTTCCTTTGACATCAGTGTGAATATTTGTCCCTCTTTGATATGCCTTTGATACACGAACTGCGTTGTCATACAGATGCTATTTTGGGCAGTGAGCAGGCAGACATCCTTCAGTGCCGACTCTTAATGAGACCATCAAGCACAGCTGGACAAAGCAGCTTTCAGCCTTTCGCTTAAAATCAGATTTGAACATTACAGTCCTGCCTATATTGTATATACACATAACTGATTTTGGATATATGCTGACTTTATTATCGTTACTAGGTTAACTAACGGGCATGTAACAGATGTAACGAGAGACTGCCACCTCAGCGTTGCCCGAGTTCCTTGGCAGACTTTGGCTGCAACATTATCCAACAGAGCAGTGCCTCTATAAAAAAAAAAAATTGGATATCTAAACTCTATGCCCTGCAGCGCTTGACATCATAGATTTTACTCCACAAGAGCACACATCCAAAACAAGATCACAACTAACGAATAGTTTGGGAACTGCATTTGGGCAAACAGTTTACAAAGCAAATTGAACACACAAATAAATTACATATTTGTTTCAAACTGCAAGTATTTTAATTTCACGTTGTGGTGAGGCTAAAATCATAACTTTATACAATGTTTATTTTTCGATGTTGAATTAAAAACAAAACCAATCGATTTGTTTTGCTTTGTTCTGAACCCTGATTATTCAGAACAGTTATAGTACCAAAAACGTTAGTAATAGATTATTAAAAACAGGTTTGCCGGTATCTTTAGTAAGATAATTAACTATGGTA
>NC_051410.1:26308353-26308591 GCF_015228065.2 Penaeus monodon
TGATTATACACATGTATAAACACAAGGACTTCGTTTGAGACAATCGGCCTAAACCAAACCAGACTTATGCTTTGGACTGGCTTGACTGGCCGCCCCGCACCTCTCCTTCCCTCCTAACTGTACGTTTTATGATTGCGAATGACGTCAGAGATGGAGGATTTGTTTATGCTTGGTGGTTCATACAATTTTAATTGACATCCAAGCAATACACACCTCTTTCTAGAAACACATTCTCTTA
>NC_051410.1:26309072-26309175 GCF_015228065.2 Penaeus monodon
ACTATCTTACATTATCTTTTCTTTTGTACACTTATCTTGTTTTTAAGTTAATTTTTCTCTTTGTTTCGCTTACTTTGTGATTTTTATCATAATTCTGAACTGT
>NC_051410.1:26309981-26310686 GCF_015228065.2 Penaeus monodon
GGGGGGGGATAAATTATATTATTTGATGCACATACACATGCAGGCGATCGAGACGGTGACGAATTTGCGCATTAGTACACACTTGTATATTGCAAACTACAAATATCTGTAAGGGCCAAGTCATGGAGCACACTCAGAAGTGGCACCCACGCCAAGAAACCTGCAGAAGGAGGTGGTGAAGCATTACTTACTTGCGTGACCTCGATCGGCGACCACTCCGGCTGACCCTCCAGATCCCAGGTAAGGTTGGCCGGAGGTCTTGACCCCCAGGACACGCACTTGGCCTCACACCGCTCGCCGGCCTTGAGATCCTTCTGGATGCCAGATATGACCACCTGCGTGGGTTCAACTGCGGGGGAAAGGGGGGAGTCTGAACACCAGCATAACCGTGTTTAAAACAGAGCAAACGTTCTATCATAATTTTTTCGAATGTATTACTCTCACAAACATGCATGAAACATATTCGGGACGCTTTATTGGAGCATTACATCATGAGCTATGCCCTTTGAAAGCTCGATGAATGGATAGTATTAATTGCGCTGACTATACTTTGTTTCTAAACAATAGGTATTTCAGTTAGCATTGGTACATCAAGAATGAGATTTGTGCGATTTTCATTCTGTTTAGCTTTCGACGATATAATAATTTTATATCCACACACGCTTGAACATAAAACAAATGCATGCACACAAATACACATACATT
>NC_051410.1:26311986-26312833 GCF_015228065.2 Penaeus monodon
TCTTTAGTGGTCGTTCGTGCTGTTATGTTATAGTGATACTTGGCTGTAGTGTGTGGAATGGGCTGCTCGATAGTTTTTTCCGTAACTCGTCCTATGCCTGGCAGTGCATTCAGCAGTCAATCAGCGTTTATGACCAGCCCATTCTACGGGCTACAAGAATCAGGAAATGAAAAAAAACAGTAAAGATAAAGGAAAGGGGCGAGAGCTGATATTTCTTTAACAAAGAATTGATGACTCCACAGTCTTCCATAGAAAGAACCTGCTGAACTCCTGCTACAAATAAGATCTTGACCTTGAAACCTGAGAATCTTTTTCAGAAGCCAGCTAAATGGATCAAACGCAGCAGACAACTGAAGAAGGAACACATTTACAAGGTAACCCTCAACAGAAAGAGGAGGAGGCGCATATCAACAGAAAAGGGTTGAGGAAATGGCAGGTGTCAGGAAAAGTTTCTTACCGAAAGAAGTTGTGAGTATAAAGCATCGTTGTGTTCAAGGTTAAATGTCCTAAAATGTTAACGGAGAAAATTATGTACCTGATCAGTTCCAAGTATTGATGATGTAGAAAGTGTAAGTCAACTCCGTGTGCATTTCACTGACCGATTCAAGCTCATCTGACAAGTCGTATCAGGAATTACATGAAACAGAGGGCATTTCTGACAGTAGAAGGGTTATGGTTCGAAGAAAGGAGGACTTTGAATGGAAACTAGCACAGCAAAGTCTCGTATTAATAAAAGGTACAAGGTATTCTGATAAGTCTGACAGTTCAAATAAACGTCGACACTCCACAGGAAAACTGGCTAGGTTAAAGGTAAAACAGCATTTCCATGAAATTTAGTAATACAAGA
>NC_051410.1:26312946-26314037 GCF_015228065.2 Penaeus monodon
AGGACATGAATGCCACACAGGCAGAAGTGAAAGTCATTAGTGAGCTTGATCAGATGTTAGATTTACCTGATGAAAATTAATGTGATAATAAAAAAGACATAAGTAAATATATTGATTCACAGGGTTGTAAACAGAGAAATGAAAGATGGTGGAAATGAAAACCTACTAAGTTAAATATAAACACTCAGCATGATTTGTCTTCCATAGGTTTGACTTGTATACAATAAGTTTTTTATTTAGAATAGCTTTACAAGCTACATGCAACCACAGCTAGCTGCTCGGCAAGCACCACAGCAACAAACACTGGTGCAGGTACAGTAAACCGAACAGCAGCCAGCAGGTGAGCAAGATATGTCAAATTACTAAGATATGAACTCATTACAAACTTTGGTATGTTTAATAAATGACAAAAGAGGTGGTATAATCGAGGTTTCCTACACGGATTCATACCTTTCAAATTTTCATTGAATAAAAAAATTTCAAATCCAGCAGAAAAGTGTTTTTATTTAGGAAAATACACTGATGGGCAGGGTAAGGCTACAGTTAAAGGTCATTCCACACAGAGGGAGCATATAAAAGAACTAAGAGCATTCTGATGGACAGATATGGTAATGAATTTATTGTGGCTTTTAGGAAGAAACAAAGAGTGGCCAAATATTACAGTTAATGATAGTCCTGCTCTACAGAAATTATCCGACATTTTAAAATTATTATAATGCTATAGGGACTACAACAAGACACCTAGGTATTTTAAGTGCTTCCAACATGTCTTCATGAAGTTAAATTGGAAGAAAATTGAAGTTGAAGAAAATGGATGATAATTCTAAGGATTCTATGAAACCAGCAACTAAAGATAATCCTGCATCAAACGAGATTAGAGTCACAAAATTTATGATAGATGATGCGCACAGCGGCACGGTGGTTATTAAGGATAGTGCTCTATAAATATTGAAAGTAACAAGACCACAATGAATTTGCAATAAGTACAGTAATGGCTGAAAATAATGTCCTTTGCACTAAAGTAAATAGACTTGTGGTATTGGAAATTTATAAACGAAAAGGAAACAACACTACCTCTTGTATATTCTAGC
>NC_051410.1:26314115-26314634 GCF_015228065.2 Penaeus monodon
TTATGATTCCGATGTTGAATTTGGTTTTATTACGGGACTTAATTGTACAAAGGCACTAAAATTAAATGAAATTATCCCAGGAAATGATAATCATTTTGCTATGAGGACTGAAGATGAAAGATGGTAGATGAAAGCGTATACGTACATAGAACCATGACTCAAGAAGTTATTAATAATGAGAAGGCAATCAACCAAAAAATCCAAATAGAGCAAAGGAAGTTATTAGCCCTCAACAAATGAAAAGAATGTTTGAGCTAGATTTCGATGACGACAAACTGAAAATGGAATTGTCTTATGAAGACGAATTATTTATGACAAATATGGAAAGAGGAGAATATAAACAAGAAAAAGGACATGAAATGTCACTTCCTTAAAAAAATAAATAAATAAAAGGTTAGGTTTGAGAGAGAAAAAAAAAATTTGGCTCTTATCAGGCTGATTAAGTTTATGAGAAAGTTCAAACTAACATGATAACACAAGGTTTTAACAGAGACTGTTCCAAAGAAAGAGTATGGACTT
>NC_051410.1:26314834-26316478 GCF_015228065.2 Penaeus monodon
AGTATACTTAACTCCTAAGTATACGGATTTGCTACGATTCTTATAGTGGAAAAAAGCAGATATGGCAAAAGAAGTGATTGAGTATAGGATGCCTGTGCATCTGTTTGGCGGAACTTCTTCAAATATTGGTAACTTTACTTTAAAGAAAACAGCTGATGATAATGAACAAGAATTTGGTTCTGAAGCAGCTAAATATCTCAAACAAGATTTTCATGCTGATGGTTAAAATCAGTTCCTACAGTTACTGAAGCCATCCAACTTGTTAATAAAAGTAAAACAGAATGCCTTGCATCAATCAATTCAAAGGAAATATCAAGCAGTATCAAAACACTAAATCTTACTAAGGATTGACTGCCAGTTGAAATAATTCTAGGAAATGGATGGTGCATAGAATCTGTTAATTCGAAATGTAGGATTAATATAAACAGCAAACCGTAACCAGAAGAGGTGTATTATCTACTGTTGGTTCCATTTATAATCCACTGGGTCTGGTATCTCCAGTTACTCTAAAAGGTTAAGAAAAATGCTCCAAGAATTACGTAAAGATGGAGTAGTCTAGGATGATATGGTGCCAGAAGTTATAAGATAAGGTGGGAGCAGTGGAAAAATGGAAATATTACTACAAAATGTTAATATACCAAGATGTTATAAGGCTGTAGGATTTGGTGAGGTAAATCAAGTCGAATTTCACCATTTCTCAGATGCTAGTCAAGATCGTTATCGGCAAGGATGATCTATGACAAAGGGCATATTTATTGTACACCTTTTGATGACAAAATCTAGAGTAACACACCTGAAGGCAGTAATTACTCCAATATCAGAGCGTGCAGCAGTTGTTATATTAGTTTAAATTCATACAATACACAGAAAGCAGCTAAATAATGAAAATGTGAAAAAAGTATTTTGGATTGACAGCAATGTACTGTTTAGATATAGTTGTTCCATGTTCTTGTAGTTGATAGAACACAACAAATCGGTGATCAGACATCATCTTCACAATGGAGGTACATTGAAACAGACAACAATTCAGCTGGTTATGCATCAAAAGGTATGTCTGCAAAGTCTATGATTGAGAATTCCATGTAGTGGAATGGTACACAGTTTCTATGGAAGAATGCAGATCTAACACGAATGTAGATGAAGACTATAGTGTAGATGCAGGTAACCCAGTAGTGAAGACGGTTGTCTTATGCCTTTCAGTAACTCAAGAAGAGAGTTCATTCTTAGATGGATTGGAGTAATTTTCAGACTGACACAAGCTAAAAGCTATAAGAGTTTGCCTGACTTCAAAAGAAATTCAGGTGCAATAGGCATACAGATCATTACGAAGCTGAAGGGAGAAATATAAAATCTGAATATATCTCAGTGAACACTGTAGATATGAAGGAAGCTAAACTCGAAATAATTAAAAAGCATTAATGAACAGAGTGGAGATATAGATCTTGATAGTAGAAGGAAAACTGTTTTAAAGAAAGCAAGTCAACTGTACAAGCCTGATCCATCTATAGATAACGATGGGATTATGAGAGTAAGTGGGAGGATTGGAAGAGCAGATCAGAATATGAAATAGTAATTTTACCAAAGAGTTTTCTTGTCACTGAATTAACAATTTGCCACTATCATAAGAAAGTGTTACATATTTAT
>NC_051410.1:26316674-26317925 GCF_015228065.2 Penaeus monodon
CAATTAATTACATCAGGGTAAGGGCATAATATTAAATGGGATAAAAAGCTCTGAGTTTTGGATAATAGGAGGTTCTTCCCTTGTTAGGAATTAGTGTACTGATGTTGAAAGGTAAGGGATTGTGACCAGGGAGAGAAAATGAGTATTCTTCCTAGGGGCAGATTGGAACCAAAAGCCCCATGCACCTGTTCTGTTGTTGATTTCTTTGGGCCATTTTATGTAAAGGAAGGTCGTAAAGAATTGAAATGATATGGTATAGTATTCACATGTATATCATCTAGAGCAATCCATTAGAGGCTCGAAACGCTCTGAGTACTGATTCATTCATTAAAGCTTATCGCATTTTGTAGCAAGGAGAGACCCAATTAATCAGGTGAAGATCAAACCAAGGTACAAATTTAGTTTGCCACTCTGAAGGAAATTCATCAAAATAAGATCAGAACTGAATTGTTAATGGATCATTGTGATTGTTCATTATGTTTAACTGAGATGTTGCGCTTCGCGAGCGTCACATTTACGGGTTTTGTTTTGGTTAGGAGCGCGGAGAGAGACCGCGGGCTGAATGTATGCAGATGTATGACCTAGCCTATATAAAGCAATATCTTGTAAGGCTTTGATTTGCTTACACACCGATCCAGAATGCTCAAAAGGTAGCAGAGCGTGGTGGTGGTAGGCGAAGCATCATTCAGTATTACAAAGAACAAGAAGAAATATGAACGGCAACGACGATGGCGGACGGGCGAGAGTGCCTGTTGTTCGGCGAAAACAAGAGTTACGATCGCTGGAAACAAGATGAAAGCATGGAGCTTGTCACGAACTAGGGAAGAAAACAGCTGTGACTGTAGCCTGTCATTTCCGGAAGAAGCGAGTGAGAGCAAGATTTGAAGAAGTGAACATCGAGAATTGGCAAACAGTGATGGAATGAGGTTGCTTCAGCAGCGTACAAGGCATGGAAAAAAAGACGAGATGTCAGCAGCGTACAAGGCATGGACAAGGTTTGATAGCTACAAAAGAGAAAAAGAAGACACTATGGAGAAGTACATTTTGTACAAAATAGTGCTGACAGCAGTATCCTTCAGTGATCCAGATAGGATGTTTGATTCCATGCAGCAAGCCCTTAAGAAATTTTTTGGAAGTCAAGAAGTACTGTCATTGGGTGCAGTTTCAGGGAGTAGTGGGAGTGAAATTCCTGCAGTCGTTGTAAAATCTGAACCCGTATTTAACACTGAGGAGGTGAATGTTGTTACACGG
>NC_051410.1:26317965-26318282 GCF_015228065.2 Penaeus monodon
ATATGATAAATATGATGAATAAAACTGAGAAAAATGAACAAAGAAATTCTGCTGACAGATATGGAAATACTAGAAAGTGCTATGTCTGTGGATCAGAGTACCATATGTCTCCAGTCTGTCCGAAAAATGTGTATGTGAATACTACAAATGAGAAAACAAAACAGGAGGAAGAGTCATATACTGTGGTTGACAGTCCTGGAATGATGTCTGTTAATGACAGAGACTATAAATTATGCTATCCTGGACACAGCATGTAGTTCTACTGTATGTGGTATCGATTGGTTAAAATCATACATACAAACTTTATCAGAAGACGA
>NC_051410.1:26318314-26321819 GCF_015228065.2 Penaeus monodon
CTACATTTAAGTTTGGTTACAGTAATGTGTTTAAGTCAATGAAGAAGATGAAATTTCCAGTGAACATCATAGGTGATAGAGCAAATATAACCGCCGATGTTGTGAATTGTTCTATTCCCCTTCTGTTTAGCAAGAAATCAATGAAGAGGACACAAATGAAACTAGACTTAGAAAATGATATTGCAGTAATACATGGAAAAGAGGTGAAATTGAGGTGCACTTCTTCAGGTCATTATTGCCTTCCACTAAGGGATGAGAAGGAAGCTTGGAAGAAAACTGAAGAAATAATGTTAACTTTAGGACTTAGTGACAAAGAAAAGAAAAAGAAGATTGAAAAATTACATCAACAGTTTGGTCATCCCACTTCCAAGAGATTAATTCAGCTGTTGAAGGATGCAGGCATTGATGATGAATTATGCTTCATTTATGTTGAAGAGGTGTCAGATAGCTGTGAAATATGCATCAAGTATAAAAAGACACCATCAAGGCCAATTGTGAGTGTAAATATGGCAAAGGAGTTCAATGAAGTAGTGGCAATAGACCTAAAAGAATACAAGAAAGGAGATTTATTTCCTAAATATGGTGGACATGTCAACCAGGTTCTCAAAATCATGTGTGACAAAAAGTAAAGAACCCGACGAGATAGTGGAGAAAATTATAGAGACATGGTTAGGGACTGGTTTAGGAGCTCCTGTGAAATTTTTGTGTGACAATGGTGGAGAGTTTGCCAACAACACATTCCTGGAAATGTGTGAGAATATGAACATTCAAGTGATGCATACTGCAGCATATTCACCCTTCTGTAATGGCCTTTGTGAACGGAATCATGCAATTATAGATGAAATGGTGGTAAAGATTATGGCAGAGCAGCCAAAATTGTCTTTAAAAGTGGCTTTAGCATGGGCAGTCCATGCTAAAAATTGTCTCCAGATGACAGGGGGTTTTAGCCCTTATCAGCTTGTATATGGACGAAATCCCAAACTGCCATGTACCATGAGTGATGAACTCCCAGCACTGGAAGGTACAACATCTAGTGAAATGGTTGCAAAGCACATCAATGCTAGTCACTCAGCAAGAAAAGCTTTTATTGCTGCTGAAACCTCTGAGAGAATACAACGTGCTCTAAGACACAAAGTAAGAACCACTGGTAGAGTCCTTAGAAGTGGCAATCAAGTCTATTTTAAGAGAGAAGAGCAAAAGGAATGGAAAGGACCAGCCACAGTCATTAGTCAGGATGGAAAAACAGTAATTTTGAAATATGGATCCAATATTGTAAGAGCGCATGAAACAAATATTCAAGAAATTCCATATAGAAATACTGATAATAATAATATAGAGAATGAAAATTGTAGTAAAACAAAGGAAGAAGATGGTATAATTGTTAGAATATCAAGGATTGGAAAGAGTGAAATTCTTACCAAAAGAGTCAAATGAATGGAAGAACATACATAGTCTGCTGGAAATCTACAGGAAAATATAATATTGAGAGGAATATTGAGCTCAAGATGGACACATATCAGCCATCAACTGGAACGAAGATGTAGAAAATGGTACCAATATTGAAAAATGGAAGTGCAAAACTCAGTGAAAGTCATGGCTTGTGAAAAATGAAAATCAGGAACTTGAAAAGCAAACAAGAAGAACTGACAGTTGGAAAAGGTTTGGAGTATATGAGAAGTTCCAACATGGGCCAAAAGGCATGTAGTTCGGTAGTGACAGAAAAGAACATTATGATAGGACAAAGAAAAAAAAGCAAGGCTGGTGCCGAGGCTTTGAGGAAAATGGATATTCAGTCAGACTCTCCTACGGTTAGCAAAGAAATATTAAGGACTTTTCTTGCTATTCTATCTTCAAAAAAGTGGGCAGTGAATTCAATTGACATTAAGGCTGCCTTCCTACAAAGTGAAAGGTTTGAGTGTGAAGTGTATCTTGTTCCTCCTATTGAAGCTTTTGTAATGATAATGTGTTATGGAAATTGGAAAAATGTGTCTATGGTCTTAATAATGCAGCTAGAAAGTGGTATCTCACTGTTAAAACTTTCCTGTTGAAGATGGCATGTAATGAGGTGAAAACTGACCCTGCTGCATTCTATTGGTATTATGAAGGAGAATTATGTGGAATGTTTTTAATGCATGTAGATGATTTCTTATGGGGAGGAACAGAAAGATTTGAAAATGTGGTCATTACCCAAATCAGAAATAATTTTCAGGTTAGGGAGCAAAGTAATACTACTTTCAAATATATTGGATTAGATATTGTACAGAATGAATATGGTGTTACTTTGCATCAAAAGGAGTATTGTAAATCTTTAGAATCCATACAAGTAAGTGCTGTGAGGGGACTAAACAGGAATATGGAGTGTAATGTAGAAGAAAAGGAGAGTTTTAGGAGTCTAGTTGGCCAACTAGGATGGTTATGTACTAATTCAAGGCCTGACTTAACGTATGATGTATTGGAACTTAGCTGTAAAGTAAATAGTCTCAAAGTAGAAGATCTGATTGAAGCAAATAAGTGTCTAAGGAAAGCTTGTACTTTTGAGAGCTCAATGTACTTTCCAGAACTTGGTGACATATGCAAGTATAAGTTAGTTGTATACAGTGATGCTTCCTATGCTAATCTCCCTGATGGATATAGTAGTGCTGGGGGATTTGTGATTTTTCTTGTAGGTGAAAATGGAAACAGTTGTCCTTTGTATTGGGAGGCAAAGAAAATAAGAAGAGTTGTGAAAAGCACTCTCGCTGCAGAAACACTAGCAGCTGCTGAGGCAGTGGATATGGCCTATTATCTCGGAAATATGTTATCACAAATATTATATGATGAAGAGAGAAAATTACCTGTGGAACTATATGTAGATAACCATTCACTTTATGATAATGTATACTCAGTGAAAAACGTTTCAGAAAAGAGATTGAGAATTGACATAGCTATTCTCAAAGAGATGGTTCAATGTGGAGAGTTGAAGATATTTTGGGTGGATTCTAAATCACAGTTAGCAGATGTATTGACAAAAAAAGGAGTAAACCCTATGAAAATAACTAAAGTCTTTGAAAGTGGATATTTAAAATGATAAAGTGGATCTGATTTGTTTTGATTTACGAAAAAAATATTTTGTTTATGTTTTTGCATCCATATAATGTGGTGTAACTTTGAAAGCATTTATTTTGTTTAAACGAGAGGGAATATGTTCATTATGTTTAACCGAGATGTTGCGCTTCGCGGGCGTCACATTTACGGGTTTTGTTTTGGTTAGGAGCGCGGAGAGAGACCGCGGGCTGAATGTATATCTTGTAAAGGCTTTTGATTTGCCTTACCACACCGGTCCAGAAGCTCAACAGTGATTGGATTGAATTCAATTTCATTGTACTTTCTGCTAGTCATATTGGCGGAGATTCGGAACGTGAGATCCACTCTTTCAGGAATATACTTTCAGTGCAGCATGGTTCTCATCTAGGTGATGAATCTCGAAGGACTTTTATGATTGAAGTAGAAATAGATGTCCCTATAT
>NC_051410.1:26323699-26324269 GCF_015228065.2 Penaeus monodon
AAATATGAAAGGTAAATCATGGTGTGAGAAATAAAAATAGAAAAAATAAAAGCAGAAACTATAACAAAAGTAATCTGAAAGGATTTTCTGCGTATAAATGAAAAACGCTGAGCTTACAAGGACCCCCTGCCTTCGTTGGTATTATTGAACTCAAGATTAGCAAGTTGTGTTCAGTTCACGTTTCCTTCCACTGTAGTTTCACGCTGGCCGACGCGAGTTTTACAACTGATAACAAGTTTCCCTCCCACGCGAGTACTTCAAAAATCAATGATGTGAGAACTAGAATTGCACCGCCTTTTAAAATTCTCAAATCTAATACGTGAGAACACGATTTTTCCATCTCTGAAAAAGGTAAGTTTTCAAAAAACATTCAAGATACCATATTCGAGGGGCAGATAGTGTGGACTCAAGGATTTAATGTTTCCATTTCCCGTTTGTCAGAAAAGTCACCATTCTGAATGAATCAGCATTGCAAAGTTCATTTGATATACACCAACGCCGTACTTCCACACAGTCGAAAATTTAGAGAGCGAGTGGACTGACTCCGCAAAGTCAATAGTCTTGCTATTT
>NC_051410.1:26325968-26327223 GCF_015228065.2 Penaeus monodon
TTAGTGCTCTAGTAACTGAACTTTGTCTCAATGCCCCCACGCTCATATTTTAACTAGATATTTAAAAAAAAAACTTAATCAAATAGGAAATCTGAAAATGGTGCAATTACGGTCTCTTTTGAACAAAGAATTGTGTATACGTAACAACTTCACACGGCAACATTTGTTAAGCGAATTCCAAATTGAACTCCCTCTCCCTTTGGAATCACCCAGGTTACCCTAGGTAATTAGCTTTCCTTGTCTAAGAACTATTGTATTAGAACAGATTCATTCTTTTCATCAGTGACAAGCAAACGTATACCATGCCTGATTAATTTTATGCAAACATATAAGATCATTTTCACGCAACATCCTTTAATCTGCACACAAAATCTTTTTATCAAATGGTAATGCGAATCTTATGATAACCAAATCTGGTAACGTCATTGTGTTCTGTCAGAGCTTTCGACAAAACCATCCAGGAGCTGATATCAGTATCACACAATTATAATACCAAAGACCATTTGTCCCTGAGGCTCAGTTATCCTGTGCAACATATCTCGAAATCTCTTCAAAGACTCTTTAAGCACTCCTCGCATAGCACTAATAATGGCATCTCTCCGGCGGTTTCGTACGGAGAATGTAAACAACAAGAACGAATTCCTTTCGGACTCTTTTTCCAGGGGAACTGAGACCTTAGCCAAACAACGTACCGCATAAACAGCTACAAGCGAATAAAAGAAGAACCGCGAAGAACCGGCGGTATCCTCTCATTTCCTGACAGGCAGCTATGACTTGAGCGAGCGAGCGCCACTGAGGCAGAATCAAAATGTAGGGAGGCAGACTGGATCGCTTGGTTCCTTCTCGTTTCAGTGGGTATCCCTGCTAATAATTTCGTTTATAGACCGTTATGTGACACCAATAGTAATGTTAAATTGTAAATGGGAAATCTAAGACTTGACAGGAGAAGCGAAGTGGAATGGGCGAAGGTAAATTGGCTAAATGACAGACATGACAATTGGACCCAGAGGTTTCGGCCCCGTCACTCAGGCCCGAAATACGGCAACTCGGCAGCGAAACAGGCACCGGCGCTCATAAAGGTAAAACGGGAGTAGACAGCGGCGGGAAATGAGTGACTGTGACAGGCGCGTTTCTCGGCCGTTGTTGCCGCTGGCAACCGCGCCATCCTTTCTGCTTATCAAAGGTCACCGATCCTTCCGAATGTCTCTCTGCAGACTAGACTTTGCAGTCCATCGGAGACGCACTCTTCGGAAGA
>NC_051410.1:26328816-26329498 GCF_015228065.2 Penaeus monodon
TATGTATATATATTTATGCAGCGTGAAACGTCGGAAATGCGAGGCATCTAATTAGCGTCTGTCTACCAAGCTTATGTAAATGACTCTTACAGGGATATTAGTTTTAAAGTTTTCCGCCATTACTTTACCATTTAACATTGATTACCATGCCACGTAACACTGGATGTCGGTCATCGTGTAACAGGAAGATATCCCTCTCCCTTTTCACATGTCTATGCGGAACCACAGTGAATGTTGCACTTTCCTTTTTATGAGTAATCTAACAGATATCAGTTTTACCGTAACTGTCCTACGTATGACATTTGAAAGAACACTTACGTGACTACAATTAATCTCATTCGAATCTTGAACAACACTATAAAATATTCATCTACTGCAAGTATGCCTACGGGGTCAGTTCTGAGTTAATGGATACTAAACGCGATTTCAACGGTCATATTTTAAATCTTGTTTTCTTTATTCCACCATGTTTCTAAACATTAATGTTATTTCTTTCGTTTTCTTAGTTTTAATCATCCATTAAAGTCTACATGTTTCATTTTGTTTATCGCGGCTAGTAATTCACTGCCAGACAAAGCATGAAACAGCTTAATAAGTTTCGAGTTTGAAAGTTCACTTTAATGAAAGAATCGCTGTGGGACTTGGAATCAGGAATCTGATTGTTATCTGCCAACGTTGTTGA
>NC_051410.1:26329776-26329845 GCF_015228065.2 Penaeus monodon
CATCATTGCAGTACAAATAACGATGAAATATATATTAACAATATAATGAAATAATACATTCTTCATATT
>NC_051410.1:26329889-26330558 GCF_015228065.2 Penaeus monodon
GTAGTTTTCTTCAGTAGAGAATAATATTAATATTACATGGTTAATGATTTACTTATTTCCATGTCTGTCATCATTGTATCATAACTGTATCATATCCTTTGGATATTCTGTTAATAATGGGATCAGTGATTTAATATATGTTACACTTATATTGGCATGAAATACTGTTTATGAATCAGTGATTAATTGTACATAAGAATTATTCGTGATAAAGACATTTCCTTTCACCGTGTAGTGTGGTCTGCGGGTATAAGAGTCGCAGTATAAGCGTATGTATCCATGTGGGAGAGACTTAAGTATAAATGAAATATGGTATCCGAGAATTATACACAGTCATCACAGTTACAAATGAGCATTATAGATATACTTGAGTAATGAATACAAGCAACTATACGCCTAGATTATTTACTTATTGGTACAGAATTCCCCGTGATCTTATAACTAAACACACGTCTCAGTATGAAAAGAAATCGATAATAAATCAGTAATAGATGCATAATAATAGGTATTGCTTAATATTCAAGTTGTATTGTATGGTACAAGTAGGCCTACAGTTATGTCTGACTGTTAGTGATGAATATGCCATAGAGTAAAATAGAGAGCACCATTGTTCTTAGTTGATCGGACTACTTCATCACATGATTTGTATGGTTGTATTTTATAAGACTC
>NC_051410.1:26330662-26331155 GCF_015228065.2 Penaeus monodon
TTTGCCCTTCCTCCTCCTGAGATTCCATGCCAGAATGACGTGGGCTGTGTATCCAGAACCCATCATGGGAATACTAGGAATCCTTCTTAGACTTGTAAGCCGTCTTGGTAAGTCGGTAAAGGACTTAATGCGCTTTAGTGAAGGAAGAAATCCATATCGCTTTTCACTTTTCTATTTCTATGAACTTGTTCTCATAGCCACAATTGTGTGACTAGTGAAACAGTTTTATTCAGACTCAAAGTCAGAGCAAAGGAGGCAAAGCACTTGCAGTACTGAATACTGTTGAAAATGATTGTGCTGTTATTTAATGGATTATCAGTAACACGAAATGTGTGTTCTATACAGTATTCTTATAAATCCGTGCATCAATATTAGTAGATTTTGCTCTGCATCTGCAAATCATCCTTCAACACTAGGGGCTTCTTCAGAAACACAAATTCAGCCATTAACGTCAACGAAGCGTTTAACAGTTCGGTGAGCTGTTAAGGTTTTA
>NC_051410.1:26331735-26331895 GCF_015228065.2 Penaeus monodon
AAATAATGAAGTAAGTTATAAATTTAATTAACAGGCAATAAGTTTTGGAAGTGTACAAAGTTGTATTAATGAACTAACAACGCAGTTAATAACCCACATTTAAAACATTTAGATATTTTTGCACTTACATTGTAGTGGCACATATACTATTCTACAACAA
>NC_051410.1:26332018-26332140 GCF_015228065.2 Penaeus monodon
ACTGATTACCAGCACTAAGCCCATTAACTTTATATTTGAAGTGTAATAAGACGCAAATCACGAGATAAAAAAAATGGTGTATAAACCTATAATGTTACTATTGATGTGAAGAGAAAGAAAAT
>NC_051410.1:26332457-26333001 GCF_015228065.2 Penaeus monodon
GGCTGGCAGTGGCACCGTCACCCAATCAGCATTTGGACAAACAATAACTGAATCATCTCTAGGCTTTGAGCTGTTCTTTAACGTTTAGAATTGGATTTAGCGTTGCCGAAGACGCCTAAGGTGTCATGGAAGGCGTGAGATTGGAGTATTACATGAAATGTACATCCTAACGCCATATACCCAATCCTATGTTTACTCCTCTGGCTTTCCTGCTTGATTACGCCGCGGGAACTAATCAAGGATAATCTGGCTTAACGACCGAACTTGTAACACTTTCGCCAGCGAAGAGGAATTATTTTCTGTTTGCCTCGCCTTCCTTGGTGGGTTTGGACGCCGATCAGCCATGATCTATGAACATTTTTTTGTGTGTGTGTTTCTCTGGAGGCCGATCAAGTGAAGCAAAAGAATCTCTCAATTACCTGGTTAACTGTCAACGTCATATTGCAAAGCTGTTGTTAATAATTGCCGCTATACTTATAGTTATTGGGATTGTCTAGAAATTGTTTTTTAAACAGTAATGGCGCCCTTGGATCCTCGAAGCATC
>NC_051410.1:26333963-26334102 GCF_015228065.2 Penaeus monodon
ATGAAGCTTGGCAGGAGCTGTTCCGTCGCATTATGTAACTTCCAATTTACAGTGGCCTTACTTTAAGCCCCTCTAAGATTTCCTTTCAGTTCTTCTGTTATTTCATACATCTCTTTTCCTTTGGATTTCTTTGTTTCGT
>NC_051410.1:26334170-26334888 GCF_015228065.2 Penaeus monodon
GTGTATGTGTGATGCTGTAAGGTTTTCGTGCACCACTGCCTAACAGAGCAGCGGAGCGGGGCGTCACTTTTGACTCTGACAAATGTTAGTTTGAAAGTCATTATTTCCCGCCTCGTCTTCTCCGACTCCCCGGTGGCGTCCGCCCGCAGCGCCCCGAGGGTCGGGCCAAGTGCAAAACACATACACTTCGCGTCGTCTGAATGCGACGATCATTTATGGCATGACTTCCTGCTGCGCCGAAATTTCAAGCTTGCCTGATTCCATTCTAGGGAAGGAATGGTCGGAATGGCAGTCGGGCCAAAGGGCGGAAGCAGTGCCGCCGGCTGAATGCCGCGACGCCGACGTGATAGCGCTGACTCGTGCATGACGAAGAGGTGTGAGCTCCCTGTTCGGACAAAATCGTGGATAAGGCTCCAGAGACGTGCAGGAGGAGGATGGGAGGGATATGTGCGTACAGGCATTTTTAAACATGACTAAGAAATCCACGTCCAACCTCATTAAAAGCACGAGTTCCTTAAGACTCAGGTATACTGGTCATCACACTCTAAGGGGAAGGACTTTATATACCAAGATCTATCCGATTTTACAACCATTGCCAGTGTTACCGGCATGCGTTGCCAAACATTACGCCAAGCCCGGAAGAAATATGAGATATCAAGGTTATGTAAATACACGCGCGCATGCACGCACCTGTACACAAACACATACATTACATATT
>NC_051410.1:26336927-26337533 GCF_015228065.2 Penaeus monodon
GCGGGGCGTCACTTTTGACTTTGACAAATGTTAGTTTGAAAGTCATTATTTCCCGCCTCGTCTTCTCCGACTCCCCGGTGGCGTCCGCCCGCAGCGCCCCGAGGGTCGGGCCAAGTGCAAAACACATACACTTCGCGGCGTCTGAATGCGACGATCATTTATGGCATGACTTCCTGCTGCGCCGAAATTTCAAGCTTGCCTGATTCCATTCTAGGGAAGGAATGGTCGGAATGGCAGTCGGGCCAAAGGGCGGAAGCAGTGCCGCCGGCTGAATGCCGCGACGCCGACGTGATAGCGCTGACTCGTGCATGACGAAGAGGTGTGAGCTCCCTGTACGGACAAAATCGTGGATAAGGCTCCAGAGACGTGCAGGAGGAGGATGCGAGGGATATGTGCGTACAGGCATTTTTAAACATGACAAAGAAATCCACGTCCAACCTCATTAAAAGCACGAGTTCCTTAAGACTCGGGTATACTGGTCATCACACTCTAGGGGGAAGGACTTTATATACCAAGATCTATCCGATTTTACAACCATTGCCAGTGTTACCGGCATGCGTTGCCAAACATTACGCCAAGCCCGGAAGAAATATGAGATATCAAGTT
>NC_051410.1:26340000-26340242 GCF_015228065.2 Penaeus monodon
TCAGTGAGAAACCGAACGTGGATTTAAATCCATTGAAATTTACATCATTAGTTGATTATACATGTATTTCTTGACTAATCAAAAACATTGATAAAAAACCCTACTTGAAGTAAACAATATTCATTACAACAATTACGACCAAACAAAGGTCGGGGATTTGCCATTTTAAGTAAATGCGAGTTATCAACATACATTGCTCACTATTGTCAATGACCACACAGTCAGTATGAGTCATTAAGCTG
>NC_051410.1:26344804-26345239 GCF_015228065.2 Penaeus monodon
CCTGTCATTATGCAGCTATTCACCCACTTGAAGACAAGCCAGGCCATCAAATCATCTTTTAACGAAAACGCCTATAATTTCCTGTGTACTTCTGACTCCCGAGATGGATTGTTTTATGGCTTCCCCCAAGTGAACAAACCGACTATTCTACTTATATTCATTATGTCTTCGATTGGCACCCCTGAACTATAATACTACAAAAAAATCTTCCCATCGTCTCTTCTGTAACTACCAATCAGTATATAACAGAAAACTCATCTTTTGCATATATTATATTTCTTAACTTTATACAACTCATTACCATGACGAGTTTCACTTTTCGATAAAGTTCTAACAATTTAGACACCTTCCAGCTTGCCAAATCTGGCTTAACAAAAGAGAGCTTCAAAAATTGCTGAATTTTGCCCCGACTACTCTGTATATTTTAGAAACACA
>NC_051410.1:26346394-26346703 GCF_015228065.2 Penaeus monodon
AAAAAAAAAATCTTCGGGGGCTGACGAGACACCACATCGGGCTGACATTAGGGTCTAAACTTTAACAATGTCGCCATTTTTTCGCTGTGTTGCCGAAAATTCGTTCCGCAAAGTTCACAAAGGGATTTGCAGCTCTCTCAGTTCACATTGGCGACCGGCCAGACAGACTTAAGCATGATTTACCTTCTCTAACACCTTGGAATGTTGTTCTTTGTAGTGTCTGAAAGTTTTAAAATGCATGTAATGAATTTAGTTCATGTGCCACATGTGTTTGTGTTATCGTTATTGTGTTCTTTAGTATTTTTGCTC
>NC_051410.1:26346744-26347197 GCF_015228065.2 Penaeus monodon
CAAAAAGCATTGTTTTCACCTATCATCATTATTGTTGCTTCTTAAACTGAAATTACGAATGTATTCACCAGCATCACCATTGCCTTCCTCATCCTCATAAGGATAACAGTGATGGTAGTGAATGAAGCAGAACCCTATGACCATAATGAGGCGAGTCTGCGACCGCCTAGAAACGCGGATCAATGAGAGACTCTCACGATTCGCATTCCTCACCGCGGATGACGAAGGGCGGACCAACAAAAATGGGCAGATTTACTTGGACGTCGCCGCGGTCCGCCCGCGCGCCATGCGTCACGGCGGAGTAATTGAGTTTCTTATCTGCGCGCTAGACTCGCCCTCCGTCTTCGTCGGCTTTAATTGCTTCCTTGGTTATTTATCAGGGCATTCAAGCAATGCAGCCGGCAAATATTGATCATGTATTTTTCTTTGTCATTAAAGGCCTTTTTTTGTAAC
>NC_051410.1:26347884-26348543 GCF_015228065.2 Penaeus monodon
GCAATTCTTTTAGAGTGAAACATAATCCTCTCTTAATAATCTATCATGGAAAGAAAAACTCGATCTTAACTTTTACTGACACTGAACTCCTGAAAAAGTAAATAAATACACGAGTGTCACCCTTTTTTGTACAACACCGTTTTCTTTTGGAAGTGACCCCATTCCTTTGCGGGCGTGGTCGAGCAACACGCGCCTCCTGCATGCACTCATTTTCAGCAAATTCCAATGTTGTTTTAGGTTAGTAACAATGATTTTATATTTCTCTTATAACTTAGATTATTTATTGATTATAAATAAATAAATGTTAAAATCTAGGGTTTTATTTTATATCAAAATAAATGTAACCGGCTTCCTCACTTTTTGGTCCACATTATATTATAACTGTACTGCGATTTATATTTCATGTAACCTTAATATCTGTTATAGTTATAGTCATTATTAAAGTATTAATGTCACGCATTTCAGTCTCTATGTATCCTCTCAGTTATTTCATATAATGTATTGATAAAAAAAACAAAAACAATTCAATATTGTTTGTCACAATGTATTAGTTTGACGTTAGAGAATTTACTGATTGACTTGTTTTGTATTACTAAAGTTCTACTATGACTTCATTTGTCAAATATTGTTATCGTTCAATTTCATTGATATTTAACTAT
>NC_051410.1:26351027-26351428 GCF_015228065.2 Penaeus monodon
AAATTTTGTTGATGATATAACTGATTAAATAATTATATCCAAACATACATATCTATGTAGATGCACTCTCTGCCCAAGCAACATAACCCCGCATACCTTATTGAAAACATTCTTCTGCAATAAAAATTACCTGACCGTCTGGCACGTCCCCTTTAACCAAATTCTAGGAAATCACTGGCCCGTCATCGCTCTCTCCAAATTACCGAGACTTTTACTAATATTCCCCGACTACCCTTCCAATAGGCCCCCAGCGAACGCTTCTTTGGCTGGCGTAGAGAGGGGGCAGCGGCCGGGGCCACGGAATGCGGACTCACGCCTGCTCGGATGTCCATGCGTGAGTGTCTGGGCGGACGGAGGTTGAGAGGAATTCGATGGAAGGATGGATTCGCATGGATTATTCA
>NC_051410.1:26353977-26354240 GCF_015228065.2 Penaeus monodon
CAAAATGCAATTTATTTCGCTTGAAGAGAACATTATCGAAGGAATGATTTTGTGTTGGATTTCTTCGGAAACTTCATCCCCCTCAGTCTCCTTTTCTCTTCATTTTTTCTAGGATATACGGGACTGCATATAAGCGCGTTAAAAGATCAGATTTAGGCAGGAGCAGTCTCTTTGCGTAAAATTCAAATGTGCACTCAGGCAGTTAAGAGGTTTCTCCCCAAAGAGTACTAAGTCCATTTACTTAAAACGCTTTGGAAAATTCA
>NC_051410.1:26355518-26355611 GCF_015228065.2 Penaeus monodon
CGGAGGTATTAGTGTCAGCATGACAAGTTTTCTTTTTTACTGTTAGTTTTACTTCCTTGGTTTGGTTTGGTTGGTTGAGGCGCTTCCTGGAGT
>NC_051410.1:26356775-26357341 GCF_015228065.2 Penaeus monodon
ATGTAGCTTTTTGCCACCGCTGTGTTAGTAAAATTACTACTTAAATTTAGTGCTATAGTCAAAAGCTATCACTACTATGAATATGAGTATTATCATCGCCATCATCATTGCTATTACTGTTTATTATCAATACTTTTGTATTTTACTGCCTGATTGTAATTGTTAACGCCAGTACATTCGGTGTTTGCTTTCATTCTTGTTTCATAAATATAATCATGAACATTCTTAACTGCATAAGAAACAAATCACCATTTTAAAGTGTTATGGAGAAGAACAAATTTAGAAAATGACACGTTTACCCCGACTTGCCTTCATTGGTGACCGTGAGTCATTCTCTTTGCTATTTCGGTTTCATTCCACAACAAATGCATTTCAAAAATAGGAAAAAAAATGTATTCAAATTGAAAATTAATAACCGACAAAAAAGTATCTTATATAGAACAAGCTTAATTTGGAATGCATTCTATTAAAAATTCGCCAAGAAAAAAATGGTCCAAATGCAATTGAAGTTCATATATTTCTAAACGAAATCTTAATTACCAACTGCATCTCATTATCAAAATAAC
>NC_051410.1:26357441-26360209 GCF_015228065.2 Penaeus monodon
CAATAATAAAAAAAAAACTTTTCCTACTCCTGCATAAATCACAACTGCAGTTCGCGCCGTTCCCAAGGTAATATGGTTACAATTTGCCGAACGGAAGTAAAACTAAGACTATTCGTGTGAGAATGTGATTTCAACAGTTTAAATAACAATATCTTTTTGCATTACGAAAGTTACAACTAGAACTTGAAAATCTAACTAGTTGAGAGTCAAGTGGCGATAGAAATAACTGTGCCTGTATTTAACGAAGGTACTGATAACAGACGCTTAGCTGTTAAAATTTGACCGGCAATTAACGAGTCTAACGATTGCGATTGTGCTAAAGAAGCGTTCCTAAAAAGTTTTCAATATATAGTAGAAGGTTATAGACTTACGTTTTATAAAGGCCAGACCGCATTACATTTGGAAACAGGATTTAGAAGGCGGATTGCATGGGCCGGCTTTGAAGAGACCTTTGACGACCATTTGGAATTATTACTCGAAGAACAATTTTTGTGTAACAAGAATATGGGTCTGTTTCTAAAATATTATCGCATGCAACCCCTTGATCAGTTGATGGAACACGGTGAATTGTAAATCGAAGCTCATGATAATTCGTCAACAAAATGATTTGCGAGCGAACATTACCACACACGAAACGTGCTTGTTAATGCTAGTCATGTAGCCTGTTATTAAATTTAAAGTATAGCTAATCAAAGTCACAAAATGACGCTTTCAAAGGGAAATCTGAAAAAAGCTAGTGCAAAGACTGACAAGACTAAATAAAACAAGGGGAAGAATAGATGTTGAATTATAATTGAGAGAAAAAATATACTTGTTCTTGTTAACCATAAACTTCTAAATGCACTAAAAGCGTCATATGAGTTAAGATGGAAAATAATATGATATTCATCTACCCAGAAGCCTGTGCTATGTTCATTACCCATTCTTCATAGGCAATACTTTGGCAGCTTGTTTTCCAAACCTTGCATATGATTTAGCTATTGGTCAAATTAAGGGTGTGAAGGATAATGATGAACCTGTCGATGTATGATCTGTATGGGCAACAATTAAGAGATAAAATAAAGTGCAGCCATAGCTAAAGTCTCAGAAGTAATTGCAGTCTTCAAACAGGATGGATATCTGTGAGCAATAAAAATATGACAAAATATTGGACCGATTTCATACTTATGACGAAGATTCTAAAAAAGAGAACTTCATACATTTGTTGCTAGGAAATATGTGTATGGTTTGTAATGACGGCATATAGTTGGGCATTTGGACCGCTAGCTAACGATGGTAAACACTATAGCTTTACTCATGTGGATTACGCAAAGAAGTAACGAAAAACTATAGCTCTGAAGAACACTGATCCAGTGAGCGTGTCAGAAGAATGAATGAGCGTGTTCATTCGTGTAGGAATTCCCAAGGAAATTTTATCCGATAGTACAATGTTCACTTCAAATGTCATAAGGGAATTTCGGAGATTGTTATCGGTAATGCGATGAGCAACTGATGGGTTGAGAGATTCAATGCAGCAATAATAAATGTTAAAGCAAGTATATGCCAAACAACCATGAGAGAGGCCTAAGTATGTTAAAATCTTTACTCTTTCATCAGAGGGAAGTACTACAGTCTTTTACATAGTTGTCACCGTTCGAACTAATTTATGACCATTCACTACACTTGTTACGAAAATAATGATGAATATGAATTAAAAGGAAGAAACTAGGACTATTTATGAGTAACCTCAGAGGTAGACTTGAAACGACGCGTAAAGCAGCTCAAAACATTTGCAGAAATCTGATGATAGCTATCAACACTATTGCGATAGGAAGGCCAGAGAGAGAAGTTTGAGTGCTGGTGACAAAGTAGTATTCCCATTACCCACCGGCAATAAGAAATTGATAATGCAATGGCAAGGTTCATACGAAATCTTAGCGAAGGTAAACCGATGGAATTATGTGATAACGGAAAATGAGGAGGAAAAGAATGTAGAAAAGCATCCAAGCTACAACAAACCAAATTCATTTCCTGCATTAAACTTGGAAAAAAACTCATCGGATTCTCAAAGAAACGACGAGCGTACAATAATAAAGCGTATGCAGTAAACCTTATCCTAGTCCGATTGCTTTGCAGAAGGATATTGAAAATTAACCTTTAAAACAGGCTTCATTTAGGGGAAGTGGAATATTCAAACTCACTTGAAAAATATTACAATTATTACAATAAAAAAGACTTTGTTTACATTTCACGAAGATTAATAAGACGACCTATTGCGAGATCAAAATTCTATAATGATTAAGAGTGATAACAGCACTTATTTCACTAAATTCGAGTTATCAAAGGGTTATTGGCAAATTCTATTAAGAGAAATATCGCCGCGTTTCAAACAAATAAACGGTAAATTCAAGCCCAAAATTTCGACAAAATGGATAATATTTAACGACATGCCGAAAGTTAAGAAATTCATAAACAACATTCTTAGTCATACTGGTTAGTTGGGAAGATCTGGTAGAAACACTAAACCGCGTATTAATAATTTTACAAAAGTCAAGATTAACAGCTCTGCCAAATAAATGTATTTAGGACATTGACTTAATAGAAGAACATCAACTTCCTTTAAGACAACAGTAAATTACATCACCCAGATGCGAATTCTTCTAACGACAAAGGAAGTAAGTTCAATTTTAGCCTAATACATTAAAAATTTCTTTCTCTCGCAGCACTTAGAGAAAGAAATTTTATCACAAATTAAGGTCAGTTTGCGAATTAATCATAAGAGACATTTC
>NC_051410.1:26360930-26360996 GCF_015228065.2 Penaeus monodon
CAGGCGCAAACGATATGGACTGAAACTGATTCAATATTCAGAATTATCTGTCATGTCAAAAATAAC
>NC_051410.1:26361330-26362315 GCF_015228065.2 Penaeus monodon
TATTCCTTGTAAAGATTAATTTTCAGGGCGGAGCGAGGGAATTCAAAATTACATTTTTTACATAGCTTGGACAAAAAAAATGGCTTGCAAAGGGAAATGAAACATTTAGTAATGTTTGGTGACAGCGATTGGATACAGCTGTCAAATGGCTTGTGATTAAAAGAGGAAAATATATACATAGTGATGTTTCACTCTCCTGTCCCGGCACGGAATAACCAGACTAAATCACATACGCAGACTGCACCCGGTATTAAATGGTCGATGCGGATCTACTGGTTTTAAGCGTGCCGGTTTACGCTCGGTTTAACTTCAATAATAGCGTAAATTTGCCCTGGTATATTTTTGCGGATGATTCATAATTTCTGTCATTTCATGTAGATTTACTTCACTGCGTAACGACTCTAAAGGAAGCCACATCAAATCCCTATGATAAATACAGGATCAATACAGGAAGCCATCGATTACGAAAGCGGTAACTGAAGCAAATGATAATAGGTCGCTCTGTATATGAGGATTCTCCTCAACAAACGTTTTGGAGCTTAACGGCAAGAAGATAATGCTTAACTACACTGCCTTGGTCGTTGCATCTTTTCTATACCAGACTGTCTCTCTGTGCTGGTTACTTGTATTTACCAGCTTTGTGTCTCGGTTCCCCTTTTAGCTTTAAGGTTTTGTGTGCGAAATTCGTTTTCATCTGTAAGCTTTTGCATATTCCTTTTTTCTTCTTTGCTCTTATTTTCTTATTTTCTTATAAAAAAAAAAATCTTTAAAATACGTTAGTGTTTTTTACTTCATTAATTTGTTATGATTACAGTAGTGTTTTTATTTTCATTTTATATTTTCTATAATCTTTTTATTCTTCCTCTTCTCATTTATGAATATATATCGCATCCTCTCATGTGATATCGCCTTAGAAACACGCTGATTGTCTTAAGTGCTGGGAACTGCTATTCCTCCGCGAAATTACTAATGTCTGATGTGACAT
>NC_051410.1:26366532-26366762 GCF_015228065.2 Penaeus monodon
TATTTTATAAAATTTATTATTATTAAAATATTAACCCTCCCACTTTTTATTATTTAATATATTTATTAAATTTTTTATTTTATATTTTATATTATAAACATAAAAAATTTTATTTTTATATATATATTAATATTTCTAATTTATAAACTTCTATATTTTTTATATATCTTTTTATTCCTTAAATTATTTTTTTTTATATTTCTTTTCTTCTATATAATATATATTAATTT
>NC_051410.1:26366942-26367029 GCF_015228065.2 Penaeus monodon
AAATAATATTAATTATATAAAAATATAATAATATTTTATTTTAAAATTATAATATATATTATAATCTTTTTTGTTTACTATATTCTC
>NC_051410.1:26367677-26367763 GCF_015228065.2 Penaeus monodon
AATCTTCTACCATTCTTCTTCTGTCTATTTTCATCTTATATACAAACATATGTACATGATATATTGCATATACTCATAACATTACT
>NC_051410.1:26367804-26368004 GCF_015228065.2 Penaeus monodon
TTTAAATTTTTCAAAATATTTTAATCTATATATACGAATATTTCAACTCTATCTATTTTCTATCTTCTATCATCTATCTATCTATGTTATACATATCTTTATACAGGTATATAATATGTTTGCATACATTAAACATATAGTAATTATATATATAATAATATATATTTTTAAAATATATTTTTAATATACAATTTTGGGGT
>NC_051410.1:26368046-26368128 GCF_015228065.2 Penaeus monodon
CACAATATAATTATATGTTTTTTTCATATATAAATAATAATACTACATATATATTTTTTAATGTCTAATATTAACAATAATA
>NC_051410.1:26368239-26368335 GCF_015228065.2 Penaeus monodon
AATTTTTATTATATATTTTATATTTTTTTAAAAATTAAAATATTAATATTATATATATATAAAATAAAAAATTCTTAAAAAAAAATAATTAAAAAT
>NC_051410.1:26368434-26368600 GCF_015228065.2 Penaeus monodon
TTATTTATTATTTATATTTTTTAATTTTTTTTAAAATTAATTTAATTTTTTTTAAAATTTTTTTTTTATATTTTATTATTTTATTTTTAATATATTTTTGTTTTTTTTTAATTTGTTCATTATTTTCCCCTTTTATTCCCTCATTTACACTTCCGTTTATTAAAAA
>NC_051410.1:26368636-26368819 GCF_015228065.2 Penaeus monodon
AATTTATTTTTAAAAATTTATTTTTTTTATTATATATATCTTATAAAAATAATATTTTTATTTATTTTTTATATATTATTTTTTTTATATTTTTTTATTTTTTTTTTCTTATTTTTTTTTTTTAATATACATCATATTTTCTATATTTTATTTTTTTTTATTTTTTTTTTTTTTTTTTTTTTT
>NC_051410.1:26368907-26369125 GCF_015228065.2 Penaeus monodon
TTTTGTCTCCTTTTAAAACTTTATTAGTATTATTATTTTTAATAGAAAATATATGAACATTATTTTTAAAATTATTTTTTTTTATATTTATTTTTTTATTTTTTAAAATTTTTTTTTTTTATTTATTTTTTTTACCTTATATTTATATTATATTTTATAATATATTTATATATTATTTATACCCATTACATATTTATATATTTATTTTAAAAATTATA
>NC_051410.1:26369445-26369686 GCF_015228065.2 Penaeus monodon
AGCCCCACCACCTTTTATTTTTTTTTTTTTCTTATTTTTTATTTTTTTTATTTTGTTGTATTTTTTTTTTTTTTTTTTTTTTTTTTTTTAAAATTTGTTTTTTTTAATCTTCTTTTTTATTTTATTTATATTTTTATTTGTTTTCTATTTTATTTTTTTTTATTTATTTTTTTTCTTTTTTTTTTTATTTTTTTCTTTCCCCCCCCCCTTTGTTTTTCCTTCCCCCCCTTTTTTCCCCCCC
>NC_051410.1:26369915-26370030 GCF_015228065.2 Penaeus monodon
GTTTTGTTTATTTTTTTTTTTTCTTTTTCTATTTAAACTTTAAAAATTTTATTAAATTTATTATTTTTTTATATTTTATTTTATTTTATATTATTTATTTATAATTATTTATTTA
>NC_051410.1:26370347-26371310 GCF_015228065.2 Penaeus monodon
ACTTTTTTAAATTTTGCGAAAAAACTTCAAAAATTCGCGCCCGACGAAATAAGACATAATTCCTCTCACACAGACGAAAGACTGAAGTGCTACTCACTGTTCATGTCTATCCTGACCCTCGTGCGAATCGGCTCCGTGAGGTTGTTGTTGGACACGACGCACTGCACTTCGCTCATGTAGTCGTGCGACTTAAGGGGGGAGTAGAGGCGACTCCCAGGACCGTCCCCCCGCCCTTGTCTGGGTGCTGGGGGGGAGCGCGTCCCCGCGGGACCACTCGATGGTTGGTGCCGGCCACCCCCAGGCGCCGGGGAAACGAAAAAGTTTCCTTCATTTACCGGAAAAGTTTATGTATACCGTATACATATGCAAGTGACTGCCTCCCTTCCCTCCTATCCCAAGACACCCGCCTTTCCCTAAGTTGTTGTATTTCTTTGTCTAAACTTCAACACCTTTTTTAAATCAACACTTCTTAAAAGCATGGAGATTGTTGCACTAATGGAAGAATCCTCTGTGACAAATATGTTTCTAAAATAGTGAAAATGACGAATCTAATAATATTAATGAGAATGGCGATGGCGATGGGTATGGCATTATTTATGACAGTATAAAATACTCTTGATAATGATTATAATAATATGGCATGTCTGCATTAAACCAGTGAATAACACTGGTAACTAGAAAACACCCAAAGACTGAATCCTGTCGTTAATTTGCCTCAGTTTCTACTCACAGTCTTTCCTCCTTAACCTTAATCTACCTCTTATATTGAGTCTACGGAAAATCTACTACTTTTATCTGCTTTAATGTAACATATATCGGTCTCATCTACTTTCATTCACTACCAAAAGTTGATCAACTAGTTCCAGGCCCAAAAAGCCAATTTAAAAAAAAAAGTTCTTCTTTTCCAGCAGAAAACCGCATGCGGGTGATAGAAAATTTTGGTATCAGGATTTTTCCCGTATG
>NC_051410.1:26371424-26371720 GCF_015228065.2 Penaeus monodon
GAAGAAATATACACGGAAGCAGTTCCCTGAGAGAAGAGGCACTAATTTCGAAACGACCTGGATTTCATCTTCAACCAAAACACGAGTCAACCAAAGGACTCACCTCCGCGGACGTTGCAGGTGAGGAGGAGCGGGCTGGTGTGATTGAGGGGCCCTGCCGTGAGCACCCCGCCCGGCCCGGCCGTCAGACGCCGCCCGCGCCCGTCCGCCCGAAAAAAACCCCTGCGCCCCTCTGCAGGGATGCGGGCGCTCAGTTGGGCCCGGGGACCGGGAAGGGCACGCCCTTTTTAGTCAGG
>NC_051410.1:26371800-26373201 GCF_015228065.2 Penaeus monodon
CGTTGTGATGATCAGTGGTGCAGCTGGCATTATCGTTGCTATTGTAATGATGATAAACAGTACAAATAAGAGAATGAATTATATGAATAGTAATAGAAATATTGCAATGTTTATGAAAATAAATCGTCGTATTATATGGGATACTATTTAAAATGTAAAAAATTTGGGGGCTTCCCTTTACTCTGGACGTGAAAATTTGATAGGCAAATTCACTCTGAAATACTTCATCCCCCATTTGCAGGTGAATAACCCCCCCCCCCCCCCCGTTCCAAGACGCCCGCCTATCCCTAAGTTGTATTTCTTTTTCCTTTCCCTTTACACATTCTTAAACAAAATTATTATGTAAAAAGGAAAATTTTACTAAATAAATATCAAAAAATATATCAAAATTTCTATAATTATTATCATTACAACACAACAAAAGTAATAATTGTGATAACATTAGTAACAAGAATAACTACATCAAAATTGCAAAATAAGGAAGCCTTTCCTCTAGTGTGGCATTTCGGAAAGATTCACACTGAGCAAGACTTCTCTAATGACTCCAAGACTGGATCAAAGTTAGCCCGCGAACCTATTAAACAATTGCCTCTCCGCATCTCGAATCAAAACAATGTTTTGCGGAAAGGGGGGAGGGCCCGGGGTTTTTCACTCTAAAAAACAAAGAAAGGAAAAAAACTGCGTGTTTTTTTTTTCCTTTGTTTTTATATTTGCAGTTTGTTCTTTCTGCTAAGAAAAAGTGAACGAGATGCGGTATTCATTGCCCTCAAATTTTCCCCCAGACGCAAAGTCTGACGCGAGCGGCGAGTGTTTGCCCCGCGCAGCGTTGGCGTGGGTCTGCAGGTTTTCCGCGCTGTCTTCCCACGCCGAGCCACCGCGCATAAAAAACAGGGTTAATTTGGTGGGTTTTCTAAAGTTGATTTGTTTTGGTATGTATTTCATTTTGGAAATTATCTTGCTGTTTTGTTTCATGGACTGTATTCACCATTTGAAATTCCACAAAAATACCATCAGCGCAAAATCTCCCGGCGATCTGATGATGCCCGCAGAACCTGTCCAAATTACCGGTCTCCCCCGCTTTGCAGTCTGGTAGCGCATCACCTGCAAGTGTGAAAATCTGATGTGATACAGTCGGAGCTGGTATATCACGGTGAACGTTTTGCATCTGATTGTATCAACATGCCGATATTTCTCGAACTCGAAATAAACTTTCCTCATCACAGATTGCTTCAGAAGAATCTTCCATCGCTTGCCGTAACTCCAGAAGCGACCCGATAGCCTCATGAGGGCAAGGGTCACGGGCGGAGGGAGGCGGAACTGCTTCATATTTCGTAACTCGGCACACGTGACGGTGGTCATGCATGAGACCATATTTCCCCGGTGTCAAAATTATCAGTTTTA
>NC_051410.1:26373376-26373499 GCF_015228065.2 Penaeus monodon
AATTTTGTTGCAGGAGCCTTACTTAACAGTTCCGGACATTTTAGGCTGATCGGGATTACGGAAATATGGCAGCATTGAAATTATCAATTAATACCTCAAACGTTAATCATAGAATATTTTTTC
>NC_051410.1:26373687-26373796 GCF_015228065.2 Penaeus monodon
TAGGCTTAAATAATAATAAGAAGGGTCTCGCCCCACCAAGTGTTGTCGTTGTTAAAGGCAAAATGAAATAAGATAACAGTGCTAATAAAACATGGGAATAACGTCCTCA
>NC_051410.1:26375295-26375360 GCF_015228065.2 Penaeus monodon
GTAAAGAAGGAAAAAAAATCTTATTTCATTTTGCCACGTGGTGGCGCGAGGTCCTTTTAGGCCTA
>NC_051410.1:26375439-26375554 GCF_015228065.2 Penaeus monodon
GAAGAGAGAGATTCTATGATTAACGTTTGAGGTATTAATTGATTATTTCAATGCTGCCATATTTCCGAAATATCGATCAGCCTATGATGTCCGAAACTATTAACTACGGCACCTG
>NC_051410.1:26376491-26376825 GCF_015228065.2 Penaeus monodon
CGTATATATGAAAGAAAAAACAAATGGAACCTAAAGGAAAGCCTAATTCTCAGTCGGATGTGATCACATAAGGCAGGCGCTGTGCCCTGCCATGCCGCTCTGTATGTTTAATAATGGAAGCTGCCTAATCCCATATGGGGCCCGATGATTATGCGAGGGGGCGGTGCGGCATTCTGTTCTTGCTCTGGCGGAGGCATATGACTTCGCAGAAAAGATAAATGTATTCTGGAACATCTGATGCATCTCAGCCAAAAGCATAGGATTGCAGTTAGAAATCGATACCCTTTTGAAAGTATGTATGATTCTGTTTATGAAAATTCGAACGTAGAGAACT
>NC_051410.1:26377568-26378056 GCF_015228065.2 Penaeus monodon
AATCAGTGTAATTTTCTTTTCAAACTCTTTACGATAACTTTTTTTTATATATATTCGAAATACATAATAGAAAATGGACTTTGATAACAGCACAGGTTTTCCTTCCAATTTAACCACAGCCAAACTTCAGGTACCTTTCGGGCCGCTAGAACTGAACTGGCCTCCGTTGCCATATTCGGCAAATTTATCGGGATGGAGATTTTGTCTTCTGTGCGCCCTATGACTTATCTGTACGACCGTTGAAACTGTCATTCATATGAAAGAGAAAATAAAATAAAAGGAAATTAATTCAGTGATGGTTCATACGCCCTAGAAAAAGTATATCAGAGAGGAATTTGCGCATTCTTTTCTCGGCTTACCTGACAATACTTAGATGTGTTATCAGGTATGTGTCGGATGAAATGCGTGACAAAATGGTTCCCTTGGATTCCTACGATCCTTAGTTACACTATTCACGTTTTCTGTGAAATCTTGACTAAGAATTCTAC
>NC_051410.1:26378082-26378419 GCF_015228065.2 Penaeus monodon
GCCTGATACTTATATTGGTTATTTTCTTCATATTAGGAGAGCTTTTCAGTGTTAGTCACTCAAGTACGTACACGGTGGGACGGACAGGTTACTGTACACAGTGCAGGGAACGTATGGAACAATAGGGATATTTGGGTTAATAATACAACGAAGATTTCAAACTTTCCAAGCAAGTGGTATTAGCCTGAGGTAGATTGGTTGGGAAGAGAGGAGTTGGTCTGCTGGGTAATCCTTGAAAGGATTGTCAAATTAGTGATTTATGCAGTGTTTGTTAAGTATAACACTGCGACTACCCCCCGTGTTTATCTTTCAGTGTTTAACTAATGTACACGCACTC
>NC_051410.1:26378838-26379575 GCF_015228065.2 Penaeus monodon
CACAAGTGTGTAGCACGTAACATTCCTTCAACCTCATGGGATTATGTAAATCCTTTACATATAATGCCATCAAAGCTAATGAAATAAGCCATTTATCTCAAATACAATATTACATTCATTGGAATGCCCTGCCATGAAGGGGTGAAACCTTGTTTTCATACCACCTAGACACGGTTTCTACACGAATAAAATGGCATTACTCCATCAACTTCGGTGACAAGGAGGCCGTACATACACTCGGCCAACCTGTTAAACACAAAACTGCTCACATGAAAATAAGCTAAAAGCTGCATGTTAAAAATTACAGTTCATATCACGTTCCTTCTAGGTGGATTACATCATATCATGATTAGCTAAAAGATTCGGTATATCAAGGCATCGTAATGTCTGACGAAAATGAAAGATCGAAAATGAAAACATTCCACACGTTCAGCACTTCCGAATTATATTTCTACAAACCCTCGCCCCACCATATCAGTTTGAGTTCCTCCCAGCGTTCTAGATCTTTGTTGCAAAGCCATATAATCACCTCTATTCCCTACCTGTCTAGATAAGGCTACATTACTTACTCTGGTTCGGCAACTATCCTCTTTTGCCATCTTTGCCACCTCTGAATTGTACTTCCGCTCTGGAATCAACACTTAATTGCAAAGGAGATAACAAGCTATCTACCCAAATATTCATAGCAGTACATGGAGATACATAACTAATTGGAAGCAATATATGGTTTTGGATAT
>NC_051410.1:26381156-26381875 GCF_015228065.2 Penaeus monodon
TAATTTTCATTTGAATTACTGTTGCCAATGTTTGCCGGGATATACAAGTGAACAACTTTCCAGAAAGTGATACCTTGTTGCTTGCAAAGAATCCTCGGTCAGTTAAATGGTTGTCAGTTGTAAAACGTTACTTTCTAAAGTGAAATTGTTCATTTTGGAATGGAAACTACTAATACCACTGCCTAGAAATACTCTAATTATTAATACCTTGGGATCGTTGCAAAATGCCTAATAGGAATCTTAGTTTGCTAAATCAAAATTTTCAAAGGGAAACATAATGAAACCATTAGGTAAGTTGCTATACAGTTTTCTACTGTAACACGCGAGTTATGTCGCACTTCAGTGGAAATTAATACAACGTCGCTCGCTTTAAAGTGTGAAACGTAACTGAATTACCATATATTATTAATTGAGTAATAAGTATTTTTTCATACACCAAGGTTAACAAAAGTATTTCATATCGTACCATAACAAATTTTAGCTCTTGAAGTAGCCTAGGCTTTACGAAAGAAAAATGAAAGCCAGAACCTGCGTAAATAACAACATGAATTGCAATACCAATAACGACAATGCAACAAATTCAATAAAGTGACCTTCGCATAAAGTTGTTTTGTTTTTGCGCTCAAGAGATAATAACGACATACTAAGAAAGGGAGCCTCGAGGGGACTTCCCTTCACTTTTTATACGTAGCTTTAAACTCGCGATCGAAAGAGGGAGT
>NC_051410.1:26382672-26383891 GCF_015228065.2 Penaeus monodon
GGAGGTTTTGTCTTTTACAAAATTCTACTTAATAAGTTCCCAGGTAGAGTCACAACCTGGATGCGATATAAGAAATTATATTTTTATATTCATGTCTCTCTAGTATATTAGTGAGTAACCAATAAAACTACTTATGAGCACTAGAAGTAGCTTCCTGCACACAAATTTAATCTTGCATGATTTTGTGTGCTACGCCCACCAACAGTGCAGTGAGTAGCTTATTCACTTCGCTGAATGCGAGGATTAAAAACGAGGGAAAGAGCCTGTAATCGGTGGTTCAGAGCCTGAAACGAGCTAGCCTAGTCTGGTATGCTAATTTCAGATTGCAATTTTGGAGCGTGCAAGAGGCAAACGTTCCCAGGGCTATCACGCCAAGATTACTAGCAACACTTTTGAGGTTCAGTGACCGTTGTTTACATATCTGCTTTCGTTGCTGGAGGGAAGGATTCGAATGAGCAGGTGTAATTTAATTCAATTCATGTTTACACGCTTTGAGTGTGCGAACGTAGGTGTGTTAACAAGCACGTGCGCTCGCAAATACAATATGTTCGTGGGTGTATATTCAGCAGGAAGTTCTCACTTCATCTCCCCTCGATAAAACTGCATGAACTTCCGTCGCAAGTGCGAGTTCCCTTTCCTCCTAAATTAAGTATTTTCATAATCAGTTAACCGGAGTCGCACGGGCAAGACAATCGCTGCACTATTTAAACACAATTAAGATCTGTTCCCGCGGACGATGATGATGCCTTTAGTCGTTTTTATCGTTCTCATACGAGGGGAAATAGCATGACCCTCAAGCCTGTGTCCACGAGGGGATAATGGACGCAGGCAATAAAACGGGGCGCCAATTGTAAAATGCCTCTTCCCTCGCCCGATAATCAAGCAATAGAAATACTTAAAATTTGCGTGAAACTCAAACGTAAGATAAAACTCATTGCTATTTACTTGCGAGTTTCTTCTTATTCTATGTGTACGCGAGCTTGGACATATGGGTATAACTGGTAAGAATATAACGAAACCCGGGGAACGAAGTGAAAAGATGCTGCGTAGGTTTGGAATAAGAAGGTGAGGTATGTTATGACGCGATACCAAATTGAATTTCAGGTGAACCGTTCCTAGAGGCTTGCGAAATGACTGCAATTGTTTTGTGGAAATGAAGGATATCATGCGAGCGATAACATCCACAAGGGGTGAAATGTTTTGAACTCACTGCCCGATG
>NC_051410.1:26384686-26385715 GCF_015228065.2 Penaeus monodon
ACCGACAAAAAAGAAGCCCCATCTTTTCTCTCCCTCTTCAGCTTTTACTTCTTTTCCCAAGTTTTCTTCCTAACAGTTCCCCAGCCCCCTTTGTCTTAATATCTCTATAGATTTTTCTCACTGCGCCCTTTGTTTTCTCTCTGACAATCTACTAAAATGCCACTCCATATCACTGTTCTTCTGTGACACCTTAGTAACCATCTCACAGCGCTCTAAACTTATTTCCTATCAACAAACTTTTCCTCATTTTTCTCGAGCTAGACTGGGTGTATCTCCCGCCGCCCTCCCTAACCCCTCCTCCCCCGCTGCCCCTACCCTCCTCCCCTCCATCTCCAAGAGCCCGCATTCCAAGGCGCAAATTTTACCTTCTTAAGTATTTTTGTTCCCAGCACGAATAACATCTGGACTTATTCTTGCCTTCTTATCTCTTAATCACGTCAGATTATTTTTGCAACAATTTCGTTTTTCATTATGTTCTGTTTTTGATGCTGAAACGTAGCAGAGTTATGCGAACCACTTTCTATTCCGAAGTTCCCAATCAAAACAGTAATGGAAGCTGGGAAAGCTGAACGGCTGATGCTCTCTTGGCTGGCAGCGCGAGAGCGAGACTGTGTTGCAAAAAGTATGATATAAAACAGTCAAGATATCAAATATTTCTTTCGGGACACACCCTGTTACAAGATGAATATATATGAATTATAGAAATGAACGCTACGCAGGAAAGTCTGGGATAATTCGGATTGAAACATTTTTTCTTCCACGGACAAATTTCGTTTACGAAGCATGATTTGATTTGTATTCACTTTTGATATTTTCCTGTAGCTTAGGGATAATCAGACTCCACTGAGAAAAGACAGTGAAAAACATTAAAACATGATAACGAGTTGGGAAGAATGTCAATAACATGCAGTGACAATTCAAGAAAAGGAAGCTTTCAGAACAAATGCGAAATATCGGCCAAAACAAACACACGCCATTGAGATTTTACTTTTCTGACATAAACATATCAACATCTTGCACCGCTTATCC
>NC_051410.1:26386942-26387281 GCF_015228065.2 Penaeus monodon
CCTACCACAAGGAAAAAGAAATTAAAAGCTAAGATTCACAGAAGCCGGCAGTTCCTCCCTGAGCTGCTCGAGAGGCTCGGCTGCGACCTCTCCTTGACTTGCGTCTCGAGTCCAATTTAATGCACCTTACATACACTGTATATCTCCCGAGTGGCGCGCCCTCGACACACTCCACTGCCTACGCCATTACTACTTCCACCAGCTGTCATACCGGCAACAGGGACGTGAAAATGCGCATTATTCGAGATTGTGTTTACTTTTCCTGATCTAAATATCTTTGTGTGGTTTATAGATTGTCCATGCTCAAAGTCAGGTCAGAGAGACACTCGCCAATAATAA
>NC_051410.1:26387430-26387503 GCF_015228065.2 Penaeus monodon
CTGTATATGGTTGTGGGGCTTTGGTCTTGAGGAATATGGGACGGTGTTCATAAGAGGCCTTAGACTCCGAAAT
>NC_051410.1:26390287-26391818 GCF_015228065.2 Penaeus monodon
TTCACCTGTAAACCTTTAAATAGAAGGATTACATTCAGGCAGGAGCGCATATTGGAAATTGTAGATAAATTCGCCAGCAGTGCATGCCAGTCAGCCGTGAGCGCGTGCAGGCTTCTTCCGTGCCTACCGTAAACGATGAGGCGAAGGCGGTGGTTCTGCGTCGGGGAGTTGAGGAAGTCCACGCGGCAGGTGAAGGCGCCGGCGTCCTCCCTGCTCACCTGCCGGAGCTCCAGCGTCCCCGGGAAGATCGGGAGGATCCCGGGCTCCCGCGAGGCAGACCCTGGCAGGTACCCCGAGCTCTCTACCAGGATGAACCTAAAACATTGACAAAAAGTCAAGCGAATAGCAATTCATGGGAGAACAAATGTTTATTTTGTGAATAAACTACTCATAAAGAAGTGCAAAACCTACTTACCTTGACCTTGGGCCAAGGACGTCGTCATGGACTCGACCTTCACCTGTGGAAAGGTTACCGCTTCGAGCGTCATAGCTGGAAAGGAAAAATAAACATTTGCTACTATTACCTAGGACTTTCCGTTCTTCATTTGAATTAAGTTTTTCTCTTTACCTGTTAAATCATATAGTATTTTCGTTGATAGTGAAAATTGCCTCAGCAAGAACTGGTAAAAGGATAAACACATATGTAACACAGCAGTTGTATAATGCATTTAATAAGTAACGCAACAAAAATTGCAACAGGGAAAAGCGTTTTCTGAACGTGTTTTCCCTCATTCAAATATAAACGCTGTTCACGTTTCCCTTGTCGCATCACTATTTCTAAACCTTTCGTAAATAATCAATTCACCAACATTTACTGCTTCGAGATTCGTTACAGTTACGTTTCTTGGCTGACAATTGAAAAAAAACCTGACCCACAACGTGGTATATTGAATTACAACTCACCCAACTCTGGAGAATTACGGTTAACCTAACGTGGGCTATTCACCGACAGTAGCTGCAGAGCGGCTTGGAGCGCCAGTAGTTCACTTGATCCTATTAATTTGATAAATGCTACGGAAGCGGATTTGAATCAGGAGTAATAACCGTTATGGACATTTGTATGCATATATGCGGCATGTAATAAAGGATAAACATAGTTAATGAATCAAAGCTAGTAAACTAATGAGGGTCTCTTAGTTAGCCATATAAATCCAGATAACTGGAGATGATATAAATATGTTATCCTTGGTAAGCAGTAGCAAACCATGAGTACGAGACACGAAGAAGAGTCCAATTTGGTTTGGATTCATTAAGTCATGTTTAAGGCAAGTTAACAACTTATTCAGCTACATGCCTTTCAACTAGGAAAAGGAAATTGTTATTAGTTGAAAAAGTATTGAGTAAACAAAATTTTCGGAACCGTGGTTGCGTGGGAAAATTAATCTAGATAAAAGGGACCCTTCGTAGTGAAAAGGTCGGGAACCATTGGACTTGGCAATGACATAACCTTGTGGCGGAATATCTATTCCTGGTTTACTGTAAGGTTAAATTTTTTGCAGTAGGTAAGAAGTACGTGGACGAACTGTGGAAG
>NC_051410.1:26392496-26393011 GCF_015228065.2 Penaeus monodon
ATATTTATATTTCATTTTTATTTTGTGAAACCATGAAGTACTCCGTGCTTGAGGCGGCACGCAGACGTGTTCATTCGCCTCCTAATTTACGCAGCGAGGGCAAAGATCTGTCACGGACTGCTGTATACTACGGTTCATTGAATCTTACTTTTGACGTCATGAAGTGAATTCATCCATCTCTATTACAAAAAAATTATATATAAGAACATTACACGGAAAACAGTCTGATTCTTTGTTATCATTTGAAAGCGAAAGATCTCTTAACTAGTTTATTAGTACATTCGTTGTTTAACCTTTTAAAATCCAGTAGTGATATCACGATCGATTTATAGTCACCATTAAAGCCACTTAGCAATCTCGAGTCATTTATTTTTACCTGTTTATGAATAGCACTCGCTCCTTGACAAAACATAACAAGCACTTAATTAATTACAAATTTTATTAACGTGATTCAAGCGTTGGAGTAGTTACACGATAGATTTTGGAATGCAAACATATATCCAGTTAATGACGTG
>NC_051410.1:26394311-26394836 GCF_015228065.2 Penaeus monodon
GCTTTCGCCCCCGCCCCTGCCCCCGCATGGGCCGCCGATACCTGGTGGATTCCACGGTTCCCGCCCGCGGTGCTTCGAGCTCCCCGAGCGGCGGCAAGACTGTTACCGGATGAGGAGGGAATGTCAAGTGCTAGGGCGCCGAGGGCCTTCCAGCCGTATGAAAGGATGTTCTTTTGTAGCGTCCGAGTGCATATCTCTTCGTCTCCCATTCGGAAGTCCTTCCTTTCCCCATACGATCGAAATTAAAGGAAATGGAACTGAAACTCTATCAAGTTTGTTTTCGCTGCTGTAGTTTTCTCTGGTTTAATTATAATGGGTATAAAGGTCTTTTTTACTTGTTTATTAGTCCATTTATCAGTTGTTTATTCAAAATTTAAATTACATGTAATACTTCAATATCAACTCGTCTGTGTTCAAGATCTAAAATTGATTAGAGGGTAATTGAACATGGAGAATCAAAACATGATCAGAGTTTGTATGTACTATGTGTAATTATAGATTAAGTATTTTGCAAGTACGCATTTA
>NC_051410.1:26395169-26395289 GCF_015228065.2 Penaeus monodon
TGTAGTTAGTTTGTGTCAGGGACGTTGTTGTCGTGTGTTGTAATATGCTTTTAGTTGTAGTTTATTTAGTTTATTTGTGTATATACATATTATGTTATTGTATATTTTATTGATATTATA
>NC_051410.1:26395447-26395840 GCF_015228065.2 Penaeus monodon
ATGCGAGTGTTGTTGTGATGTTGGGAGTACAGTGTGTCGCTTGTGTCTTGAAATATGTGATTGTGGTCGTAGTATATAGTTGTGTGTGTAAGTGATAGTGTTGGAGTAGTTGTTGCTTAGTGCAAGGCGTACGAGGTTAATTATCTCAAATGTATATGTGTGTCGGAGAAATAGGAATACGGTAGTGTGTGTGATAATGAACAAAACGTGTTGGACAAGGTGGGTGACGTGCAAGGTGTGATGTCCTAATTGGAGGTACTGTGCTCCGCCATTGTGTTCTGTAGTGTGTGTCGTCAAATGTGAGTTGTGTGTGCGTAGCTTTTGGGGAAATGTTAGGGAAGGGACTGTTGGGTGGCTGTGTGTTATGGTGTCGATTGTGTGACTCCCCGGTCT
>NC_051410.1:26395867-26396359 GCF_015228065.2 Penaeus monodon
TCTTGTAGAGAGTGTGAGATGAAGAGAAGGCTTGTTTAATTTGGGAAAAAGTATCTCATTTCGAACTAATAAAACTATAATATATATGAGCTAGATAACATACTATTATATATAGCAATGAAATAATAGTGTGGAGAGTTGTTAGTTAGTGGCAAGGCGTACGATGGTTATTGATCACTACCATTGTGTGTTTGTGGGGAAATGAGTGATAAGTATGTGTTGGTAATGTAACAAAACTGTTTGCTGGTAGGAAGGGTAAGTAATTAAGGTTAGTTCGTGTATATGGATCTCACGCATCCCAATCATTTTCTCTTTAATCCAGATACACAACACACCCCACACAGCCAGCCTTAATGAGTTAACGAGAAGGGACACAATACTCTAATTAATACAGCGTCATTGTGAACGAATCCCTCCGTTCCTACTTCTTGTGGTCTTCCATTCTTTGGTTCTTTTGAGCAGGTAGAGAGATGAGAGAAATGAGATTATTTG
>NC_051410.1:26397662-26398070 GCF_015228065.2 Penaeus monodon
TCATCAGTTCACAGTACAGCTTATTTATTAATCGTGTTTTCAGTATTTTTTTACACATTCTCGAAGCTAATTATGCTAGTTGAAAAATACGTTCGTTTTTGTTTTCAATTAATTTGTCCAGCAAATTAAATGGTTACCTCTTTCAAATATGATACTTTTGCAACAAATCTCTCCCTTCATTTAGTACTCTTCGTTTAGACCAACGTACAAATACTCCATAATTTCTCTTCACAACTGCTTACAATTATTTAACTCTAATATTGCATCTTTTACACTCAACAGTGCTGCATCTGAAAACAGAAAACACCAATGAGGTTCTCTAATAATTTTCTTAGTCTCGCTTAAGTCTCTTCTTCTCTAGTTTACAAAAGGCGTAGAGTACCAAAGAATAGGACAGCTCCAATGCTC
>NC_051410.1:26398654-26398832 GCF_015228065.2 Penaeus monodon
TAAGACCACACAATAGATAGAAGCAAAAATCCTACAGTTTTGGTCATTTTTATCATCATGTACAATATACGTTAAAAGAGTTATCTAACAGTCTATTCCTAGCATGAAAATCTATCTAGTCATGGTTACATTCTCTCGTGTATAGACTGCGATTGTTCCTATACATTCCTAAATCACA
>NC_051410.1:26402827-26403313 GCF_015228065.2 Penaeus monodon
CATATAAAAGCCGATGTAGATGAAAACACTGCGCTATGTTGTGTTTGAGTTACGAAACAGCTCCAAAGACCTTCGGCGACTGCTTGAGTCACCTGCTGCCAGCTCGTTTCGGAGTAAGTGCAAGACTCGAATTCCCTAAAAACACGGCTCATGTATTTCGTTTCTTGGATCTGATACAAAACTTATCTATAATGCAAGGGAAGCAGCTCAAATTCCTAGTAATTGCATTTAATATCTTCACTGTTAAATGATTTCCGTTGCAATTCGATAGATGCAAAACGAGCAAGGCTAAGGTTTGTACTTACTAATACTGGGAAAAGCGATAGTAAAATATTTCAAGTGTTAACGGATAGAATCCACGATATAAAATTTATTTTTTGATGACAGACTCAAAGATGGGTACGGCATTTAAAGAAAAAAATAAATGCCATCATTCCTTGATATATTATATAGCGCTTAATAGAATAAAACAAAATATAGTATCCC
>NC_051410.1:26405142-26405903 GCF_015228065.2 Penaeus monodon
TGCCGGAAACACCTTTAACTTTGAATGCAGTAATCTCGAAATATTATTTCCTGTCGCTTTTGTTACTTCATAATTTGGAAAAATGCACAGAATATCAAACTATAAACTTTGTACCATTTCTTATATAAGTGGCAAAGTATGCAAATACGACAATTGTGCATTTGTATGCCTGTGCGGATGTATCAGTACACAGGCATTTGTTCAGTCTTATGTCTTCTCTTTGCCCATTGGATACAGCGAGAACAAAGAGGAGTTGGCGAACAAGAGAGGCAACCGAGAGGGAACAGGCGGGAAGCGCGGGCGGGGAGCGCGGACGGGGAGCAGGGGCGGGGAGCGCGGGCGGGGAGCGCGGGCGGGGAGCAGGGGCGGGAAGCAGGGGCAGGGCGGGCGGTCGGGGCGTGGGCGGGGAGGGCGGCGGGGCGTGGGGGGGAGGGCGGGCGGGGCGTGGGCGGGGAGCGCGGGCGATGAGGGCGGGCGGGGGAGCAGGGGCGGGGAGCGCGGCGGGGAGCAGGGGCGGGGAGCAGGGGCGGGGGAGCAGGGGCGGGGAGCGCGGGCGGGGAGCGCGGGCGGGGAGCAGGGGCGGGGGAGCAGGGGCGGGGAGCGCGGGCGGGGCGCGGGCGGGGAGCACGAGAGAGAAGGCTGGAACAACCGGTGCGTGTGGCGTCATCAGAAAACTAATTACGAGGGCGTGAATATTACGTCGCCGAGGCAGGAGATATGCTGATAGCGACTGAGGCTGATGTTAATGGCGACTAAAGGTG
>NC_051410.1:26407324-26407795 GCF_015228065.2 Penaeus monodon
ACTAGCACGTTCTTGCTTTGTTTGCCAGCAGTGCCCATCGAAACGCATTCTCCGCTCACGAAATATTGATACCTGGGGTATGGACCCATGAAGTTATAATTTGGTGGGGTGCTGCCTCCAAGATATATTTAAGGCTGCTCTGAGCATTCGAATATAGGTACCATCGAGTTTCGATTCATATGTCTTAGTCAGACTCCATGTTGTAGAAGCAGACATTAAGATGGATTCCACTGTTGCTCGAAAGAAGCTGCGCTTCTCATAATCTAATAGATCTGATTTCAGACTACTTTTATTTTATTTAAAGCCTCCCATGCTTCAGTTATCCGAATTCTCGTGTCATGCTCTATTGCGTTTATTCTGCTTCCAAGGTACTTCCAAGCTTTTCACGGATTTGATCTCTTCTCCTGATGTTGTCTGCGTGAAGCCTTGCTGGTTGATTACTTACATGTTCGGTTTTATAGGCATTTACGT
>NC_051410.1:26407904-26408242 GCF_015228065.2 Penaeus monodon
GCCCAATATCCTTGGTAGCATTTTCTAAGCGGTGTAAAAGAGATGAGGCGTTTGTAATTGTATCAGTCGTGATTGCTAGATCAGCATAGTTTACATCAGTCAACTTTAAGACCGGATGTTTGCTTGACACTCTCTTTGATAGTGTGAAGCCAAGATCATTTTCTTTATCAAGAGACGTCCATAGAGCATAATAAAGAGTGATGTTAAATAGAAAAGACGCAAGTGTGTCACCCTGTCAATGTCAAAGAAATTAGTGTCTTTCGTCAGGGGACCTTACAAGCGATTTTGTGTTTTTGTAGAGCATCATTATGGCTGCTACTGTTTTAGATGGAATCATC
>NC_051410.1:26409402-26410398 GCF_015228065.2 Penaeus monodon
TTTTCTTCAGTACTTCATCAAGTAGTTCATGTGTGAAGTTACCAAGCTAAATATCAAGAGTACTGTCAATAATTGGCTGGCCATCAGCATCAGACACTGCAGGGGTAATCCCAAAATGATTTTGGAAGTGTATGCCACTTTTTTCCCTCTCTGACTTGTCCCTTTGAGCTTAGATTTATTTAAAGAAATTCTTTCACATATGTCATTAACAGTTTTCCAAGCAAGGGCTGACTATTTATGAGCAGTAACTTCACGAATGGCTTGGACTTTGTTAAGAATGTAATAAGTTTCTTCGTCAGCATAGGTATTTTTAAGCTTATATTTTGAAGTGACTGATTGAATTCTTCATCTTCAGAGGGGTTAGAACCTGTATTGAAAATTTTGTTTTTAGAGAAGCTCCTTTTTTCCTCTACTTTAAGTGACTCCCAGGACCCTGTTTTTTCAATTTTGGTTTCAGAGGGAAGCTCTCTCTAGCAGCTTCATGGGCAGTTAGAGAGTTATTATATGTCAAGTTAGCAGATGGTACTTCTGAATTTGCTTGCCCTATTCTTTCATTTCCTGTTCACCATAATGTGATGTAACTGGGTTTTTCTATTGTTTACTTTTTAAGATTCATCTTTTTGGAGCTTAGTACTTAAGCAAACAAAATAATTTTCTTGGATCACATCACGAAGAATAAGTCCATTTCTATTGGAAGATGTGCAAAGGGCAAACTTGTAAGAATTACCTTCTCCTCTCTGAGCATTCATATCCCAAGCTATAATGAGAAAATTATGTTTAGGGACTAGTCTGGCAAGAGAGATGAGACTTTTGTAGAATTTCTCTACATCCTTCAGATCCTTGGTGTTAGTGGGGCAGTAGCACGAAACGATGGTAGTTGCTGAGTTCCCTTTGAAAATGCCAATAACAAACCTGGAATCTATTTCTTTGATGCTATTAAGAGCTCTAACAGCGTATGGACTAAGCAGTGTACTTAGACTGATATAAAAGTCCAAT
>NC_051410.1:26411301-26411377 GCF_015228065.2 Penaeus monodon
TGAAATCCAAGCAATGAACCACATTCTCAAGGAATGCTAAATGGGTCCTCACTACTCCGACCAAGATCTTAAGGAA
>NC_051410.1:26411737-26412073 GCF_015228065.2 Penaeus monodon
GGACAGCGACGTAAACCAGCGAGGAGATTGATAGCGATATAAGCCCCGTGTATTTATGACTTCCGGAATGTCAGCGAAGGTTTATGTCAATTTCCTGGCTGTGATGAGTCGGCGAGGCTGGTGAAAAGATCTCATCAATGCTCCACCACCTTTGCTTATATTGGAAGGCTTTGCCCTACCAGGAGACGCAAATAGCGTAAATGAAATTAATATCGCTTTCGGGAGTCTCTGCCCCTAATGGAACACAGGAGTGACAAGAGTTGCAAGCTTTTTGTGTTACAGGAATGCATTTTTTCTTTATTCGTTTTGGTAGGAAACCGCACAAATACATACAGC
>NC_051410.1:26415409-26415610 GCF_015228065.2 Penaeus monodon
AGAAGACAATTTGCTGATTTTAGAAACGTAGTGTCCTGTGCAGCTGAAACACGTCTCTTTCCCAGAGTGTCATCAAAACTACCGGTCCACTTGTTAAAATACCTAGTTTATTCAACTTTCTGCAGAATGGAATGGTCTAAATTTGTCGGTCTAGCTGTCTGTGAGGCACGTTTTCCCTCAACAATCTATTTCTGCCTTGAA
>NC_051410.1:26418219-26418588 GCF_015228065.2 Penaeus monodon
CATTTATTCGGGAACAGTCTGAATGTATCATTAATATATTCATATATCTTAATACATCGAGACATGTCCGTTATTCTTATTATACCGCCGTACGTCTCATAATCTTAGAAAGATGCTTTTTGAATTAGATTTTATGCAATGTTGGGGATACTAATATATTTTGTAGTGCAGAATGACGAGGGTTTGACAAGCCTTAAGTAAGCGCCAGGGGGAAATTAATGGCGTGATATGGAAATTAGCTTTCTTGGGAGGAAATTAATTTGGGGAAAAAGAAACAACAACATCGAGTCATCTTTAAAGTGTTTATCGGAATTAGGTCAATAAATTTAAAATGAATAGACAAGGATTTTGTTAATAATATATTTTTGA
>NC_051410.1:26418658-26418778 GCF_015228065.2 Penaeus monodon
TTGCGCACAGAGTCTGACAAGCTGAACTTACCATTGCCTACATAATACATATGTATGGATGAATATACTCGTGTCTATCTACATCTGTGTAAACATATCCGAAAGGGAGATGGAACACAA
>NC_051410.1:26418807-26419317 GCF_015228065.2 Penaeus monodon
CGGCGAGAGAGAAGGATGGAGAGAGATGAATCAATATCGTTAGTCGTGTCTCCCGATCGCAAGAACAATGGCTGGAATGTACGAAACAGCCTCTGCGTCGGAGAATTATTGCAAACGGATGACTGGCGATCAAGGGAATGGCATTTTAAACAAGCGACGCAACTGAAGTGGTATGTTGGCTCGAAAACAAAGAGAGAGGGATGGGAAACCTACGAGAAAACTGGACCGGGAAATTTATACAAAAATAATTGTCAACGGGGAAATAATACTTCAAGGTATACCTGTTGTTTTTTCGTGCCATTTCCTAGAAAGGGGTCGAAAAACTGTTTGCCGAAATCATATATCCGATTTTTCAGGCTTGATCGTTGAGGTTAGCGAAAAACGAGTTGACCCTTCTGCCTCTTTTGTTGAACAACATATAGCACATTTTATTGCATTTGCAGGTTTATTCATTCGTTTTTCATTCGTCTTGCTTCCCCTCTGAGGTCAGTCCATAATTGTTAGTGGATC
>NC_051410.1:26421348-26423217 GCF_015228065.2 Penaeus monodon
TTAATCGTGTGTCAGAAGAAAATTTATAATATTAGGCGGTACCTGTAGAAGGGGTGGTTTTCACGACGTCTGTACCACAGCACGAGTTGCGGCGTGTCCAGGTTCTTCACTCTGCAGGGGAGGCGAGCTGTCCACGCGACCATGGTCTCGACGTCCTCGGGAGGTCCTGTGGGAGAAGGGAAGGGAATGCTTGATATATGCTATCTTCCAGCGGACTTTTGAATTGAATACCAACACATTCGCTTGAATTCCCTGCTGATGCATTGCCCTCTCCTCGTTTATATTCGTTTCTAGTAACTTAAAACAAAAAAGGAGCGAGAGATTGTTGCATCGAATGATCAGTGCCCATCTAATAAGTGGCCCTTGCTAAATGTAGGCTATACAAGCCTAAATTCTGTTCAACAGTTATTGCACTACATTTATTTAGTTATCATAAGGTACATTGATAATGTATTCATAAATCAAAAATGCAATGAAACCGAGCCTTGTTCCTTTTTCGAATATTCAGTTTTAGACTCACGCCAAACATCTACTGTTGAAACGGATAAAGGAACTGTAATTGATAATACATTCCCGAGATGATAATCAATTGCTAACATGCCTTTTTTTTAATACTATCAGGTGTAGTGAAACAATATTTTTCACAGTTTGATTTATTTAGAATCCGGTATCATAGATTCTTACTCATTTTTTTTTTTTCAAATGTGATAAGCCCAGATTATTACGAATAAGGAAAGTACATGGCCAGAATACGAAGGTGCCTTATCAGTATCGTATAGGTGTATTGGATATGATATGAAACGCAAAGAAATAAGCTTATTAACATACTATTAGCAAAAGAAAAGGAAGGACTAGTAGGTGGCCACCAACACTCTGTTCAAGTGTTATTTAAGTTTCTGACAGCTGTAACTTTTGCTTTTGTGATATTTATGCTATGTGATTATTATGACTGGCATCAGAAGACAATAACGGGAAAACTGACTAAAAGTTCCTTACGAGACGAAGGGCCTCGCTGGCTTCTGGAAAGGGAGACGCCCGGGCTGGAGGGCGCAGTTCCAGCGACTCCGGCTCCTTGATATTCATTAATCTATTAGTATTAATGAGTCTTGCCGCCCTCCTCGTCTCCCTTTGTGTCTTTCTACTTCCATTAGGCTTTGAATGAATGCCGATGAGATGTGTACTTGATTCTAATTTTTATTGGATATCCGAGTATATATCTATTTTCTTTTCCTTTTTTGTAACAACTTGTCAGTGTTTACTGACCTGTTATTTTAAATTCAATAAGCTCCCTTTTCATTAAGTGTTCTTTATAAAATACATGAAATAAGCTCTACCAATTTTTAATGGAAGGCAGTATCTCCTACGTATTCTTTCATTTTGGCTAACATTTTTTCTCTCATTTTGTTTTGTTGTTTGTTTTTCGGTTCTAATTAATGTATTTCTCCAGAGTTACTAGCATCTTCGTCGAAAGCCGGCGTCCATTTTGTAACTTGTTCACAAAAGTTTCCTAATTAGCCATCGACTCAGAAAACCAATGAATATCCAATGAAAAAGGCCGCCGAGGTTACAGCGAAGGAGCGGGGAGGACGCTCGGCCGGCCAGGCGCCCCAACGACGCGGAGCCACGGCGGAGGCACGGGAGGCACAGCTGCGGAATGCACTGTAAAACCTCCGACACGGTCGCATTGTAGCACAAACAAACTTTTAAATTTCATAAAAACACATAGCTCTTAGGGATGTTTAGCTTATCAGATGAACAGACACATATAAGAGATAAATAAAGAACTGAATGCTAGCAGCACAACACTGTGACAGTAGAAAGATAAGAACAGACAATAGCAGAAGAAATAATATGATACTCAATAAAATG
>NC_051410.1:26425337-26425829 GCF_015228065.2 Penaeus monodon
AAAATGTCCAGTGTGTATTTTATGTTATTGAAAATGTTAGAAATCTAGTTTTCGAAATTATCAAACATTTCACGCTCGGTATCTCCCCGAAATAATCATTGATAGAAACAATAATTGTCGATACTATTGCTAAAAAATATCAGAGCGCCTCCAGCTATAGCAATGGCAGAAGCAGACGCGGCATAAACCGGGGATGCGTTATCATAGTGTTTCAGTAAAAGAGAAAGAACAGCTCCCCTGAAATAGTGCATAATATACTAATAGATTTTAGTCAGTATAGAAAACAATGCATGGCTTCTATAAGACTGTACAGACAAAATGGATTACTCATACAGATAATTATATGAATTAACATGAATTTACCATTTGAAGCAAAAAAACATAACAGGAATAACATATCAGCAACCTTCTTGCTAAGTACTTTAAGCAGTTGTACCAGGCTAACCGACTGAAAGGAGTTAGGGAGGCGATCTCCAAGTTGAAGGGTGGTAA
>NC_051410.1:26426392-26426476 GCF_015228065.2 Penaeus monodon
TAATACCGGCGTATGAGCTATTACTTGAACAGACTTGAACTTTCTGGAACCACCAATGTTATACAGACACCTGGTTTTGGACAG
>NC_051410.1:26427014-26428152 GCF_015228065.2 Penaeus monodon
CTTAAAGCCATAGTATGAGTAGTATGAGATCGGTCATATTTTTTTTTTATGAGAATAGAAAGATTCCGGTTAAACATTCTCTAAATCTCATGAAATGTTGAATTTACTCCTCTCTGTACACCTATCTAACTTCAGAGAGTGACATTTGTATTACTGGCAAAAAATTAATAAAGTGCAGGCAGCATGAATTATATCAACTAGACCTTCAATTTAGAAAAGGCTTTTCATTTGGGGCGTTAGAGTTTGATGACAAATGTAAATGTCAGGTCTACTCTTTGTAACGAAATCTATATGGATTATGTTATTTTTTATTATTAACTATATCCTGCGATAAATATCCTGCTTTCCAATTGTTGTCATATTCATGCCAGTTGAAAATTAACCCTTAAAAACCAGTGAAACCTTGCACACACGAGTGGCATGATACGCTGTCTGTCCCATGATGTAATATACATATAATCAGAGCTATCACATCGACATTTTGCGAAATAACCCACGTGCAGCTGGTCATTTTGTTATGAAATTGTCTTGCTGCGTGGCACTTGCCACTTGCCCTTTCTGGCGTGGAAGCTTCTTTAGAAGATACATAGCTTATGTTTCCGAAATATTAAGCATAAAAGAAACTTAAACTCTACTTCCTTCTGCTTAACAGCATTACGATCAGACAAGCATTACTAATTCCTATAAGCTTTGATAATTAAAGGACTAGTTTTTCAAATGCATTTATGATATACTTTATCGTAAATTAATAATTCAGAACTTTTCTATAAAGATACAGGAAAATAAAAATTGAAAACTTCACCATGAACGGAGAGAAGAGTCATTAACAGGCTGTGTTGGCGAAGCATCAATTTTTTTACGGACCGAGAAGCCTTTAGAATTGAATTTCAGTAAAAAAAAATATTCAGTAAGGAATTTTTGAATTATTAATATAGATAGCTTGATATAAACGAATGAATGTCTGTTGTTACCCATAAGGTAGTTCAGTATTTTCCTTATGGATATGTATGCAGGAGCGGTCAAGTGCGAGAGTCTGTCCTTTGTGAAGCTCTCTCATTGATTATATCTCGATCGATAAAGCTGCAACTCCACTTTTTTCGAGATATATATTTTTTTGTTTTTCTGGCCACCACGCGAT
>NC_051410.1:26428353-26428783 GCF_015228065.2 Penaeus monodon
CACAAAAAGTATGTACACTCCCACCTTCCCCCCGCCTGGGCCGCCGATACCTGGTGGATTCCACGGTTCTCGCCCGCGGTGCTTCGAGCTCCCCGAGCGGCGGCAAGACTGTTACCGGATGAGGAGGGAATGTCAAGTGCTAGGGCGCCGAGGGCCTTCCATGAAAGGATGTTCTTTTGTAGCGTCCGAGTGCATATCTCTTCGTCTCCCATTCGGAAGTCCTTCCTTTCCCCATACGATCGAAGTTAAAGAAAACAGAAGTTAAAGGAATCGGGTGTTACATTTCTCTCCAACATTTTGTTTCAGTAATCTTATCATAGGCTTAACCACTTTTCCAAATCAGAAGTGACGTCTCCGTAAATATTTCTTCCATTTCAACTTTTTTTTGTGATAGAGATGTTCTAGAATATATGGGAAAATCAGTTCCTTA
>NC_051410.1:26431945-26432223 GCF_015228065.2 Penaeus monodon
CACGTACACACACGCTCCCACTTCCAAATGCCCAGAGAGGAGGTGACGAAGCCTCATGGAGCACCCGCCGCGGGACCGGGCGGGAAGGAGTCGCATTATACGGGAGGCGCTTCAGAGTAGAAGGTGTGGGGGGGGGGGTGCAGAGGCGAAAGGGGTAAAAAACACCATAACTCTGAATTAGCGCGGAATTTATATGCTTCATTAACCACATGGGCCTACGCTCTCATAATTCTGCAAGCTCTGGTTTTATGTCTGTCTAGTATTATGCCACTCAGGCT
>NC_051410.1:26432622-26432735 GCF_015228065.2 Penaeus monodon
CGGATGGGAAGGGAACTCATCGCTCGGGCAAATGAACTCATGCATCAAATTCCAAGAAATTGTAACATGAATTTACATTGTATATAACTCAACCGTAAAAGTTATGAGGCAGT
>NC_051410.1:26435294-26436428 GCF_015228065.2 Penaeus monodon
TTCTCTGCGTCTGATGATTTCTAATTTGCTAAGAACACGCACCCGTTGTATATATTTACTGCGCCTAAAAACACCGCAGCTCCCGAGACAGAAGATCGGCCGAGTCCCCGACTGCCACTTCTGCTGCGAATCTTCCGAGGAAAGTATTAAAGCGGTGCGTCTGAGGCGCCGCAATAAACCTGCGACAGTGAACTTGACTGCATAATTTAACTGTAAATTGGACTGGAGTGTGATGATAACGACTCGTGTGATATACAATAGATGAATCTGCGTTTGACATTAAGCGAATGCGAACCTGTCTTATTGCCATATTATTTCACGAATTTATTACCTAATTTACGAAATCAATTCTTTTTCAGTATTCCCAGTGAGTTTCTTTTAAGCATATGTTCAATCAAGCTGGCAGTATTAATCAGCTGACATTGGGTTAACCAAGATTCAAGTGTATTTTTTAATATTGGAGATTACTGGATGACCCCGTTTATCTACAAAGTGTTGGCACATTTGGCTAAAGTGAATGAATTACCTGTAGTTATCAAATATATTCATAGTCAGTTCAGTGTAATTCCGTGTTTACATGTTGTTAAAAGGTGAATCACGTTGTTACCATTATACCATTCATACAAATGGAGAGAGGAACAGCATATTGTGCTTGAAAATGGGGAGGGATGGAAAAAATGGAGCAAAGGCGCGGGAAACAAGAGGAATAATACAGAACTTAAATTGAAGAATGACCGACTTACTGAAAGTATTCTAATAACGGTTTATAGAAATAGGAATATGAATACAATTTGTTCATCTTGATTTTTACCAAGTAGAATGAAAAGAGAGGACATTATGTCATATTTCATTCTCATTTTTGATATCGTGTGGATCTAGAATTCAATGTAGAAAAAAAAAGATTAATCAGACGAGGTAACTAGATGCTTTAAGAATACTTTCTGAAAAGTAGGCTTAATTGTGAAGCGTAGGGCATGATAAATGTTTAGTAAATATCTGTAAAACCTGAAGTAGCTATGCTGTTGTGCATACTCTTTAACCTTTACGATGTATAGATCTACTTGTCTATGTGTTTATCTTATTATTGTGAAATGGCGACATTGTTATGGTTTGGAAACCGTTTTCAAAGTTGCC
>NC_051410.1:26436830-26437219 GCF_015228065.2 Penaeus monodon
TTCTATATTTCTAGGACAAGTTAAGATTCGGCCTTTAGATTTTCAGTATTTGCTACAGAGGTTCGTGGTGTGTAATTAATGAACTTGGCAATCATATAGTTCATATTTGATAGGCCGCCCTCTACTATATATTCGTAGAAAATAAAATGACCAAGAAACTATCAACGGAGGCTGTTACCTGGAGAAAATTGAATCAAAACAAATATACCATCTAGAATCTATGTTTTGTTAAAAGTACAGACTGTTATTGTGAACAGGAGTGATTATTCGTATTTATGCCTAATTTATCTCCCAATTGGCGTATCAGTCTTACGCCATCGTAAAGAATTGTATAATCCAGTTGATATTCATTATTCCACATATTTTCTGTTCACTTATATCACTCGTGC
>NC_051410.1:26437275-26437531 GCF_015228065.2 Penaeus monodon
TCCTTTGCTCGTGCTGACTTTACGTCGATCAAATAATTCCACAGAAGTGGTTCTGTGGTTAACCTTAACCTTCAGTCTACTCCTACAGAATTCTACTCACGATCCGGACCGTTCCAAGGATAGCTTTTTTCTAGTGTTTCTGTTCTCATTTTATAACCCAATATGTTTTCGCCATTTCAGTAAATTTCTTAGTTACTGTCGCTAATGCGCCTGATTCTATGAGTCTAAATCTTACTGTCTTCATTTCCCACAATCA
>NC_051410.1:26437623-26438010 GCF_015228065.2 Penaeus monodon
CTGGTCTTGGCACACACACAGACACAATAATGGTTTTAATCAACCTTTGGTTTTAATCAACCTTTTATCTATTCTTCCACACAATTCTTAAATCCTATAGTTCAGCTACATCAATAATCTGGCATTTCTTGGTCAACTGATCCATCGCAATGATAATTGGTTTGCTCACGTGAACTCGGGCATCGCATTGAACTTTCACATCCAACAACTTGCTTCGTTTATTTTCAGGAACAGATGGTTATTTTTGCACTTACCAGTTTTCCGCTTTTCCAGCTTTAATTGGCAACAAAGCTCCCTTCGAATACGATGTGTCACATGATACTGCCTTAGCTAATAATGTGGCTGACGGTTTCCTCAACTGATCCACACACTCTGGTCTGTTTTGTC
>NC_051410.1:26441548-26441961 GCF_015228065.2 Penaeus monodon
GGGAGGTTGCCTCTATCGAAATTGTGATTATATGAATTTTGAGAATTGGTCTTATAAAGGATGCCGTAAATCAAATAGCAAATTTAATCATAACGACTCGCGTTAATGAATGATCCAAAGCATATGATTTTAAAGAATCGTATGCTCAATTCTATGTGACTGTTCCATCTACCTCTACTGAAGGAATGCGTCGATGTTTTCAAGAGGAAAATCGTACAGGCAACAGCGTCAGGACGTTTATCTTACAGAAAGTATTCAAGTGAAAACAAACTTGGGATGGAGTTGGATCCCACTCGTCTCGCCGCCGGCGGTGTCGTCCACTTCCGGCCGCCGTCATCGAAACGGCCGCTCGTTTCGATAACGCCACCCCATCGGCGGAGAGGAATTTCCTGCTCGGCGCGCTTCGGGTGCTA
>NC_051410.1:26442904-26443088 GCF_015228065.2 Penaeus monodon
TCAGGATATGATACAACAACAACAACAGGTTCTGCTGCAACTTCTATTGGTTCAGTGACAACTAGCGAAGCGACTACAAGTGACAATAATGATTTATTGACCAGTGAAGTGACTGAGGCACATTCTGTTGATGCCAGTGTTCAAACTCCTCAGATACTTCAAGATTACCAAGACCAAATTCAGA
>NC_051410.1:26446390-26446668 GCF_015228065.2 Penaeus monodon
CTTACGTATGCAATACATTTCTTTTAAATATAAAAAACCGAACCCAGGAATCCCCCGGAAATTTCTAAACTAAATCAGCATCGTATAACTGGTCACATGGACGGCGCAAAATACTTGGAAAGCAATACTCGTCATGATTTATCACGGAGATGCACAGTGCGTTACCGGCGTTTGGAGATCACTTCTGCAAATCATTGATTTTTTCCTACTCGTTGTCGTCCTCGTTAAAGTCGAGTATTATGGACGTTTCAATATCGCACTGATTGATTTCACTTAAT
>NC_051410.1:26452590-26453447 GCF_015228065.2 Penaeus monodon
CCCCCACGCGCGAAAGCACACTTGAACTATTGAACAAATCATCTATTCACACAGTTCAGATGACTTCATTTTTTGATGTTCGTATTGATTTATTCTCCAGCCTCGACAGGCGTGAGGCCTTGTTTATTTACTTTTAGACAACAAAAATAGGGAGGAACTAGATGCGTGTGACTGGGAGAAAGATTGCTGAAACAGGTCACTTTAAAGGAGGTCGTGGAAGGGGATAAAACAAGAATCACACAGGACTTAAATGGATTTCAAGATTCTCAGAATTATGAAGAACATGTTGAACAAAATGTATAGATTTTTATTCGCGTATAAGACATACACAGCACTGTACCTTCATTCTGGTCAACATTTGGTTCAATCATTTAAAACGAAGTTGGTTAATCATATATGAACAGTCTCGTGCTGCCTATACAGTCATTCATTGCCCGAGCGCTAGTAATGCTGTATTGCTTGACATCATGAGTTGTACCCTTGTATGATACATAGGTCTCTACCGCAACATCGCTTCCCAATCGCCTGGCGGGAGCTCTCGCGTGGGACAATGGCTGCCTCGCGCCCTCACAGTAAGTGCGGCCTTTCCTCGGGAGCCAGGCCACGGACCTTCTCGGAACATGGGACACAGCTTCTCTGGGACCAAGTTTAATTGCGACGCTCCGGGAAGCAAGTCTCAAAGTTTTACTATTCTCTCCCTGGCTCAGAACGTTGCCGGAGATTGAAGATACATATCATTATCACGTTCTTCTTGCTCTCATCGTATAAGCGGCGAAAAAAAGACGTTCGCCGAAACTGAATTATTACAGCAAGAACTGGGAGAGATACTCGGCGAGGAGGCGGAGCGTGTTTATTGA
>NC_051410.1:26453956-26454257 GCF_015228065.2 Penaeus monodon
ACTTATTTTTAGAATCCGATTTTACGGTCTGTGTGAAATATATTTTTCGTTATCCTCTTTCAGGAGCAAATGTTTTGTAGTTGCTGTAGCTCTAAAAACAGTTCGCGTGTTTTTGTATTTTGTTCCATCGAAATAAATTCAAACTATGAAATACATTTATCCTTATTAAAATTTCTTCTTTAGGGCTGCTAAATAAGGAGAGCATGGGCTTGTGTTCTTCCTTTGTTCATTGTTAACCAGGAAACTCATTACGGTTCTCTCGCCCCTCGTTCGCTCGCCGCACGTGGGCCTCCTGCCGCGG
>NC_051410.1:26454849-26455115 GCF_015228065.2 Penaeus monodon
TCGCCCTTGCGCCGGCAGTTCGGAACCAGTCACCGCACCATCGCCTTTGTCTACCATGAAACCATCTCTAGAAAGGCTTTTGAGAGCTATTATTTACCTGCGGTGTTTATCATGACACTTGAAACATTTTTTTATCCTTTGTGTGTGATGACCAGAGACTGCTTTGAAATAATATTGTATATGACATATATATTTCTGTTCACCTGTGGCTCAAAGTAATATATAAAATACGTTAATAACAGTCCCTTAAAAAGGTAAAAAGAAAA
>NC_051410.1:26455362-26455596 GCF_015228065.2 Penaeus monodon
AGTGCAACAATACGCAATGCTGCTCTTTGTGACTGCAGGGTGCATTTACTGTGTGAATGATGATCACGTCTTGTGCAGATTAAAGTCTTTAAGAAAATCAAATGATTCGTTCCCTTTTAGCAACATTGTGCTCAGTTTCATGTCAGCAAGCGTTTCTAACTGCTCCTGCGTGGAGACGCTCGACAATTTACCATCAAACGATTCCAAGACGACTGCAGAACCTGCTTGATCTTA
>NC_051410.1:26455719-26456161 GCF_015228065.2 Penaeus monodon
TTTCGTGGTAAAGGAAAGCAACGCATTGTCAGATATTCTCGAGATCTATCTCAAAGGATGGGTTTTCGTTTGTTTTCTTCGTAAAAAGGTTGTCGGTATCTCCTCTACCGTCAGCAGATCACCCAAACTGCCCATCAGTCCACCATTTATCGTCGCATAACGTCACATCCATTGTAATCCCAGGTACATTGCAAAGGACTTGACAGATATGAAAAGGGTTTTTGCTATTTCTTTCCAAAAGAAAGGAAGGAAAAGCGCAAAAATACAGCCGGTACTGTCTCTTCTTTCCTGTTCGAGGTGGCGTAGATCAGTGGTAGAGCGCTGGCTTTGCAATTGCAACGTCGCAACTTCGCGCCTTGCCACCTCTTGCAGTCGACCCAATTGTAAGTGTTGGTGTCAGTAAGGGTCAAAGTTAGGGTGAAAGGATCATGCCCAAGCGAAA
>NC_051410.1:26456422-26457124 GCF_015228065.2 Penaeus monodon
CTGCTGCTCTATCGGATACCCTTAAATCCACTTGGCTACAGGACTGAAGTTGTGTTTGATTGTACGGAACCTGGCAAGGTCAACTGTCGAAACGGTAGAACAATGTAACACCGAATGTCTAATACAGGGAATATAGAATACTGGCAATTATATATTCACGGGGCGCGATCAAAGAGCAATCACTAAAAAATCACAAAACAATCAAACAGAATACAATGAAGCTTCACATAAATACTAAAAACTTTGACATCATTGTTTGTCACACATACAATCTTTCATTATTTCTATGCAATTATCACTTGCGAAATATACGGACTTTGCATAACAGTTGTGTGATATCGATGATAATGAGTTAGTGACCAGCCTTCTCACATTGCCAAATTTCAGCATGTATATGTGACAAGGAAATATTCGTGGTAAAACAAAACTGGTAAAGAAATAGCATTTATAACATCACAAGCAGGAGATACCAACAGCAGCAAATCTTAAAAATGAAGACGAAGCGCACATAAATGATAAGATAAGTGGAAGGAGGTCACGCTGACGCCGTCAACCGGGATGAGCTTCTCGGCGATGCTCCGGACGTGACGTGGATTCTGGAGGGATGACATGCGGAGGTGGAGAGGGGGGCACACATGCCTTTTAATTCGCCAGCAATGGCAAGGCAGTTACGGGGCCTGGGAAGAATTAAAAGCAGAGTTG
>NC_051410.1:26457286-26457633 GCF_015228065.2 Penaeus monodon
ACAAGCCTCCCCCGCCCACCTCTGCCTGGCGCCGCTCCCTCCGTCCGTCCGCAGAGGCAGATAGCGGACCGGACAGCCACGAAGACAGACCTGGCAGCTGCTGTCGGGCCTGTGTTGCGCTTAATGCCATTTTGGCCGTCCAGGGACCCGGAAAATATCTTTGGCGAATTTATATTTTCCGAGTTGGATCCTTTATGGTACGCGGGTGAAAGCCGGATGGAACTTCTGAGATGTACGAGGCAAGGACTGAGGAAGGACTGACAGCTGACAGCTGACTTTCGAATAATTGCACCGTCTTGAAAATGGGTGATCTCCCTTAAAATTTCCGGAATATTCGTGCCATGGGA
>NC_051410.1:26461382-26461768 GCF_015228065.2 Penaeus monodon
GACACAGTTTATCATAACAGGCGAATTTCGTGCTTTTAATTTTTAGATTATTAGACCAGGTTATTGTGCTATAAATGGAACGTCCTTAATAATTGTTAACCAGCGGTACGGTCCATTCTGGCGCACCGCAGCCTGTGAAGCGACAGGGGCCTTTTATTGTAAGTAAATGGATGGTGTGCAGTCCATGTATAATTGAATGGCCTTTGGTTTCTGTGCAAAATAAATGCAGTTTGTGGCTTCTACTTTTAACGGTTTAAGCTGATCAAGCCTTTTGTACGTGAGCATAGAAATTGCCATGTAATGAAATATTTGGTAAAAAAAAAGTCGGTGCTGTTTATATACATGGCGAGTCCACTTTATTACATAAATCCATTTTATTATGACAA
>NC_051410.1:26462009-26462764 GCF_015228065.2 Penaeus monodon
TCCGCTCCGTAAATAATATTCTGTGATATATAGAAACGATCTGGCAAATGGTGTAGCAGTGTGAAAAAGTGTGCAATACAACATTAAAAACGAAAACTAAAAGAAACCCAGTGGTAAGAAAAGGTCTGTTTATCAAAGATAGGGTTGGGAAAGTACCCCGGAGCAAATCGTGTTTGGTGCTGAAAATGGAACTTAAAGGATACACAGGCATTGATTGTGTCGATTTGAAATGTGTTGCGAAAAGGAAAACTAGCCAGATCATATGCCAACGTAGCAAATTATTCCAGAAAGAATATAAGCGACGTGACGACAATAAAGCACTGATTGTTAATACGAGATTTGCTAGAAGAATGATTTACCAGCGGCAGATAAATGGCATAGTCATAAACAGAAGGTATTACAGAAAATAAAAACAGTAAGATACCGTGGGACTTCACAACATAAACACAGATTACGTAAACGAACACAAACGACAACATTTTGTCGTCGAGCTAAAATCTGAAAAGGAGTGCTTGATCACTAACACCCGTACCGAGGAACTGGAAACCTACAGAAAGTGAGCTCCATTCTAGTTGTAGCTGGTGCTATTGGGATGCGTAACAACAGAAGTACACAGAGCAAATAGGCTTCAGGATCAGATAGAGACCGAGGACATAGAGAAAACGGCATTGTAAATAACTGACAGAACTTTGAAAAGGACTAGTTGTTCTATCTTGCTTTTGAGAAGGCATTAAGAGAACTTTATCCTGTACAAT
>NC_051410.1:26463083-26463272 GCF_015228065.2 Penaeus monodon
ATCATTTATGCTTGACAAGACATGGTATACGTTCGAGTGGGTCCAGAATATTGTAATATCTCATGTTCCGTGATATAAGCAACATGCTCCTGTCACTGCATTTCTCCTCCCTCTCCTACCTGTCTGTCTAGCTGCCCTCCCTCAATCTCTCCATTTCCACTTCTAATTCTCTCATATTTTCCCATGCCT
>NC_051410.1:26463358-26463671 GCF_015228065.2 Penaeus monodon
ATGATAAAACTTTAATCATCAGGATGTAACCGTAATAACTTTTAATAAAATTCATTCACTGTACTTGCCCACGCAAGCAAGTGAATTCAGTTTGCTTTCGTTGTGCATGCGTTGCTGACAGGAACTTCCCACCCAACGCCCAGCACTCATTGCTTGCTTGTGAATTGCTTTTAATTTTTCTGACTGACGAAGAGATAGGGACCTTGTAAGTTTTAATAATCTTGAGGGCCGGGCACTGTATAAAGTGTATTATGAGTAATATGTTCTAGAAAACTGGCCACTTTGTGAAATTTGTCCAAATAATTTGCCCTTT
>NC_051410.1:26464370-26464638 GCF_015228065.2 Penaeus monodon
CCACTATGGTGTTAGTAACGTGTCAAAGTGGCCTCCGCTACAACGTCATGGCACGAAAGGTCGAACAGCCACAGCTTCGGAATACGCGACGTTGCGTTACAGACCTTTCGCTGCGTCGAGAATAACTCGGTGAAGGTCTGTTGAATGTCAGGTCTACATAATTCCCAGACTGTCTATTTTCACTTTTGAGATTGGAGTGTCTAGTCGCTTCTTTTATTCACAGTAGGATGATTTGTAGACTTTTGTATTACATGAATTTATCTGGAGT
>NC_051410.1:26465074-26466056 GCF_015228065.2 Penaeus monodon
TGCTTACATTTTTGTACCAGAAATGTAGCTGACGTTTTCTTTGCTGGTCAGTGGGAGTTATTCATCTGCAGATGAGATGACTTGTGAGGACACCCATCATCCAGTTTTGATATATATGCTGTGAAATTATATACGAATGCAATTACATACGAAAACATCCAAGCGATGACAACGTCTTTACGAAGGGCGAAAGCTTGGCCAACATATCGGTGTCGACCGTCAGGTAAGTCCAGAATAATGTAAGTTCCAAGAACAAGGGAGTTGCCCACATAATTTACATGCTTAACGAGTTACTTCAGACGGAGTTTGGCCATAGCTGATGTGCGCTCGAGTTGGGGAAGAGTCTTTATAAATCTTTAAATACATGGATTAAACAGGAACTTTCTGCTCCCAAGAGATATCAAAGTTAGCCAAGTGCTGATAGTCGCGCGGACAAGTCTTTCTCGTGAGGCTCGTGATATCTTCCATGAGGTCTGATTGCGATGGAAACTTTAGTTCATTAGCCTTGAAATTAAAAAGATATTCCATGATCATTTGCCACAATCAGTTCTTACATGCTCATATCTGCAGAGATTTTTGTTATTGTTTTAATAAGGGTTTCTGACAAACATATCTCTGAAGGAGAGGGAAAAAACACCAAAAGACAGCCGGATTTCTTGCTCAGTCTGAAATATTTGCTTCACAAGCTCTTCGCTGTTGTCCTATAAAGATGATATCTACGATCGAGGCTGGAATACGGGCCAACACTGGGACGTGCCGGCACACGTTATGTTCGAGGAGAATGAAATGCAAACAACGAGCCCGTTCTGTAATGTTGCTAATTAAGCAATTAAGTAAATAACAGCGATCTACATGCAAGGAGGATCAGCAGTAACAGCGACTCATGGGATAATATGTGTGCAGCTTCCCCGGCAAGAAATACTCCTACAACATCCGTTTTCGCTTTATTATATATAATGTCATATATAATTTTGCGAATATG
>NC_051410.1:26466156-26467002 GCF_015228065.2 Penaeus monodon
TATTCTATCTTTCTATAAGCCCCTTCTGAGTGTGACTGAGGTGGGGTCCAACTTGGTCCGTCTGTATCTTTCCACTCCTCCCTGTCCTTGGCCAACGACTTCATCTCTCTCGCCGGAACCCCTTTGCTCGCGGTTCTCATTTGGTGTTATCAAGTGATGTGTGGCCTAGCTATGGGCAGTTCCCCTTTACTCGTCCATTTATTAATTTCTTCTGCAATCTCTCCTCGCTTATCCTTTCAACGTGTCCTAACCATTTTCTTTGTCCGTCTATGATATCCAGTATTCCACTCCTTCGTACTGCAAGCTCTATAATTCTCTTATTTGGTATTCTTTGTTCCCATCTAATAACGATAATTCTTCTTAAACAGTTGATTTCAAATGCACGAAGCTTTCTCTATTTTTGTTTTAAGATCCAGCATTCCGATCCATATATAACTGTGGGTTATCCCCACTGCTGACAGCAACCATCTGCCGGAAGATGTTCTGCCCTTCCATACTTTACTCAACTTTCCAAGTGTGGCATATCTTTTGTTAATTCTATCCTTAATTTGCACAAAGCTTTTTGGCTTTTGCTTACTTATTCTTAATCAATACTTACTACAATTTATATATACACTGTAAGTCATTTCATGCAAATTCTGTGATGTTTCGGCCAGCAGGACTACTCGTATATCGCGTGCATATCTTAAATTGGTGATTTGCAATCCAACAATTTTCTCTCCGCTTTCCAAATGTTCTAGTGCCTCTCTCATTACAACCTCTAGGTATAAGTTAAATAAACGTGGGGATAGTGGGCATCCCTGCAGCACGCCTTTCTTTATATAAAATTTTCTTCATGTTTTTACC
>NC_051410.1:26468578-26469110 GCF_015228065.2 Penaeus monodon
GATCGGTAAATGTTTGTTTGGGCTTAGCGCTATATGTGTATGGGTGTACTCATTTACATATTACTCCTACATTGAGCCAGGGGGCGGTAACTGTAGAATGAAGCTTTAAAAAAGTGACCAACTCGTTGAAATAGAATTAAACCTTCGCTTGTTTTTGCGTTGCTAGCTTATTATATGCACAAATGTCATATAGAATTGAAAATCCCGTGCAGCAACCTGTGAGCGCCGACTGTACTGTGCGATTGGTAGCTTTCAACATCGAGACATGTTTACAGCATGAAGATTCTGTTGGTTTACGTGATGGGTGCGCCATGATGTATACAGTATAAACAAGGATGAATTTTCCTGATATGAACCTGTGTTCCATGAGAGCACAAGCAAGTGTAAACACACTATGTGCGTGGATGATGCTGCAGCTGCTAGACCGGCAGACAGCTGAAATGCTTATGTGGGTTTGCGCTGTGTATATATAGTAATTAAAATGAAAAATATGCTGGCGCTTGCAGTCTAATCTCTCCCAGTTTACCATCCT
>NC_051410.1:26470147-26470535 GCF_015228065.2 Penaeus monodon
ACAGATAATTCCAAGAGAAAAGAGACTCGACTCCCTCGAGTCTTTCCATATATTCCGTACATAACGCTCTCTCACACACACGATATCATGCACACACGCACACACGTATGTATGCACCACATACTGTATGTAAAAAATAAAAAGATAAATAAATTGCTATAAATGCAGCGGTTGATTGGCGTATAGATTGCCACTCAACTATTTGGCTGGAGTTTACCAAATACATAAACTGATAGAAATTGATATTGCCATTTACTACTCGAAAATCTGCACACAAATATCTTACGTAAATATACATGACAACAATAAACACATCGGCAATGTATAGTAAATATTTGTGTTCGCTTTTTTATTGAAACTGAAACTCGAGTCTATATGAGAAGTAAAG
>NC_051410.1:26471019-26471182 GCF_015228065.2 Penaeus monodon
ATAGTGACAACCGATTTCCTAGTGCGATGGCCTGCTGGATTTTTAAATGAAAACAATATTTAAGCTATTTTGTTATAGATAGTTACAAGAAAAAGTAAATGAAAAGAAGGTATATGAGCATCTGCATTGTTTGCTTACGTCCCATGAAATGCAATTTGCAATG
>NC_051410.1:26472488-26472836 GCF_015228065.2 Penaeus monodon
TGTACCCACTCTCACACGGCGGTAAGTACCAGTGAGTGAGTGTGTGATCTGGCAAGGAGACCTTCATCACAATTCCCTTCCTTGCGCCAACAAATGTGCAAAGCCCTTTACCCAACTTAACGGTGAGTTTTATAACAACTTAGTTAGAGGTTTAACAAACTCGGGTGGGCGTGTCTGTTGCGTGAGAGACTTTGAGGAAAGTCTTTGATCTCGTTGATAGCATTATTTCTTTTGGGCCAAACGGGCAGGTCTTTGAAAATTATGTGGTTTCCTGATCACAGATTCCTTAAGGTGCAAAGCCATGTCTTTATCCAAAAGCGTGCGTTCAACATGAATCGAAGATTAAAT
>NC_051410.1:26474075-26474149 GCF_015228065.2 Penaeus monodon
GAAAGCAGAACTGCTCGTTCACTGGTGAGAGCGAAAACGTTGATTAATGACTAATTACAGTTGATAGCAGGATC
>NC_051410.1:26474600-26475110 GCF_015228065.2 Penaeus monodon
ATGGAAAATGTGAGTAACGGGGACACGGTTCTCGCTCGCCACGAGTGATGCGTCTGAGCCGGAGATGCAGCGTTTGGCCCGGCATGGCGGCTGAGGTACGCAAGGCTTGATTAGTTGCCTCTTAAAGATGGATATTTACGAAGCGGCGTTCCCAGATAGAGGAAGAGAGGCGACTGTATCTCTATTTCATGTAATATTTACAGACGCTTATTTGTAGACACCCTCGACACTCGTAACATATGATGGAGCACAGAACCCCCTCGGTTTCTGAATGTTAGGACAGCTAGGGATATATCTTCATGGGCCCTAGAGAAAGTAACTCTGTAGCTAATCCTGATTATGTAATACTATTTTCTCGCTTTTTCGGTTCATGCATCGATACATTTCCAAAAAGATATTTAATTTTCAAACTACGACAAAGTTTTTTCATTCTTGTATTTCTACGTCGTTTGTGGTATTATATGATTGGCTAAGATAAAACAACACATGCCTCCTGTCTTATAAGCTAGC
>NC_051410.1:26481182-26481455 GCF_015228065.2 Penaeus monodon
TGTTATTATATACTTATATTTTATATCTATATATTAGTATTATTATATTATATTAATATTATATTATGTTTATTATTTATTTCTAATTATATATTTTCTATTATTATTATTATATCTGATTTATTATATAATTATGTTTTTATATCTATTCTCTATTCTAATATATCTCTTATCTCTCTCATTATTATCTATATTCTCTTATATACTTATCTATTATTTATTTACTATTATTTATATTAATATTATAATATTATTTGTGTTGGTGTGTATATT
>NC_051410.1:26481942-26482611 GCF_015228065.2 Penaeus monodon
GGTTTTTTTTGGGGGTTTTTTTATTTTTTTTAAAAAAAAAAATTTAATTTAATTTTTTTTAAAAAATTTTTTATTTTCCCAATTTATATTTATTTTTAGCCTTTTTGCCATACATTTCTGTACATGCCTTTATCCTTATTCTTCTGATTGATAAATCAGCGTTGCCCTTGTCACCATTATCATTAACGTATTTCTGTTAGAATTATCACCATCTGTCTCTCTCCACCATTCTTTCCTCAATCTCTAACACCCCGCTGTCTTTCCACCTTTCTCAATATCAATCTTCCTCTTTTTCCTCGCTCACACCTTATCTGCCTGTCCATCTCTTCGTTTCCCCCATCCTTTCGTTATTCTTCTTATTGCTATTTTCCAGCCTTTCGATTCTCTTTCTATCTCTTGCCCTCTCTACGCCCCGCCCTTACCCTCACAAGACTACGGTTCCCTCTCCTCTGGCTCCGGAGCTGCCTCGCCTCCCCTGGCGAATCAAGGCCCTCCGCTCTCGGCCAACTTATGAGAGCGTCGTTCTCGTGCTTCCAGGATTGGCATCGCAGAAAGATGCACTTTGTTTGACAGGGGTTAAACGTTTCCAACGGGGTTTTTTATAAGTTTTTTTAAAAGGCGAGCGGAAAGCATCAAAAAAACAAAAGAAGTCTCCTCCTCTAGGGGAAA
>NC_051410.1:26485466-26485658 GCF_015228065.2 Penaeus monodon
TCCAATATTTAAAATCACCTACACAATCAGGAAGAAGTATGCCGAAGAAGACGTGGCCATACGCTTTCATTTATTCGGAATCAGTCAAGGCGTTTTAAGAGAGATTCCGTGACGAAAAAAGCGCCGTTCACCCTCGGCTCTGGCAGGGGAATCAGGATGATGAAATCCGAATGAACTTGGCAGTGGAGAGGG
>NC_051410.1:26485713-26486537 GCF_015228065.2 Penaeus monodon
CAACAGCGAAATTTTAAAATGTTTTCTGCATGACTGTTTAAGCTTCAATTGTTTGCAGAATTGCGTGTTCCACGAGCTTGGGCTCCTCACCCACTTCGTCGTTTTACGTCATGTGTTAATCTATTGTTTGTACTTTTATTTTTGTTTTTTTACTCTTGTTTTTCCTCTCTTACACCTGCTTATTTTTACTCAACACTCAGTTTCAATTACTCGCACTCAGGTTGTGTACAGTCTTTTCTGAAAGGCAATTCATTTCGCTGATTTCGCCACTTCCCTTTCACCTTGATCTCTCCCCTTCCATATACACCTTTTCTTTTAATGTGTCTTTCTTTTCCCTTCTCCCTCTTCCCTTTGGCTCTGGTTCGGTCTTGTAGTATTTCGTTTGAATCCTTGATGACCTCACTGTCCCATTAGAGCGCACAAAGACAAAGCCATGAAGAATTCTCTGATGAAATTCCACTTTTAGCACTATGGATTTCCTCCCGACTTCGCGAACGTCTATTCTGAAAATTCTCCTCTTAGATTATGCTGCTAATGAATGCTAGTCTCTACGCCTTGCCTTAGAAGCGTTACGAGCGATTTATTTCATTATTTTCATGGCTCTAATAACAGATTTAAGCTATTCATTGGGCTCTTCGTGATACACCAGTGCTTCGTCTAAACTCGTCCGTCATATTATCACTGATTTCCTCAAATAGCACAGAAGAAAAGCATTCGAAATCCGTTCGTACCTTCCTAGACTGAACTTTTATCGATATCCTTTTCATGATGACAATATTTTCACTTTCTCGATGCCAAATTCAATATTAATCTCTTCCATCAAC
>NC_051410.1:26486563-26487463 GCF_015228065.2 Penaeus monodon
CTCGTAACCCCTTTGTGCGCTCGAGAGGGTATACATAATTATACATCTCACAAAGATTTTAGTACAAATACAAGTTCGGCCGGTTCCCATATGTAAAAGAAGTCATTCGCTAACCAACCGGGCAAAAGTTTATAATCAAGTAATACCTTTGTTATTCTTATCAAGGACATATTAGGAAGCCATCCACGGGCCAGTGAAATGATATCCAATACTCGGGGCCGAGCAAGAAGTCTTAAAGTTTTCTGTGTACTGTCCCGCTTAGGAGCAAAGTTTTTCTTTATTTTCTTTAGCTGACTCACTTTTATAGAGTTTGGGGCTGAATTTAAGAAGTGTGCGGTTCCTCTGTCTCTAACTTCAACCTGGATTACTACCTAACCAGCAGCATGTACTACTATAGTTTCCAAAGAATTTAACTGCAGGGAAACTGCAAGGGGAACTTGCTTACTTAAGAAGTCTTCACAAACGACTAGCTTTAATGACGGAGAGTTAATACAGACCTGACCTGTGTGAGTAGATTATTTCACTATTGCGGATACCTCTTATCTTCAAAATTTAAAGGGCATAGGCCTATGAAAAGGAAATCCCAAGAAATTTATAACTCAAAATATTCACTTATCTTCCGACATCAATTTTCGTTCCTCCGAGAGTGTCTGTGGTGGTGGATATTTCACAAAGGATCCCACCATTAACCCTACGAGGAGTTTGCCTCCCCCCCCCCCCCCCGTCTTTCCCTCCGCAGCCCAGGAGTCTCGCGTTGGTTTATGGTGCAGTGTTGCCATAGTCTCTTCCTCCCTCTTATCCTCGATCAGTGGTACCAATGCTCTAACGTACCGCCACACCGAGAGCAAAGATATTGCTCTCCCACACGATAGTGCAATATTTTCGACGTCAAACACCAGA
>NC_051410.1:26488688-26489033 GCF_015228065.2 Penaeus monodon
GAACGGAGAGAGACAGAGAGGAATGGGAGTCGTGAGGGAGATTCTGTTTGTAGTTCGCAGTGCCATTCCTTTTTCCATATTCCGGAGGGTCGGACGAACGTTGTAAACATCATATGCCTGTGTAAGAAAGATGAGAGGATCCAGGTCTTTTTAACCAATCTTTTCTCATCAGCATCTTGCTTTCTCTCGTTTTTTTTCTGTTCTATTTTTAGTCCTCATTTTACCCTCGTTGGGTTACTATCTTGGGTTATTTTACCTTCTCACGCATTTCACTCGAGCGAGACGAAAGCAGCCAAATATTGCGAACAAAGTCGGTGATTCTGGTAACTGGATTTAAGAGCAGTG
>NC_051410.1:26489072-26489265 GCF_015228065.2 Penaeus monodon
AATTAAATCTGATAGTATCTGAGTATGGTGCTATTATAAGAACTGCGTATTCCTCCTCTGAAAAAGGGAGAATCAAACACAGGACTCTTTTGTACAGCAACCGTTTTACTTGCATGTAAAGCTTGAAAACATGACCGGGCATCAGTATATTATGCAGGAGGGACATGGTGGGCAAGGCTTACATCTTGGGATT
>NC_051410.1:26503149-26504666 GCF_015228065.2 Penaeus monodon
GTTAAATATTATGAGGCAATTTTTAATATTGTGGGGCCTTTGTTCTTTCCTGACACATGCACTCGAAGTTTTTCTCTGATTCTGTGCAAACTCTAAGCTGATAAGAATAGTACTCTCGTTAAACGAGCATAGAGAGAATAATAATATAACAATGATCGTAGCTAATACGAGTTAATTTGTAATACTCTCAGCTCCTCATAGTCTCATTTCCTCGCCCGCTGCGTATTTCCCCGGTTTCACGGAACCACGACTTTATCATACTTCTTCCACCTTCCCCAGAGCCCCCCACTCCTCTTCGCATAATATTTCCTCTTCCTCTAGCCGCGGCAGGAACCCGGCCAAAGGCCAGGGCACATCGCTAAACTAATTCTGAAGCTTCCATCTCATTTGCATGCGAGTTCACGTCCCTGTGGTTCGGACGCGTTAATCCGGTGGCATGTTTATAGATACTCGGACGGCATGTGCTTTGTAGCCGCGTTGCCCAACAAGACGACGCGCACACGGATATGCGCCTGGGCTGCAGGCAACATATGGGACTCAAAACAAAACAAATCTAGTTCAGAGGACTGCACTGCCATTATTTTTGAGATTCACAACGCCGTTGGGGAAACGCGTGATGATTCCTGTACAAATCCATCTAATTAATTCCGGTGCATTTTCAATTCGACTCAATCCATTTTTCCAATTCCTTTTATTCGAATCATACTAATTAAATTTTTTGCGTCGTTTGTAGGTATGCCATATCTCCAGACGTTATGTTGGCATTATACACCCCAAAAAGGGAAAGTTTATTTTGGTTTTTAACGCAATTTCTGTAAAACATGGCTCTCAAAACGAGGAAAATTAAGGAAAAGAAAGGATACTTTTTCCATTTAACCAAACGCTAAGCCTGTGTGCCCCCAGGCGGGTGATCTGTTCCCAATCAAGTTGCCGAAGGAAAATAATTGCAAAGGTTGAGGCAAAGGAAAAAGTCTTAAAAAGAGTATTTGAGAGGGGTTTATTTTAGGATTAAGGTATATTGACGTTGAAAATTGCTTAAAATTGCAAGACTGTGGGGGATTTTCAGCATAACTCTAATGGGGTGATGAGGTGACATTTTTTGTACCCAGATAAAAACGCATTACAAAAAAACAAGTACAATCTCACCGAAACGGTATCATATTTTTAGGACCCTTTCTTATTTTCCCTTTTCTCAACCCTACAGACCTTTTTTTTTTCCTCCCCATACAATAAAACTTAAAAACTACAGACCGTCATCCCTACACAAAGCACGATTCCCTGGGGGGTGCCTGCGAGGCGTTGGTGCCGAGGAAGGGTCCCAAGCAGTGGAAGTAGAACCTCAGTTCTCGCTCAAAAAAAAAGGGTTTTAAACAAAAAAACGTTAGAGGCTTTTTGAAAACACATGCAAGACCTATGAAAAACACTCCCTTTAAAAGGGTTTAGAATTTCATTTATATATAAACCCGAGCAAGATACTTTACATAATAATTTTAAGTGTGTGTGTGTATTAATATAAA
>NC_051410.1:26505351-26505869 GCF_015228065.2 Penaeus monodon
AAAAATTAAAATATGGGGTGTGTGTGGGGGTTATTTTGTGGGGGGTTGTGGGGTATGAAATAATGAAATATATACATTAATACATATTTTGGCGTATATTGCTTTAATATATGTTTTATAAAAATATATAATATAAAATAATATATATATATTTAAAAATTTTATAAATATATATATAGAAAATATACCCCAATTTTATATGTAATAAATGGGCATATATAGCTTTTAAATTTTAGGGATATTATTTTATAATATATATATAAAAATTTTATATAATATATATATATTAAAATAAAATATAATAAATACACACACACACACCCCCCCCAACACAACACACCAACCACCACACACAAAATTTTAAAAATAAGTTATATATGATATATATATATAATATATATAAAATTTTAAAAATTAAAATATTTGTAAAAAAGAGGTATATAGAAAATATATATAAAATTTTTATAATAAAATATTAATAATATAAAATATATATTAATATATTAATATATAAAATT
>NC_051410.1:26506838-26508337 GCF_015228065.2 Penaeus monodon
AAAAACTGGGATAGGGGGATATGATAGGGGTATGTATTTAGTATTTGGGCAAAATCCTAGGCATCCCCCACATACTTACATTTACCCAAAACACAGTGCACATGAACAATAACAGTTTTTCTCGGGCGTTTTTTCATCTAAAGGGGGTGAAAAAAGTTTTGGGCGCGTGCCCCAGGGGGCGGGGGCCCATCGCTCTCCCCCGGGCCCCGGGGGCTGAAATCTGAATAACTATCGTTTTGAAAATTTGTTTTGGATTTAAACCCCGGGGCCGGAAATAAATTCTCTTCCCTTTGCCAAGGTTGAGGGCCCTTTTTCCCGCTTATCCAAAACCGGACTCTTTTTTTTTTTATCGGGGGTTTGATTTTTCTTTTTTTAATTTAGGCAATTTATTATTAAAACCCCGTAAAACGTCGCATACGACCCACATTTTTTTGGGCATTTTTAGCTTGTAAACTTTCCCTTCACTTTTTTTCGGGGGGATAAAAATAATTTTCTTCTTTTTGCTCGTCTTTCGACTGTTAGTCCTATTCCTGAACATATATGGGTTTTTTTTAAAAATTATCTCGTTAACCCCAAATTTTTTTGAAAGGGGAATTTATATTTGCCAAAAATGCTTTTTAAAAAATAATATTGCTACCTCCCGGGCTCCCCGAGAGTTTTTTCCCCGGTTCTTTCGAATTTTAAAACCGGGCTCGGAACGGGCTTCGAAGTAACGTGTCCCTTTCGTAAAGGGTGGGTAAGGCACCGGGAAAAATTTATTTTTTAAATTTTTAAAATTTTAAAGTTTTTCCCACAATTCATAGGACAGTGCCGCCTTGTAAAATTTAAAAGGGAAATAAAGGGAAATATTTTTTTTGATTCACAAAAAAACCCCGATACTTGCAAAATGTAAAGATTTTTCTTGATGAATCATTCGTATTATTTCAAGAGTAATGGGCCCAAACAGCAAAAACATCAAATCCCCGTTTGCATGACAGACTGCCCGAAAAGGGAAAGCTAAACCTATGAATAAAATAAACATTAAAAATTCAAACTTATCTGGGTTTCCCCCCGCTTTTTGCCCTTTTTTGGGGAAATTTGGGCGGTTTTGTCTCTGATTCAAAGCTTTGGGAAACCAAAAAAATTTGGGTTCCCCAAAAAAATTTTTCTTTACGACCCTGTACTAAATTGATTTTCCTATAAAATAAAAGATATGTTTTTCCATTTAAATTATTTGTTTTTTGACTTTCAGTTTATTAATTTTTAGGTTGGTTTAAATTTTTTTGGGCAAATTTTTTATATATTAGGTTAGTGGTTTGGGCCCCCGCGTACATAGGTTCTAAAAACTGCGCAAAGTCGTCTCCGGCCAATACTTTCCATTCGTGGAACCCGGGGCTGGGTTTTTGTTCGAAAGAATCGCAGAGCCAAATCAGTTTGCAAACCGGCAGCCCGGGGTTTCTTTTGTTTTTTTAGACGGGCGGTTGAAACCCCATACAAATACTTTTCCTTTTCCCTACGTT
>NC_051410.1:26508361-26508779 GCF_015228065.2 Penaeus monodon
TTCTAGTTGCTAGCAATTAGCACCTTTTCCCCTTTTAATTTTTTTTAATAGGTAAAACTTCAAAACTCGTCCAAGAATAATAGTTTTGAACTATAAGAAACGAAAAAAAATGAAAAAATCCGGGGAACCCAAACCCGGGGTTCTAAAACTAATAAAACAATTTAAAAAAAATGTTTCAGGGGGTTCCCCCCCCGACCGGGAATGAAACAGAAAAAGTTTTTTAGCATGAATTTTACTGGTGGATATCGCTAGAAACCTTGTTTGGATGTAAAACAGTCAACTGCATAACTGTGTTTTTTGGGAAAACTAAAAACTTGGTTTTGGAAGATTTTGGAAAAAGAAACTCCCGGGATAAGGAAAATTTAGGGTTTTTAATCAGCTAAATTTTTTATAGAAATTTAAAAAAAACAAAAACAAA
>NC_051410.1:26510017-26510777 GCF_015228065.2 Penaeus monodon
CTGTGTTCTTTCCTGACACAATGCACTCGACGTTTTTTTCTCTGAATTCGTGTGCAAAATCTAAGTTGATCAGAATAGCACTCTCGTTAAACGAGCCATAAGAGAGAATAATAACATAACAAAGATCGTAGCTAATTACGAGTTAATTTGTAATATCTCTCAGCTCCTCATTGATCTCATTTCCTCGCCCGCTGCGTATTTCCCCAGGTTCACGCCACGACTTTATCATATCTTCTTCCACCTCCCCAGAGCACCCCCCCTCCTCTCCATAATATTCCTCCGGCCGCGGCAGGAACCCGGACAAAGGGCCAGGGCACATCGCTAAACTAATCTGAAGCTTCCATCTCAATTTGCATGCGAGATTCACGTCCCTGTGGTTCTGACGCGTTAATCCGGTGGAATGTTTATAGATACTCGGGACGGCATGTGCTTTGTAGCCGCGTTGCCCAACAAGACGACGCGCACACGATATGCGCTGACTGCAGGCAACGTATGGGACGCAAAACAAACAAAATCTAGTTCAGAGGGACTGCACTGCCATTATTTTTGAGATTCACAACGCGCGTGGGGGAAACACGGATGATTCCTGTACAAATGCCATCTTTTAATCCGGTGCATTTTCATTACGACTCAAATCCATTCCAATTCCATTTAATTCTGAATCATACATATTAAATTTTGGCGTCGTTTGTATGGTTAGCCATATCTCTAGACGTTATGTGCATTACACCGAGTTGATTACATAGCAGTTTTAGTCATC
>NC_051410.1:26510997-26512350 GCF_015228065.2 Penaeus monodon
TCAAAACCAGGAAAGGGGTGGCCCTTATCCTCCTGTCTTCCTTATAAGTTACAGTAACAGTTTAATCAGGGTTATATTCATAAACAATAATAACTGTTATTATTATAAATTATTTGTGTCCATATCACTGATTTTATATAACTGTCATTACTTTTTTACGTAGTAGTATCAGTAGTAGGGCCACTATTGTCATCACACATAGTAATATTATTATGATCTTTCATCTTCGAGTGTGAGTTACAATACGGTAATACAAAATGTTTTAAGTGATGCTACTTAAATATAATCAAATCGAAAAAGACATGTTATTCAGGCAGAGAATTTTACTTTGTAGATTTTACTGAAGCTGGATCCCCATCGCATGTACAGAAAATCATTTTAGGTTTCCAGCACACAAACCTGTAATCAAAACACTATCATTAAAGGGAACTCGTACTCTCGCTCTCGGGCCTGGCAGTTCAACACACAAATGCATGTATTGTACATTCCAGTTGGTCGCTTATCGTTCATGCCTCTGGCAGACGATTATTACTCACGGCGACCTGGACCCTTATCTTCAGCTGACATACTACGCGCAGTGCGACACAAACCCACACAGGCCAGCCACAGAGGCCTCACCCCATCCATACAGCTCCCCTTCCAATTGTCAAAGGAACAACCCTCGTTATCATAGGGAAAGTTGATTTTGGTTTTCAACTGCATATGCTGTGAAGAACATGGCTCTGCAAAACCGAGGAAAAATAAGGGAAGAGAAAGGGATACTTTATCCATTTAACCAAACGCTAAGCCTGTGTGCCTCCAGGCGGTTGCATCTGTTCACCAATCAAGTTGCGCGAAGGAAAATAATTGCAAATGGTTGAGGCAAAGGGAAAAAGTCTATAACAAAGAGTATTGTGCAGAGAGGGTTTCATTTTAGGATCTAATGGTTATATTGACGTTGAAGGATTGCTTACAAATTGCAAGACTGTGGGTATTACAGCACTAACTCTACATGGAGTGATGTAGGTGACATTGTTTGTATCCTAGATAAAAACGCATTACAAAAAAGCAAGTACAATCTCACCGAAACGGTAGTCATATTTTCAGGTCTTACTTATTTTCCCTTTGCTAAACCCTACAGACCTTTTGTTCCTCCACATACAATAAAACGTAAGAACTACAGAGCCGTCTATCCATACACAAAGCACGATTTCCCTGGGGTGTGCCTGCGAGGCGTTGGTGCCGAGAGAGAGGGTCCAAGCAGTGGAAGTAGAACCTCAGTTCTCGGCTCAAGAAACAAAGGTTTAACAATAACGTTAGAGGCTCTGCACACATGCAAGACCTATGTAAACTACTACCTATATGGTAGAATTT
>NC_051410.1:26514492-26516208 GCF_015228065.2 Penaeus monodon
GTTTTTACTCGAGGCGTATTTCATCTGAAGGGGTGAAGAACTCTTGCGCGTGACCCAGGCGGCAGGCCCATCGCTCTCCGCCGGCCCGAGACTGCATCTGAATAACTATCGTTTCTGAAACTTGCTTTGGATTTCACTCCGGCCGTTATCAATTTTCTTCTTCCTGCCAAGGTTGATGGCTTTCCGCTTATCTATAACCAGGACTCTTTTATTTGTTTATCTGGTTGATATTTCTGTTTAATTTAGTGCAATTTATTATTCAAACAGTAAAACCGTCGCATACGACCCACATTATTTTTAGCACTTTTAGCATGTCAACATTCCTTCACTATTTTCGGGGGAGATGAAAATAATGTTCTTCATTTTGCTCGTCTTTCGACTGTTAGTCCTATTCCTGAACATATATGGGTTGTTTAATATTATCTCTGTTAACTCAAATTTGTTGTAGCGAATATATTGCCATAATGCTCTTTAAATAATATTGCTATCTACCTGGCTACCCGAGAGTTCTCTTTTCCCCGGTTCGTCGAATCTTAACCGGGCTCGGAACGGGCTTCGAAGTAACGTGTCCCATCGTCAGCGATGGGTAAGGTCACCAGGATATTATTTGTTATATTACATTTAAAAGTATTTCACAGATTCATATGACAGTGCCGCCTTGTATGACTTTTAAAGGATAAACGGAATATTTGTTTTGATTTCACAAAATACACGATACTTGCAAAATGTAAAGATTCTCTTGATGAATCATTCGTATATATTACAAGAGTAATGGCAAGACAGCAATAACATCAACTCCAGTTTGCATGACAGACTGCCCGAAAGGAATGCTAAACCTATTAATAGAGATAATCATTATAAAATTCAAGACATTTATCTGGATTTCCCACCGGATTCTGCCCTTTTAGAGAATTAGGTCGGTTTCGTCTCTGATTCACGCTGGAACCAAAATTCGGGTTCCAAGAAAACTCTTCTTTACGACCCTGTATCTAAATTGATTTTCCTATATAAATAATAGATATGTTCTCCATTTAATATATATTTGTGTTTGACTACAGTGACTTAATTTATAGGTGTTGAATATATATTGACATTATTTATATATTACGTTAGTGTGGACAGCAGTACATAGGTTCTAACTCTGCGCAAAGTCGTCTCCCGGCCAATACTTTCCATTCGACTGGAACCGGAGCGGATTTTGTTCGAAAGAATCGCAGAGCCAAATCGAGTTTGCAAACCGGGCAGCCAGTTGCTTCGTTTTTAGACGACGGTTGACCACATACAAATACTTACTCTTTGCCCTAGCGTTAAAAAAAATAATAAAGAAATAATACTAGTTGCTATGCAATTAGCACCTTTACCGCTTTAATTTCTTCAATAGCAGTAAATCTTCAAAACATCGTCCAAGATATAATAGATTATGAACTATAATGAATCGAAAAATAAACATGCAACATCCGGGAACTAAACGGCTGGTTCTAAAACTAATAAAACAATAAAAAAAGTGTTTCAGGTGTCCCACGACCGGCATGCAACAGAGATATTTGAGCAGTGAATATACTGGTGGATATCGCTAGAAACCTCTGTTTGGATGTAAACAGTCAACTGCAGTAACTGTGTTTGGAAAGCTAAAGACTGTCTTTTGGAAGATTCTGGAAGAGAAACTCCAGGCATAAGGAACGTGATGGTTATTATATCAGCTATAATCTTTATAGA
>NC_051410.1:26516711-26517367 GCF_015228065.2 Penaeus monodon
TTTTCATTCTCCTATTTAGATCACATAAAAGCACAAGAAATGGCAAAGTACATCTCGCTCCGAACAAGTCATTTGCGTCTGGTTAGCTTCCACGCGTGTAGGCGCTTGTCAACGCTCATGTAATAGTTTTTGTCCTTTGCATTTTTTTCTTCTCCGAGGAACTTCAAAGACATTAAGGAGGGAACGAGAACTGCCTGAGAGGGCTTACGGAGATAACGGGCCTCGAGAACAGAAGTGAGGGCCAAAACACAAGATCTCAGCTAAATGTGCCTTATTATCCGACGTTGCCTTTGGAAAGCGAAGCAGCATATATCGTAGAGATGATGGCTGTCGGTGAAAGAGCTTGAATGTGGTGGGTACAGACAAACTCAGACTCAAAGCGTGCTTGTTTTTCTTGTGGATTGTCAAGTTCTTATTCATATCAACATAGAATATATCATTGAGCTTAAAACCTCGAATTACTCACTTATTCACGAATGTCACTGTTAAAGAAATATATAACTTAAATAAAATAAGGGAATATAGGTCACTGACAATTACTAAGGAGCGGATATTAACTGAAATACAAACTGATAACAGACTCATAATTATGCCTAGGTCAGAAATTTAATTTCAGAAAAAAAAATGCATATCTACTGTCTTGAGTAACCAATTTC
>NC_051410.1:26518756-26519591 GCF_015228065.2 Penaeus monodon
ACGAGAAAGAAAAGTGGATATAGTTAAGACTCCTTGCCACTACTCACCAACAGTTTCCCAGTATATGATATTTAAATATTTTTATGCGCATACACATATACGCGTGGGTGAGTGTGCGTACATACAATACATACATATTTCCACCACGTACTGAAAATAACCATAATTGGCTTGACTCTCAAGTCTTGATTTTTCAAAAGATTTATAAAGTGCTTTTGTTTGTAAGAATTCTTAACGCTTATTGTACCTCGAGTGTGCTTACAGTTACACATATATTATGATTTATTTCTATCCTCACTGAAAATATCCTTATTTATTTTCGTCTTTCAAAGGAGAATGGACAACGCTAGAGCAAATTCGTCATTTCAGCGTCCTCTGTAATGCGTTTACAAGAGGAAGCGCCTGTGTAAACTTGCCGTGATTGTCAGAGCCGTCTCCAAACCTCTTTGTTTACAGACCTACAAAGAGAGACTTTCACTGTTTACGGTCCTCTCGAATGTCTCTCTATCTTCTGGCTACCTATCCTTTAGACTGGTGATTCAGAATGAGTGATAATCATACAGCTAGTCTCTTGACCCTTTATTTTTCTCCTGTTCTCCCTCTCCTTAATGATTTTTTTTTGTCCTAGTCTTTATCCTCAGCTCTCTTGAGCCATTTGTACCCGGGAGTGTGAAGTCTTAAACGGAAAAATAAGTTCAGGTTGGTAAGTGGAATTCAGCAAAGGGTTTTAATCTCCGTCGTCATAACTCTGGGAAGAAAGTACAGCCAACGGAAGGCCTCGTGCACGTTCGCACTGGAATCAAGGACCAGCTTTTGGAGTGGAAATTTGCGACTA
>NC_051410.1:26524844-26525464 GCF_015228065.2 Penaeus monodon
CGACAACGATCGCACATAAAATGATTACGCATATGCATGGCGTTCTAGGTCAGAGAACATTCCCAGCAATGGACAGGCGGGAAATACGGCCTGTAGCATTTTGTGTTGCTCTGTGGGCGGGTGCTTCCCTTCTCCATTTCAGTTTGGGTAAAACGCATACACAAGTCGACATAGTTTATGCTTTGGAGCTGTTTGGGCGTGTTTCCGTGAGGTATGGAATCTTTCTATCATCATAGTGTTAGGGCCACTGCATTCTGGAGAGGGCTGAGTTGGAACAGGAAGCGTACTGCCGAGCGACCTGCATATAACAGATTATCTGAAGAGCTGCGAAACTAGAGACGCATAAACGGAAGTATATCATCAGTGTCTGTCAGCTCCAGCTTGTTCTGTAAGGACATGTATATTCAAGTCAAAGCTGCTCAGTGGAAAGACCTGGCATAGGTTTCAGACTCCTGAGTGCTCAGACATGCAGCATTACAGCAGAATACATAATTTGGATGGCCTGTCTGGCATGCTCCTGGAGAGGAGCGTTTGCTGGTATTACGTATGATTCTGATCGATTGCAAGGAAATGCACCATGCGACGCATTGAATCTCAGAAATTTGATTGGATACAACAGC
>NC_051410.1:26525641-26525787 GCF_015228065.2 Penaeus monodon
TTACGTTTCGAATCTAATTTTGTGCACAGTCCTCCGCAGTGTTCTTTGGGAGCATCACTATATATGTAACAAGTAGTCACCTTCAGCCTCAGTGTATATTGGTCTCCTTCTGAATATGTACTGTAATATACCTTATACGATACTTT
>NC_051410.1:26526951-26527024 GCF_015228065.2 Penaeus monodon
GGGGGGGGGGGGCGCTCGCCCCTCTGCCCCCCCGCTTCAGCCGCCAATGTATGTATATATACACACACACATA
>NC_051410.1:26527317-26528580 GCF_015228065.2 Penaeus monodon
TTTAACATGTGAAGTAAGATGCCTTGTTCCCTTTTCAAGACGTTTTGGTGCCTCAACGCTAAACATAACGGCTTCAGAGGAAAATAAATATGCAGATGAGGAATTCACATTAATACAAAATGAAGAAAGTCAACATATCTCTCAGGCTCTCCCTTGTGGATCCGAGCCTTACGCTTCGCCAAACACACTGGGATATTCGCAGCCATGAACGGAGAGGCTGCGCTACAAGACTCGACAGACAGTTGCGGATGACAACGACGGCCTTCACAATTTTCCTGTTCAGTAGTCTGAAAAACACCATTTTTATATGTGTATTTGACTGCATACGACCATTATAAACAAATGTGGAATGGAGAATATATGACTGAGAACTGACTTCAACTTGAAGAATAAAGCAGTAACGCTACCTGAGTTCCATCCGTTATAACACTCGTGTATTTGACATAATTGTGATTACTTTGAACGATCAGACTGATTAAGGAAAGTAAGAGTTCCATTATGGAAGATGTATCTCGTGTGTTAGATAAGGGGCCGAAGTTGAAATGATAGCGATGCTGTTGTAATCTAGTTTTTTCACAAGAAATATATTATATTTTCCCTAAAGTCAAGATTTTGAAATATAAAGATGCAAGGTATCCTATTTCTATTCAGCATCAAAGGAAAACTGCCTGGTTCGTTTTATGGTATACAGAACACGCACTAGTTCAGATTTTATAGTAATAATATTACAAAATATTTGAAAAGCCAATGGGTAAATTGAAAGGAAATATAAAAAGCTCTTAGTTATGTCAAGAATAAGGAATAAATATAGAAAAAAATTTTCTGCTACATTCCATCTGATAAAAAAAATCATACTATATTGCGAAAGTCTCGTCTACTGGAAACGTGTCAGTCAAATAATAAACCTAAGATGTAAGCATCCGTTACAAATAAGAAAAGATACACTAAATTGAAGCTACCTGGAACATCAATAGAGACAATAAATGATACTTTTTCGTAGAAAAATAATACAGGGATGCTGCAAAATGGTAACAGGACGGTAAGAGCACTCAAGATCAAAATCAAACCATTTGTGCATTTTTGCTCGAAAAGCTGGAATACCAGAGTAAAAATGCTGTGAGAATTGCAATTTTCTGATGATTAATTTGATGCTACTAATGAATGCCATAATAAATATACTTAAATATCAAAGGGTAATTATACTATTCTAATTATTCTTTTATTTACACATCATACACCAATTACCACATTTCTTACTTTGAA
>NC_051410.1:26528603-26528783 GCF_015228065.2 Penaeus monodon
ACCTCGGAGATCATACTGCCGAGGCTTCAATTTCTGCATAAGACTTGAAGCTCTGTGAAAAAAGATGGAATGCCCACCACTAAAAGTAGGCACTTGGGAAAGAGTACCTCAAGTGAGAAATACATGAAATCGGCAGTTGAAAAATGAAATAAAATCCACCTCTTCAATTGCCTATGTATG
>NC_051410.1:26529134-26530475 GCF_015228065.2 Penaeus monodon
TCGTTCACGTTCAGCCTTCCCCTATATATGCAACAAGAGCTTTTTCTCTCCCATTAATTGTTTTCCAATAAAATCGCTAATCTGTCTCCTTTAAGTTTTCAGTATTCCGCATCTAATATTCTCTTTTTTTTCTTCCAACATCACCCGTTTCTTATTGTTTCATGAGATCGTGCGCTTTTAAATATCTTTCATTTCCACTTAGCATTTAAATAATGTCGATATATCAATCGCTCCCAATGCTAAATAGAAAGCAACTCATTCATTATATTTCCCCGATGATACTAAGCACAGAACACCGAAGACTCGTAAGATTTCCCAAGTGCGAGCTGAGGGCTTCCTCATTAGCAAGCTCGGGTGCACAGACACGCGCGGCCTCGTGGCGGAGCTGTGGAGGAGGGGGAGAGGGGAAACCTCCGCCAAAATTGGATTTCAATTATTACGTTTTCCACCTTAACATGCAATGTCACGCACAACTCGGCTGTGGCGGGTGTTGAGTGAAGATTGTTCAAAACATTTGCTGTAAAGCGCCCACGATTTTTTTTATGTGGGTGTTAGCATCCATATCTAGATTAAATCTATTTGTTTTTCCTTTATCCCTGTGTAGTATGTACGTGGAGTTACAGGAAAAGCAGGCGTTTGCCGATCTCGTTTTAAAACGCCTAGTGGAGCGAAGGGAAAACGACCTAGTTTCACAATGGCGAGCACATAGTTGATAGTTTAGTTGGATCTCAATCAAACATCGTTCATGGCCTGCTACTTGAGATTTCCTAAGACTTCAAGTGCTAGCATGAGGTCAGTATCACCAGAAGTAATCAATATCTAAAACTTTATTCAAATATAGACTAAATTAACACACACACACGCAAAATGCCAGACATCAATATAAAAAATCAAGCTCAAGTTTCCGTAGGCGAGGTCGCTGCATTGCTTTTATGACTCCATTATTGCTTGGATGTATGATATTTTCCTAGTGTGTGTAAATACCGATCTAGTAGCATGTTAAGCGTCACCCTATTATGTGTTGCACAATCAGCGCTGGCGTAGAGAAATCCAAACTTATTTCATTATTTACATTTTGGCCTAGATTTCTGTTATGAGAACACATGTAATCTGGGCACTTGTTTATTATACACTTTGTGATGAATATTTATTAGGAGTCGTAATATTTTGTATGTAAATTAAGTAAAATTAGAGAAGTGTAAAATATATACAAAGACATGGCTAACATTTTGGGTTTGAGCTGGCGAAGTTCTTGCCTGACACTTCCATATGTTATCCAACAAATAATCTTTAAAAGCAAGTAAGCCCCTTATTTTTAAAAAATCAGTAAATGAAAATTTC
>NC_051410.1:26530517-26530599 GCF_015228065.2 Penaeus monodon
CACACAAAACGAAAGTCACGCTGGCTCGGACGTCAGCGAAGAGTCCTCCAGTCCTGTTCTTTCTGGCAGTCATGGGACTGCT
>NC_051410.1:26530626-26530725 GCF_015228065.2 Penaeus monodon
TGTCGGGCAATAACAATAGTGAGCTCTTGTGTGAAAGATGAGGATTTCTTTTTTCCATGATGCACGGCTATGTTAAGTTTCACATATTTCCTGGCACTG
>NC_051410.1:26531749-26532175 GCF_015228065.2 Penaeus monodon
CTATTTACAATTCAATAATTTGATTTGTCAAAGAGAAATTTGAAATTATAAATGCATAGACAAAAGGCATGGTTATCGAAACGAACGCTTTAAATAACTGGCTCATTAGTTTCGATCCGCGATTATTGTAATAAGATTGTCATATGGGAATACTAGCCATGAGGGGCAAACAAAATGCCCTGCAAACAGCACAGAATTAGGTAACTATAGTTTATTTTCTGACTGTCCATCCGCACACAAACTAATACTACATAAAATAAGTGCATGGTACAGTCATGATGCCTTGCAAGGAAAAGATTTAATGACTAAAGCACGTACCCCTTTGAACCCTCTTTCCTACCCTGGGTGGGAGCTGAAAAAGAGGGGGCTAAATCCCTTTTCTTCAGGAATGCGACAGTAGGATGATAGCTGTCCTTGCAACATGAG
>NC_051410.1:26532233-26532409 GCF_015228065.2 Penaeus monodon
ATTTAAGCACAGTTCCACACACTGCTGATTGACCCAAATGTTGCATTTAATTTATCTTTAATACTGTTCTATGGTCAGTTAATATAAGATGAAGTTTGAGGAAAGAATTACTAAACTATCAAATTTCTTGTAGGAAGAGCCAGCTGGAAATGGACATCATCCAATAGACTGAAAAG
>NC_051410.1:26532815-26532940 GCF_015228065.2 Penaeus monodon
AAGTAAATAATATGATGTACGTTCTACATACAACAGTATACGTATTCTTTTTATCATACTTATTCTACGAGGTGCAAAGTCTTAAACTGGATATATTAAAATTTAATTAGGTATTGTTTTGAAAG
>NC_051410.1:26533588-26533990 GCF_015228065.2 Penaeus monodon
CCAAGCGTGTAACCGAAATTCTATTTTCTACATGCTGAGGAATGTGTCTGACGGTCTTTCACAGCAATACGTGGAATTTCAGTTCTTCAGTAGTGAAAGAATAAACGAAGATAGATCTGTTTTTCAAATGGAATGAAACAAAAGTTTATACATTTTCACATTATTCTTTTATGTGCTTGTATGTGGCTCATTCTCACTTCGCTCTTGTCCCCGGTTAACAGAACAAAACAGTCAGCAAGTGAATCACTTTTGTAAAAAAAACATCCTCGTCATATGTATTAACTGCCTGTAATATGACAACACAGATCACTTACTTTTTCGAAGGATATGATAATTTTAGCAGTAGTAACATAGTAAAGGTGCTAATGGTCGTTGCTTTTCAGGTTAATCGTATTAGCAGGA
>NC_051410.1:26534364-26534638 GCF_015228065.2 Penaeus monodon
TGGTAAAAATAGAGTTGCAAGAAGTGTGGGCATGCAAATTGAACATATATCATATTTAACTTTATGCATTTTCCCTGCTTATCAGCAGAATTTGCATGAATTACCATTTTCAGTGTATATTTACAAAATAGAGAAAGATTCCCTAATTTAACGTACTAAAAATGACAAAAAATCGAAGTAATAACCGGGAAGTTAAGTAATTTTTTGACAGTAAAGCGACTATTGCTTCATTACCATAACCTAACCCTATCGAATTCCTTTCCCGATAGAAAAA
>NC_051410.1:26537919-26539483 GCF_015228065.2 Penaeus monodon
TCGTAAAGGAATTCGATATGGTGTTGGGTTGTTATGTAAATGAAGCACTAGTCGCTTTACCTGTCAAAACAACTTATCTTAACTTCACCGGTTATTACTTTCGATTTTTTGTCATTTTATAGTACGTTTATAAATTAGGTACTATTCTGTTTCTCCTATTTTTGCTAAATATACCACTGAATATGGTAATTCATGCAAAATCTGCTGAATAAGCAGGAGAAAATGCATTAAAGTTAAATATGAATATATGTTCATATTTTGCATGCTACACTTCTTGGCAACTACTATTTTTACCCGATTCCTTGACATTCGCCTGAGTTGCAAGATCCTGTACAAAATAGGTTAAAGGCTTTTTACTCACGGAACCCAACACCTTCTGTCACCTGAAAGAGAGCCACCTCTGTTCCCATTTAGGAACGATGTTGACATTTTTCTTGCACAGGAAGTCTTCAGATGGAGTAGGTTCTTATTTACGCACATTTGAGGAACAGGACTCCTTGGTATCTAATAACGATGGTGAGTCTCTCAATGCTTGACCTCTGAGAGAATAAGCAAAATATTGTCCTTGACTGAAGCCGGCGCCGTCTTCAGAAATGCATTTTTTACCTTATTAAAAATACATATATTAATAAGTGTTTCACTAGCGTCTGTGAGGTGTTAAAATAACGGTAAAAATGTATAATCTTACAAAATTAGGATTATCCTTTCATAAGAACGGGACATTGTAACAACTCTGACATGATCATCCATATGGAAAACTTGCACTGACGGATGTGTTGACCCACAATGCGGGGTACACAATATCATGTTAGTTATTTGCCAATTGGTCAACGTTGTAAAGCAAACAGTATGCGGGTCCGTTTAAAAGTTTGATAATTGAAAACTATTCTGAATCAGCTATTAGTGGGCAACATATTCCTGAATATTTACTTATAGCTAAGGCTATTCAACTGTACACTATAAAAATCTCTCATTTGGATTTCATATAAAATCTAATTAATTTAAGTTGCTAACCAAATCTTATCAAAGGTATTCTACGGTCATCGATTCATCCAAGTCTGATCAATCTTAGATGGCCATTAAAAAGTTATTTTCACTGAGAAATAAAATTGAAACAACAAACAAATGCTAAACTTTCAGCAATGTCTGACTCGCAAATGCATATGGAACGAAGGAAACCAGTGTAACTGAAACTGTAACTCATATAAATTATTCACAGAACCGGTTCACAGTTTGCTAGAGTCCCGTTTTAGATCAACCTAAGCTCCAGGAGAGTGTTTCCCAAGATTTTTATGCAGGGCACCAGAACACAGATATTTTCTTGACTTGGCGACCCAAAAGCAGAAACATTTTCTTAGTTTCTAAAAGCTATCTTCCAGCCAAAAGTGTAAAGGAAACGCTACATGTAGGCGACTCGGGCTCCAACCAGCCATCGCGGAGTACATGTACTGCATGCGAAGAGGCGTCAGGAGTTTGCATATAATGAATTGATGTTTTGGTATTGTGTTGTTCTACATTCTCACTGATGCTTAGTGTTTCCAAACTGTGATGTAAATGCATATGC
>NC_051410.1:26539527-26539725 GCF_015228065.2 Penaeus monodon
TTAAAGATCCTGCATATTCCAGGAACTTCCACACGACTTGAGGTTAAAAAAAACAGCTGAACTATGAGTATCAGTTACAGTAAAAATCAAATTCGTATGGACATATACTTCGAAGTGATTTTGTAATGTCCACCACCATCCCATAATTTAGTTTCAACGGAAATAAACGACTGATCGTTTAAGAATGGCTAGGTCGAA
>NC_051410.1:26539913-26540351 GCF_015228065.2 Penaeus monodon
AAAACAGTTCTTTATCCTTGCTTCTGTTAATAAAACAGAATTTATTTGTAATGGTACCATATATGTAAGAAAATACACACTTTAACCAAACTGACTAATATCAGATGCATACGGAATTGTCTTTAATATTGAGAGATAAAATAAAAAAAAAAAAAGCAACTTTAATAATACATTTCAGGAACGTGAAAACGAGAAAACCGAAATACAGAATTTCCAAACTTCCTCATTCTCTAAAGTGCTACTGCGCGTAAAAGGCGTGGAGTCTGATTCATGGTCGTTTTAAATATGAATAGCTCATTGTTTAATCGTTAACTGAAATAAAGTGGAACAACATTCCGTCGGGAATATTCTAGTTTCACTTTCTCACTGATTACATGGTAAAATTTAATTATTATTATAAGTGTCAACAAAACTTATCAACCGTTAAGTCAGGCTCGT
>NC_051410.1:26540954-26541022 GCF_015228065.2 Penaeus monodon
CTGTTCATTAATGTTGAAGGGTTCATATCGATGTACTTCTTATAACTTTTTATTCACTATTAGATTTG
>NC_051410.1:26543623-26544207 GCF_015228065.2 Penaeus monodon
GTTCCATACCGATCTAGTCTTCTATATGACTTTTCTTTGTAACTCACTATTACGATATTGATTGACAGAACCCAATATATCTTTTGAGAATATCGTTCCAATAGGTCATCTTAAGATCGTACCCTTTCTGTGTATCGGTATTTATGTAACGGACTTATATTCACATCAATTCAGTGAGGTACACTACAGATTTTTGTAGAAAAAAATGTTTAGAAATGTGCACTTGTTAGAGAAAATCAATAAATAAATCGGGCAACCACTGTATTTACATGAAGATGCTATCGACTTTGAAATTAGCTAATGTTAATTTTCGGAGTTTGTAGAGCCGATATAAGTCACAAATACCTGTTGAGAAGATGCTGCTCTTGTTCCCTGAGAGATCCCCCTATAATGGGCAAAGCTGGGCCTAGTGGATGCCAATAGTATGAATCAGTGACTAACTGAGAATCGGGTCAAAAGGCAGTTGTTCCTTTATCAACGATGCGCCTCTGTGTCGTGCTCCGGAAACGAGTCCAGTATGTGTTGCACCTGTTTTCTTTTAGGCATCAAAGCCAGTTGAATTGTGTGGATCATCTGGTTGTCAG
>NC_051410.1:26544245-26544649 GCF_015228065.2 Penaeus monodon
ATAAAAATAAAAATGGGTAGAAAAATAGTTTGTAAATATTAATACACCGAAGCAATAATATCCACTAATCCCACTAGGTTGGTGTTTATCCATTAGAGTATAATTAAATAAACATTCGTGAAAAAAATCTTTCTGCAAAATGGCAGTATTGGATTTGTCGACTTAGGCGCTCCAGCAAAACCAATGCTGCTGTAAGCTATCGCTGCTTTGAATTCTGCGGACTTATTGTTCTTGCTCTGTGATATCCTTGTCGATAGCGTCCATGTACAATCCTTTTCCTTATCTATCTGCTAGTTTGTCTCCCTATTCATATACTAATACAACGAAGGTGATTTAATAATCTTTTAGAATAACAATAAATTGGATGCAAGGAAAATGTTTAGGATGTACGAGGCAGCGAGCAA
>NC_051410.1:26544676-26545125 GCF_015228065.2 Penaeus monodon
GAAAGGGAAGGGTTGTGAGGCTAATAGATGAGTATAAAGGAAATCAATGCCATCGGAAAAATCTACGCGCAATAAAAATGCAGATGGAACGAAAAACGGACAAAGATTGAGTATTGTGTTGGAAAATTGCCATGGTGAAGCTTCCGTATCATTGTCGAGGACGGAGGTGAGTGGAAAAAGGACACACGGCAAAGGCAGGAGACTTGTGGGGGGAAGTGAAGAGTGACTCAAATGTAACAATGCACAAAGGCGGTCATATTGATAAGTGCGATCTTTTTGCACCTTTCTTAGAACATCAACGCAAAACATGTACATTTACGTCCTGGTGTTTATTTGATACACCATTGTTTTTTTTCCACCTTTGATGAAGCTACTCAACAGATTACAGTTGCATATTATCTTCATCAAACAATTACAAGAAAAAACACACTACTATAGCCTGATTGACA
>NC_051410.1:26547845-26548732 GCF_015228065.2 Penaeus monodon
TTGAAGTGTCTCTGCTTCCTCGGTCTCTCGTTAGCCCTGCCTTAAGCGAACTCCTACAGTCTTAGAGTGAAAATCAAATAAAAGATTCAATTGTTGCAGTGTTGCACGGGCACTTTTTGCCGAAGAAGTATTTCATTTATAGCGAACCTATAAAAATAATATGATATAAAGTAACACTGATGATACTAATTTCGTTAACAAGTTGGTCTTATGATTAAAAGCAATAAAAAGTTGTGCAGATCTTAATGGTTTCCTTGCCCTCTGCACGTAAACCATTAAAAGGTTTCGGGGATCAACTTATGTTTTAATGTGGTTGTCAAGCGGCTGAGAAATTTCTCGGCGCTCGTTCGCGGCTCCTGCTGAGGTGTCCTCGACATCAGGGCCCCTTGAGGCATGCACAACTTTGTGAGAGTTCGCCTAAAAGTTGGTCATCGGAGCCGCGGGCCCCGGAACAAGTGGCTTCGAGAAAGGTGCTGCAGTTGGTAAACTTTGCGATATTTTTCTTTGTTGGGTTGGTGCATCGTCTGTCATTCTTCCTTTTGTCTCTTGTTGTTTGCAATAACATGCATTTGATGTGAGAATTGTACGGAATGTTATTATTAAAAAAACAAAAACAAGGGAAGAGGGGAAAAAAGACTTAACGACTAATGGTCAGATTTATAGTCGGCAATAAAAATAAGTTCTAAATGACCCAAGTTGTGTTGACGAAGCTATGCTCTCTATCTCTGCAGAGCCACAAGAGACCAATGGTTTTTACCAAGGTCAACACATTATATAATGTACTTTAAGTAGTTTTGGTTCATTTTAATTATTGTGGTTAGTTATTTCCTTATCAATATACCTTTAAGCACCTGTCGAACCCCAAACCTACGTTCATACATAAAAGC
>NC_051410.1:26548861-26549203 GCF_015228065.2 Penaeus monodon
GACCAATACTGATCTATTTTCTCTTTTCCATTATAATGTGCCTAATTGTCTGCATGTGCGTGCCAGTGTGCTCGTATGCAAGTGTGAGTGTCCTCCCCAACGACCGCCATCAAAATCCGGTAGGCCTACTTTGAACATTCATAAGATATGAAAACGAAGACCCTCTTCCCCAAGACGATTTTCGTCATCAAAGGTCGTTCATTAAAATCAATGTGTGTCCCGCACGCCACTCGGCCGTCGACGAAGGGCAAAGATCTCACGCGACTGTTCTTCCCGGCATGAAATATCGTCACGGGGCAACACCTGTCCCGCCACCCGTGCGGGGAGTAACCAGTGACGAAG
>NC_051410.1:26550372-26550962 GCF_015228065.2 Penaeus monodon
GAATCAGAATCGAGTACACCAGAGGAATTCACTATGAAAAACTTCCCATGATTTTCCCCTTTACACTAGCACTGTCTACACCTCTGATCTTGACATCATAATCGATACCTTCTCACATCTATCTTTATGAAATTCTAGTTTCTCCACTTACACTGACTCCATCCGCCCTTAGATGTTCTAATTTTGTGGCTGTATGAAATGAAATTTGTTCGATCAGCTATAATAATGCTAAAAAAAAATCAGCTTCTTAATGAGGACATTCGCTCGCGGAATTGAAAAGAGGGGAGAAAGGGAGTAGACGAAAAGGGGAGGAGTGCCAAATGTACCTTGGCATGTGTGATGAGTGCCAAGTCTGAAATGCGGACGCAGTGATGAAGGAAATTGGAGTGTGATCGGGGATATGGCTTGTGTGATGGCCTCCTGGTTGGGATTCAGAATTGGGCCAAAGCTGAATATGATATCGGAGGCGAGAGGAGGAGGGAAATGGAGGTGAGTTTAGGGGAGGAAGCGAGTGATTCGGGAACCTGAAGCTTTCTAATATGTCATTCTGCGGTGCCTTCAGTGGAATTAAGAAGGGAGGATAGTCATAT
>NC_051410.1:26551119-26551251 GCF_015228065.2 Penaeus monodon
CAGATATCTAATTTGACAATAAGTTCAACGTATGAAAAAAGTGATAACAAAATAATGACGGCATGTGACTACTTTTGCCATATCCATATATTATAATTCTTAGAATTTAAATTATATTAATTAAGATAGATT
>NC_051410.1:26551327-26551411 GCF_015228065.2 Penaeus monodon
CTTATTGAAATAATCTTGAGATAACATTATTGGCGATGTTATTATTACAATTGTTACTACAGCACTAGTAATGTAGTGAAAACT
>NC_051410.1:26552585-26552703 GCF_015228065.2 Penaeus monodon
CTAAATTATCAAGGTAGTAGAAGACATTTCTAGAAATTTACACAACTTTGAAAACCAACTAGTGCCTTAATGGTAAACTCTGGAAGCAGGAAGACATGCTACAGTGGGGTTAATTCTC
>NC_051410.1:26554906-26555022 GCF_015228065.2 Penaeus monodon
CTCTTTAGATTGCTGGGCACCCTATCTTGCGTAGGATCTGAAAAATATCGTCCAGTTCTCACTAGCTTTTGCTATATTCTCATAGTTGCGAAGGATGAGTCATTACTAGATCTGTC
>NC_051410.1:26555122-26556252 GCF_015228065.2 Penaeus monodon
CTGCTTTCTTAGGACATAGAAAAACTACTGATAAATTTCTAATCATAGGGCATAAGTGTTAATTTTCTAGGTTTTTTCCTATCCTGTTGACTGGGTTTACGTTCATATCAAAGCAGCTTCGCTGTAACTTTCTTTTATTACCCTCCTAGCAAAGGCTTCAACTGCTGTCTGTTCATGCTGTTCTATCGCAAACCCTTTAGTGTTATCTAGGTTTTTCTTCTGTCTGCTGGTACGTTGTTTGGACTAGCATAATTTTGGAGCTTCTTCTAGTGGTTGCAGTAATCGGTACATTCTGTTATATAAGACTACAAATAACAAATGCACATCCAAAATCTTTATTATATATCATGTATGTCCCCATAATCCATTTGATTGTATTTATCTAATCAAGCACGCATACAAACCCTAGGTAATGTATCGCTGTAATTTTAGACTAGGAGAAACTAATCCGTAGAAAGTAGGATTTCTGGCTTTGTATCGCTTATCCCAAATTACTAGTTCTCCAACTTCTTTCATTATATCATCGTAAGTCGCCTCGTCGTTATTCCTTTAGTCCACGAGTACGTTCCAATTAGACTGCTATGTGGGAGTAAGCACATTATCCGGGATTTCTTCGTCCATGTAGGAGTAGGCATAATAACAAGCTGTTCTTCGTCCCGGGAATGCAAAAGATCAGTAGTGAGCAGCGTCATTCCGGCCTTCACCATGACAACGCCTCTGTTCTTATACAAGATAAAAAGGACATGTATTTTTTTGCCAGCTGGATTGTGTAATTCCTTCCAAATCCGTAAGGAGAAACGAAATACTCTGGAGTTCAAGCGTAGATTCTTGACCAGAAATACAGAAAAAAGGTAGGAGAGTTATAGGACTGTGCTGATTGACAGGTGTTGTCACCAGACATGTAAGCGTAATAAGAAATCTCATACCATATACCAATTTGATACCAGGGACTTGTTTCATAAAGGCATCGCATTTAAGCATAGATATATTCTTTGTATCATGTTGCATTATATTATATAAATGTCTTTGTTTTCGGCAGTGAAGGAATCTTGTTTAAAACGTGACCTTACACGATTTTACCTTTTTCTTGAGTTGTCTGGATATTTTCTAATCCTCATTATATTGATACA
>NC_051410.1:26556327-26556550 GCF_015228065.2 Penaeus monodon
GCTCTTGGGCAGGACATTAAACTGAGCACGCTTGACTTTTTTTCTTCTTTTTATAAACTGTGTATATACTAAAGAGAGGGAGGCTAACGGTGGAATTATTTCTGGTTACACTCATCAAAGGGAAATGCATAAAGAAAGCTTAGACGGATTTTTGTATATTTTAGATAGTTTAGGGTCACATCCCAGCTTCTACAAAAAGGTCTACATTCTTTCGCTGTTGTAG
>NC_051410.1:26556926-26558769 GCF_015228065.2 Penaeus monodon
AGCATTATTTTACATTAAAGAAATCAAAGTTACGGCTAACCGAAATTAAAAAGTGATAGGACGCAGCCAGGAGACTCGTTGTCAGCCCTCCAGCTGTTTCAGGCGGCAACAATGAGGGCGGCAGCCTGCTTGGTGGAGTGGGGCACTTAATCTAATTGCAGAGGCATGCAGCATAATAAGACTCGTATAGTCAAGGTCGCTGACGCATCACTACATTTTTTTTTCTTTTTAAAGAAAGTATCAAAATCTTTTTATGATAAATACAAAGAAAGACAGTAAAGTCCGCAGAAGTACCGCCCAGGGTCAGCAGAGATGGTGAATTAGAAATTGAATGGCTGTACATTTGCGATGTCCCTTGTCTGAAAGTACCTTTGTTTCATTTCGGATAGCTGTGCTATTTTGAACAAATAGCAGAAAGGAAAAATACAATACTTTTTAAATTAGAATATTTCTACCGACCCAAGTCCCAATGTTGGGAATGTGGTATATTGGGAAAAGTATCATGGTCCGAACCCCTTTGGGGCTAAAAATTTTTTTACCATGTATTTTGTCATTTTTTACCCCCCACCATTTCCCCAAAAAACTTTAATATCCCATCTGACCACACTGGGGTTTTTTATTACGTTACCTAATAAAATGTGTAAAGAAGAAATATCAAAATTGACATGAATTTCTGTTTGTTTCAGGACTCGTGGCGAGAACTCTTCAAGAACAAACCCACTTCGAGTTCACTTGAAACGTTATGGTTGGGTTTTTTGCTATGGTTTTGGGTATCCCTTTCCCCGCCCGCACAGGAAAACTTTTAAAACTGTAATGCTTTTTCATGGAACCTTTTGCTTGTAACAAAAAACAACCTCCCCTTTATACTGCCCTACATTTGAAAAAAACAACGAAGTTGGGTAAATTGGGCCAAAAAATTCCCATTTTTTAAAATTAAATTTATATTTTGAAAATATGTAAAAAAAAAATAAAAAAGGCGAATGGGATAACGGGAAAACCCCAAATTTTTGGGTTCAATATGGGGGTACCTAATGTTTTTCCGGGTAATGTTCATATTTTGGGGACTACGCAGTTAAAATATACCCCTTTGGAAAAATTTTGCTTTACCTTAAAATTTATTATGAAGACAATTTGTCAGTATTCGACCAGGAATACGACAAAAATATTATTCTAATACAGATGGACAAAATAAAGATAAACAAAACAGTCGTTAGTAAGATTTTAGGTTTCATTGTGAACAATTAGAATAATATTTTTTTTTTAAAAAAAATAAACTTTTCTATTCTTTATTTGTTATTGTTAATATTTTCAATACTTGCATAACGAAGTGTAGCAACTTTACGTTTAAGGCAATGTACTGAAAACAGCTCTTCTTTCTTTTTTTCGATTTAAATGCGTAATGTTTATGAAAAAAATTTAAATGCGTAATGTTTATATCTTTTACCAATGAATATTTTGTGATTCAAACTTTCATTTCCTAACTGTTGTGTATAAGTGTGATAATGATTCGGCAGAACTGAAATAGAAAGTGCAAACAAGGACAGTTGCAAACAATTCTTAACTGCCAAGTGTAATGACACGAATAATCAGTGATTACGAGAAAAGCAAGTAGGCGTTAAATTTCGGAGTGACTCGACGTGCGTTGCCGTTTGCCAGGTCTTAAGGCGTCCAGGATTTCCTCTGAAGACCTCCGCCCTCCTATCCGAATGGCCTTCTCCGGCGTCCTCTGCAGGAAGGCGACGCAGCTCCTGGTGCTGCTCGGGCTCGTCGCCTTCGTGGCTGTCACCGAAACGAAAGGTAAGCGAAGTGCTCGCGTTTCACATACTACAAAGCAGTAAAACCC
>NC_051410.1:26559366-26559765 GCF_015228065.2 Penaeus monodon
GCAAGGGGACCATTACACCTTTACTATTTTAAACTATGCTAAAATTATCATATCTTCGAAAAAGTAAGTGATCTGTTTTTTGTCATATTACAGGCTTTTTAATACAATGACGAGGATGTTTTTTTTTACAAAAGGATTAAACTGTGTTTGTTTTGTTCTGTTAACCGGGGACCACGAGCGAAGAGAATGGCCACATACAACCATAAAAAATAATGTGAAAAATGTATAAACTTTGTTTCATTCCATTTGAAAAACAAAATCTATCTTCTTTTTCTTTCATACGAAAACTGAAATTCCACGTATTGCTGTGAAAACCGCAGACACATCCTCAGCATGTAGAAAATAGAATTTCGTTTAACGCTTGGAAGAAATTTAGGAAAAATATATAATAATTATTAC
>NC_051410.1:26560182-26560442 GCF_015228065.2 Penaeus monodon
AACCAAAACCCCACTACACACCTCCACCCGTGAGGGTATGCGCGTCCAAATGGGTCTCGTGCCAAAATAAACTTCCTCAGAAATTTGAAGTTTGAAGTTGAAGTTAATTTTCGTTTATTTCTCAGTTAAAGTGTAAGTCTTTCAAAAAATACCTAATTAATTTAATATATCCATTTAAACTTTGCACCTCGTAGAATAAGTATGATAAAAAGAATACGTATACTGTTGTATGTAGAACGTACATCATCATATATTTACTT
>NC_051410.1:26560846-26561026 GCF_015228065.2 Penaeus monodon
CGGCTGAAATTATCTTTTCGAGTCTATTGGATGATGTCATTTCCGCTGGCTCTTCCCACAAGAAATTTTTAGTTTAGTAATTTCTTGCCTTTAAATTCATCTAATTAACTGACCATAGAAGTATTAAAGATAATTAAATGACATTTGGGTCAATCAGCAGTGTGTGGGACTGTGCTTAAT
>NC_051410.1:26561079-26561457 GCF_015228065.2 Penaeus monodon
ACTCATGTTGCAAGGACAGCTATCATCCTACTGTGCATTCCTGAAGAAAAGGGATTAGCCCCCTCTTTTCAGCTCCCACCCAGGGTAGGAAAGGGTCAAAGGGTACGTGCTTTAGTCTTAAATCTTTTCCTTGAAGGCATCATGACTGTACCTATGCACTATTTTATGTAGTATAGTTTTGTGCGGAAAGGACAGTCCCGAAAATAAACTATAGTTACCTAAATTCTGTGCTGTTTGCAGGGCATTTTGTTTCCCCTCATGGCTAGTATTCCATATGACAATCTTATTACAATAATCGGGATCGAACTATGAGCAGTTATTTAAAGCGTTTTCTAAAGTTCATGCATTATATAACCTTGCAAAATTTTTAATTAATAG
>NC_051410.1:26561774-26562455 GCF_015228065.2 Penaeus monodon
AAAAAGAGCATAAAATGAAAAAAATAATTAATATATCTTACCCCGGCGGAATAATATTAAAAGAAAAGAATATATTTTTAAAATTATATAATAATTATAAAAATATTTTAATTATTATAATATATTTTAAAATTAATATTAATTTTATATATAAATATACAAATTAAGAATTATTTTAAAATAAATATTATATTTATATATAAAAAGTTATATTTATTATATATATTAAAATATTATATTTTTATATATATATATTAATATATATTATATTTATAAATATTTTAAATTTTAAAAAAATAAAATATAAAATATTCTATATTCTTTATATTTATAATTATATATTTTTTAATAATTTAATTTTTTAAACTTAATAATATATTTTTAATATAAAATTTAAAAATCGAATTTATTTATTTTTAAATTAATATTAATATATTAGTAATAAAAAATTTTTAAATTTTTTTAAATATAATATTTAAAATAAAAATGATTTTTGAAAATATAAATATTTTATAGTTAATATTTATGATAATATATTAGTTATGAATTTTAAAATTAAAATATTTATTAATTTATTAAATTATTTATAATATATTTAAATTATATATTTAAAATTTATAAAAAAATATTAATTATATTTTAATATATATATTATATATTATATTTTATTTTTTTTTTTTT
>NC_051410.1:26563017-26563338 GCF_015228065.2 Penaeus monodon
AGATTATTACATATAAAATATTATTGGATATTGGTCTCTTTCTTAATCACTAGATAAGAATGACTAGAGAAATATTTAGTCGCATGCACTATACAATACAAATCGTTTTATATCAAATTTTACATACCCTAATGCTGTAATTGTTAGCACTATGTTCTTTTCTTTTACTTGATACTCGCATCATCTACCTGTCACTCTCTCTCTCTCCACTCTGATTCCTTCTGATCTACCCCCCCCCCCCTTTCTCTCTCTCTGTTAGTCACACACACACTCACTCTCTGTTTCTCTGTTTCCCTATGTGAAAATATATCAGTATCCCGA
>NC_051410.1:26563448-26563554 GCF_015228065.2 Penaeus monodon
CTGTGTGTGGGCGTGTGTGTGTTTCTCTCTCGCGCTTACTATGTCGTCAGTGCCGCTTAAGATGTATGAAAGAGGCACCAGTCAGTTGCAAGTGTTAATGTTTTGC
>NC_051410.1:26564855-26564938 GCF_015228065.2 Penaeus monodon
ACAAATAATTGGACCGGTTTATCACGGTTGCAGTGTTATTGTAAAGGACATTTGCTATTTGTGTTCTTTTGACTACTCTCCAG
>NC_051410.1:26565044-26565339 GCF_015228065.2 Penaeus monodon
GAGATGTAATAGTGAAACACCTGAAATCTGAGGAGTTGATGGGAAAAGGCGCTATTATGTGCTAGCGCTGATTCGGGAAGATAGCGGTTGAGGAGAAGGAAAAGCTAAATAGAATTTTTTAGAATAGGAATACGGGTGATAGTATAGATGTACTGCACGTGATATATTTTATGTGAATATGTTTTTAAACACTAAATTGCTTTGTAATTTTACTGTAATAAACAAATAATTATACAATGAAAATGTTGTCTCAACGATGTTCGGATTTTTGTTTAAACGCCTTCTATGCTTGTTG
>NC_051410.1:26565369-26565530 GCF_015228065.2 Penaeus monodon
GCAAAATGAAATTTACAACTCCCTACAAAATTTCTTCATATATCAGAATATCAGATTCCCTTATTTCCTCTATTTTTTGTGAAAATTTATTCTGAAGACATCGAAGAGTTTGCTGGATGGCCGGGATTCACAGTCTTCCCATTTTGCCCAGAAAGATGAGG
>NC_051410.1:26566512-26566608 GCF_015228065.2 Penaeus monodon
TAAAATACACAAATAATTGGACCCGGTTAATTCACGGTTGCGTGTTATTGTAAAGGACCTTGCTAGTTGCTGTTCTCTTTGACTACTCCTCCCCAG
>NC_051410.1:26566708-26567005 GCF_015228065.2 Penaeus monodon
TTTTGAGATGTAAGTGAAACACCTGAGATCTGAGGGAGTGCTGGGAAAAGGCGCTATTGTGCTGCTAGCGCTGATTCGGGAAGATAGCGGTTGAAGGAGAAGGAAAAAGCTAAATAGAATTTTTTAGAATAGGAATACGGGTGATAGTATGATGTACTGCCATGTGTATATATGTGTATGTGAGATATGTTTTAACACTAATTGCTTTAATTTTACTGTAATAAAGCAAATAATATACAATAGAAACTGCTTGTCTCAACGATGTCGAGATTTTTAAGCGCCTTCCTATGCTTGTGA
>NC_051410.1:26567031-26567360 GCF_015228065.2 Penaeus monodon
GCAAAATGAAATTTACAACCCCATACAAAATTATCTTCATATATCAGAATATCAGAATTCCCTATTTCCTCTATTTTGTGAAAATTTTACTTCCTGAAGACATCGAAGAGTTGCTGGAGCGCGGGGATTACACAAGTCTTCCCATTTTGCCCAGAGGAGTGAGGCGCTCAAGGAGTCACGAATCTGAAAATTGATTTAGCGTCCCATTTCCTGCAGAGAGACGGAGTAACCTCCAGTATCTAACCTGGTGATCTGCCGCATGTTCCTTGTGGCTTGAAGAAAGCCACAAAAAGACAAGAAAGAGGAGAACTGTGGATGTCGGCAGAAGT
>NC_051410.1:26567490-26567790 GCF_015228065.2 Penaeus monodon
AACCTCTATCGTTCTATTTTTTTCTGTGTGAAAATATAAAGTACAAACCTTGGAAGACGTATATTTCCATTCTTTGTCGTCTTGGCCTATATGTTATTTATATTATCTCCTTTACAGATTTTATTCAAGGCATTGAGTTCAAGGTTAAAACTGAATCCAAACGTTCAAGCAAAAGCAACAACAAAATTGCTTGCCAGAATTAATGTTTTCGTGATACATCCCGCTAAGAGAAACTTGAAAACCTGATACAACTCTAGACTTCGTCTTGAGCGAACGGACAGGAACTTGTTATTCTCTAAT
>NC_051410.1:26573945-26574659 GCF_015228065.2 Penaeus monodon
TAGATATTATAGATAGATGAACAGAGAAAGAGGATAGCTATTAAGTATAGACATACAGACACATAAATATAGATGTGAAAACCGATATAATTTATATTTTATAATGGTGCATGCCAGTTTCCACATGAACATTATATTTGTTGTATTTTTGTTATATTTCTATACATTCTATTTTACACTTTTTTTTTCCTTTATTTTTATTGTAATATTGCAATTGCATCCTTTTCACTGAATCATATTCTGGTCGTTTATAAAGGAAACGGAGACAAGATTCTCACTTCCTATAAATCTTCTTGGCCGGCACCGTCCCATGCGGTGCGCGGGGATATCCTGTGTCAGAACGAAAATAAAATATGGATCTGCTCCAGCTTTGCCAATTCTGGTTCCCGAATTCTTCATTCCCACGTGGTCTTAAATTGATCACTCGCCTGAGCATGAAGGCGAATTCTTGGCAATATTTTGCATCTGCAAACAAAACAAGATTTCCTACATTCCTCTTTACCCCACACGCACACAAACCCGTCGGAAATTTAGTTAGAATTTAGCAGGAACCTCCGTACAAGGAGGGCATCTATATCACACTCACTCAAAGATACCTGAGCGAGTATGTTCGTCAAAAAACTAGCCTTGCTATTCACATTTCATTCGCAGGTATCGTGTCCTCGAGATAGTGTTTTCACACATACATCGGTGAGGGCACGATGCCTGCGCAGT
>NC_051410.1:26574971-26575572 GCF_015228065.2 Penaeus monodon
TACGAATTACATTGTGATTTTAATAAGTACTGCTTATTATCCCCTTTTTCCTCTTTCCTTCCCCTTCTGCAGTTAACGTGTTCGTGCACTTTGACACCAAGTTCATTAGTTAAAACAAACTTAATCACAGCGAAAGTTGTGTACGTATCGGAAATGTAAACAGTTGTCATTTGCAACGACAAGAAAACCTCTTCGACGAAAAGGAAAAGTTTCTCTGCCGACTCCATTGGTTAGGACATCGACAATGCCTTTTACCCTCCCCATCGAAAATCTTTGCCGTTATTTTTTCAACGGCGAACGAAAAATAACGTCGGAAAATTGTAAAGTTCGATTTATTCTGTCCTGCAGAATTTGTGTTCATTGCATCTGATTTGCGTTCATAGCAGCATTAGTTAAAGGATCAGTTTATGGCGAAACATTTCAGCGGAGATAACTACTTTTCTATTTAGCAGTGCTTGTAATGAAGAAGTTTGTAATCGTATGACCATAATAGGAGCTGAACATGAATGAATCTGTGTTTTTACTTGTTTTTCCCTTTCAAGTTCTTATTTAATGCACAGGCATTTTCTTGTTCTGGGTTCATTTACGAGGTTTTTATTCC
>NC_051410.1:26577741-26578314 GCF_015228065.2 Penaeus monodon
AATTAAAAACCTCGTAAAGGACCCCATGACAAGAAAATGCCTGTGCAGTAATAAGAAACTTGAAATGGAAAAACAAGTAAAACACAGATCATTCATGTTCAGCTTCCTATTATGGGCATACAGATACAAACTTTCTTCATACAAAGCATCTAAAGCGAAAAGTTAATGTCTCGCTGAATGTTCGCCATAACTGATCCTTTTAAACCTACTGCGTCTAGAACGCAAAATCAGATGACATGAACACCAAAAGTCTGCAGGACAGAATGAAATCGAACTATACAATTTTTCCGGACGTTATTTTTCGTTGCGTTGACAAATACGGCAAAAGATTTTCGATTAGGAGGATAAAAGGCATGTCGAGGGCCTAAACCAATGGAGTCGGCAGAGAAACTTTTCCTTTTCGTCGAACGAGGTTTTTCCTGTCCGTTGCAATGACACTGTTTTACATTGTTCCGTACCGTAACACTTTCGCTGTGATTAAGTTTGTTTTAAAGAATGAACTTGGTGTCAAATGTCACGAAACACGTTAAACTGCAGAAGGGGAGGAAGGAAAGAGAAAAAGCAAAGGGTATA
>NC_051410.1:26578732-26579436 GCF_015228065.2 Penaeus monodon
ATGCGCAGAATTCGGGCCCTCCCGATGATGTGTGAAACACATATCTCGGAGGACCAACGATACCTGCGAATGAAATGTGAAGAGCAATGCTAGTTTGACGAATTACATACTTAAGGCTCATGTATCTTTGAAGTGAAGTGTGCATATGGAGATGCTCTGTACGGACGGTTCCTGCAGAATTCTAAATAAGCTTTCCGACGGGTTTTGTGTGGCGTGTGGGGGAAAGAGGATGAGGAAAATCTTTGTTGTTGCAGATGCAATATGCAAAGAAATTTCGCATCCTGCTCAGGCGCTTTCCCTGACTGTGATCAATTAAGAAACACGTTGGGAATGAAAGAATTCGGGAAAACCGAATTGTCAAAGCTGGAGAAGAGCCATTACTTATTTTTCGTTGACACAGATATCCCCGCGCACCGCATGGGGACGGGTGCCAGGCAAGAAGAATTTATAGAAAGTGAAGAATCTTGTCTCCGTTCTCCTTTTTATAAACCGACAGAATATGTAATATCAGTGAAAAAAAGGATGCAATTACAATATTACAATAAAAAAAAGGAAAAAAAGTGTAAAATAGAATGTATTAGAAATATTAAACATACAACAAATTATAATGTTCCATGTGGGAAACTGGCATGCACCATTAAAAAATATAAATGGATATCGGTTTCAACATCTATATTTAATGTGTCTGTAATGTCTATAGTATA
>NC_051410.1:26584257-26584898 GCF_015228065.2 Penaeus monodon
GAATGTTTTTTTATGGAATAAAAACCTCGTAAATGACCCAGAACAAGAAAATGCTGTGCATTAATAAGAAACTTGAAATGGAAAAACAAGTAAAACACAGATTCATTCATGTTCAGCTCCTATTATGGTCATACAGATACAAACTTCTTCATTACAAGCACTGCTAAAGAGAAAAGTTATCTCCGCTGAATGTTCGCCATAAACTGATCCTTTTAACCTAATGCTGTCTATGAACGCAAATCAGATGCAAGAACACAAAAGTCTGCAGGACAGAATGAAATCGAACTTATACAATTTTCCGACGTTATTTTTCGTTCGCCGTTGAAAAAATACGGCAAAGATTTTCGATAGGGAGGGATAAAAGGCATTGTCGAGGTCCTAAACCAATGGAGTTCGGCAGAGAAACTTTTCCTTTTCGTCGAAGAGGTTTTCTTGTCCGTTGCAATGACACTGTTTACATTTCCGATACGTACACAACTTTCGCTGTGATTAAGTTTGTTTTAACTAATGAACTTGGTGTCAAAGTGCACGAACACGTTAACTGCAGAAGGGGAAGGAAAGAGGAAAAAGGGGATAATAATGGAGGAATCGATAAAAGAGAGTGGATTAAGCTTCATCTCACTTCAGCAGTACTTATTAAA
>NC_051410.1:26585231-26585797 GCF_015228065.2 Penaeus monodon
CACGATACCTGCGAATGAAATTTGAAGAGCAAGGCTAGTTTGACGAACATACTAAGGCTCATGTATCTTTGAAGTGAAGTGTGCATATGAGATGCTCTGTACGGAGGTTCCTGCAGAAATTCTAAATAAGATTTCCGACGGGTTTTGTGTGCGTGTGGGGGAAAGAGGATGAGGAAATCTTTGTTTGTTGCAGATGCAATATTGCAAAGAATTCGCCTTCATGCTCAGGCGCGTGATCAATTTAAGAACCACGTGGGAATGAAAGAATTCGGGAACCGAATTGCAAAGCTGGAGAAGAGCCATACTTTATTTTTCGTCTGACACAGATATCCCCGCGCACCGCATGGGGACGGGTGCCAGGCCAAGAAGATTTATAGAAAGTGAAGAATCTTGTCTCCGTTTTCCTTTTATAAAACGAACAGAAATATGATATCAGTGAAAAAAGGATGTAATTACAATATTACAATAAAAATAAAGGAAAAAAAGTGTAAAATAGAATGTATTAGAAATATTAAAAATACAACAAATATAATGTTCATGTGGAAACTGGCATGCACCATTATAAG
>NC_051410.1:26590041-26590168 GCF_015228065.2 Penaeus monodon
ACAAGAAAATGCTGTGCATTAATAAGAAACTTGAAATGGAAAAACAAGTGAAACACAGATTCATTCATGTTCAGCTCCTGTTATGGTCATACAGATACAAACTTCTTCATTATAAGCACTGCTAAAG
>NC_051410.1:26592506-26592637 GCF_015228065.2 Penaeus monodon
CTGTGCATTAATAAGAAACTTGAAATGGAAAACAAGTGAAACACAGATTCATTCATGTTCAGCTCCTGTTATGGTCATACAGATACAACTTCTTCATTATAAGCACTGCTAAAGAAAAACGTTATCTCCGC
>NC_051410.1:26595672-26595748 GCF_015228065.2 Penaeus monodon
TAATAGTAGGAGGAATATAATATTCACATACATACAAAAAAAATACACCAAACCCCAAAAACACACAAAATTTTAT
>NC_051410.1:26595857-26596184 GCF_015228065.2 Penaeus monodon
CAACAAAAAAAATAAACCCCAAAAAAACACAAAAAATTTTTTATATATAATAATTATATTTATTTTTAAAATTTATATATATATAATATAATTTTAATATATAAAACAATTTTATTAAAATAATATATATATATAATTTATATATATATATAATAATATATAATTTTTAAAAAATATAAGTTTTATATAATATTTATATATATATATATTATAATATTTTCATATATATATTAAAAATAATTTTATAATATTTTATATATATATATAAACATAAATTATATATTTAAAATATTAAAATTTATTTTTTTTTTTATATTTTCCCCAAAA
>NC_051410.1:26596278-26596376 GCF_015228065.2 Penaeus monodon
TAAATAAACACACATTTATTTGTTTTGGTTTTTATATTTATTTTTGGGGTTTTTTTTTTTTAAAAATAATATAATTATATTATAATATATATATATTT
>NC_051410.1:26596594-26596662 GCF_015228065.2 Penaeus monodon
TTGGTACACACCCATACACTGATAGATAATGATACAATATATAAAATATGTAATAAAATTTAATAAAA
>NC_051410.1:26601046-26601355 GCF_015228065.2 Penaeus monodon
GGGGGTTTTATGGCTGATAAAATAGTTAGAACGCCGGCCATTCCGCCTGATGTGCACATTTCGGAAAATAGGGAACAAGTCGTCACCCATAAATCGCGGCGACGCGGGCGAGGGGCTCCGACCCCGCCCGCCTCCCGGTGCTTGCCATAACCACGACGTAACTCATATTTACGACGTCGATTATGTGACCCGGGTTGGCTGGGCATCCACTGGGTAATAATCATTTAGTTGGTTGATACTGGTCGGACAAATTAAATGATACTCCCCATTTTTCTCTTTTGTTACATTTTTCCTAGCTATTTTCGGTGG
>NC_051410.1:26601650-26602722 GCF_015228065.2 Penaeus monodon
CAGGGTGACACAGTTTATGTTTTATTGGTGGAAAGTAGAAAAAATAAGAATAATATATCGACAAAAGCTCTTTACAGACCAGTTCAGGCCATTAGGATTATGTGGTCACCCCGATCCCTCTTCAATGCTTCCATTCGTTAACGTCCCCCTGCCCAATAACCCCTTGTCTTACCGGGGGAATGCCAATGAAAAAAAATCTCACCCCTTGGGTCGCCTGCTGTGAATTCCAGGTCTTCCCACGGCAATGGTGAGGGGCATCCACTGTATGTAAAACACGCGCGGATTGAGAAAGAGACTCCAACTTCAGTCGATTAGGGTTATAAGATCATTCCTCTCTCCCTCTTGGAAGGTTGTCTTAACACATGCTCTTTCATACACGGGAACATGTCTAGTCTGCCGGTTCCTTATATTTCTATCATATCTTTTCTGGCCTCACACACGAACGCACATCTTTGTGTAAGGAGGAAAACCATGTGTGTGTAGTAACATGGGTAGAATCTAAGGTCTATACGTACGTGCGTTATGGGAAGATATTCTTTGATATTTGTTTAAACTTTTGTCTTTTGTTTCCCATTCTTTTTGCAGTGCCAAAAGTCGTACGGACAGACTTTTACCGAAATTTTAACAAACAACAGTACTTGTAATGATTATATATCAATAACCCACGGAGAGTGTCCATTCTCGTCTACAAAAGTGTTTTCATTTCGACCCAAAAGTTCCAATTCACCAAAATTTTTCCATTTTGTCACAATGAAAATGTGTTTTTTTGGGTTAAATAAAATGCGTTTTAACTGAGCTGCAAAAAAAATCGAAATTTTTTAAAGTCCCTTTTTTTGCGTAGTAAATCTAATATCGCCAGGTGGAGTCTGTATGAGCAACAAGTAAAAAATCAACAAGTGAAAAACGACTGATAAGTTTTCGTATTATATTATTACCGAACGCTTAATGTGCCGGCCTTCTGTCAGCTCCGGTTAATGGGCCGCTTTTAGGCAGATTACTTTTTTTATGCGAGCATGGGAATCATTTTTCCGTCTATTGCTAATAGAGGGAGGGTAACGCACCCAAAAATCGG
>NC_051410.1:26602872-26603272 GCF_015228065.2 Penaeus monodon
AAGTCCATACTTATTTGAAAAAGTTCTGCGTTGATAAGTCACGAATGGTATCCGTTAGCGTGTGTATTTTTGTCTCTTTTTTATGATAGCACATTTTGACGCGTGCGACACCAAAAATCGAATAAAAATACACTTCAAACATAAGAAAGAACTTGAGCCCCCCTGATCTCCTTGAAATTTAAAAAAGACTATAGTTGTCATGTTTATGTACTTTTTTTATACAGGTTCTGCGCGACTGTGTGGATTTGAATATTCGTTTTAGGCTTTTGTTAGAACAAAAATTCCACAGCTTTTGAAATTCCCAATTGTTTTTAAGTTTTTGCGAGAAGTGATTTTTCGGCGGGGGGATGGAAAGTGTCGAGCAACGGCTTTAAAAACTGCTGTTAAATCCCTTTATGGC
>NC_051410.1:26603430-26603565 GCF_015228065.2 Penaeus monodon
AATGCGGTCCCCTGAGCGACAATAAAAGGGAAAGAAAAGGGGGTTTTAAAAGAGAAAAAAAAGCCCAATTTGGAGAGTTGGAAAGGGGGGGGGGGCGATCCAATTTCCCTTGGCCGGAATAAAGAATTGCGTGGA
>NC_051410.1:26604453-26604520 GCF_015228065.2 Penaeus monodon
ATTTTTTATCTTTATTTTATATTTTTATCCTATTCCAAATCATTATTATCATAGTAATAATAGTAAA
>NC_051410.1:26605746-26605904 GCF_015228065.2 Penaeus monodon
CATCAGAGATTTCATGTTTGAAAGACCCAAACCCAGGGCACCCCCGCGCGCTCTATACAAAAAGGAGAAAATACTGCCGTAGATCCAACATTGCAGAAATTCCAGGTTTTAAAGGTTTAAAGTTCCAGAAAAACCCCAGTGAAATTCATAAAAAAATA
>NC_051410.1:26606180-26606506 GCF_015228065.2 Penaeus monodon
ATGGAAGCTGACGAATGCACAATGTTAACTGTTTCAGCAGGTCTAATATCCAGCCTTACATCAAGCAAACTGAAAGACCATTGCCAATACATATGGTATTTTGTGGTTACTTGCCCACGTATAATATGACTGAATTGATGAAAAGGTCAATTAAGCGGTGAGTGGTTAGCATACTCTTCCTGAACTGGGGTCCTATCGGAACTACGCATTTCTCAGGGAGCTCTTCGCAAACTAGTGCCTTGAGACCCTTGACGCGTTAATGTAACATTTCACAAAATAGACTTAGAATGAAATATTCATTTTCTGCAGTTCTTACTTTACACTAA
>NC_051410.1:26606774-26606896 GCF_015228065.2 Penaeus monodon
AGCTTTAACTCATCCCAGCCAATAAATTGAACTTTTGTTAACAAGCTTTAACTGTTACTAGCTCCCTCTGTCTTTATCGTCACAAAACCTCCTTTACATCTACTCCCCTTGTTTTGTCGCTG
>NC_051410.1:26608689-26608798 GCF_015228065.2 Penaeus monodon
CTAAAAAAAAAAAATTTTATTTAAAAACAAAATTTAAAAAAATACCAAAAAAAACCCAAACCCCAAAAGGGGTTCTTTTTAAAAAATTTTTATTTTACAAAAAATGATT
>NC_051410.1:26609900-26610326 GCF_015228065.2 Penaeus monodon
GGGAAAAAGGCCGGGGGTAGAAAGGAACAGAAAAAAAAGGAAGAAAGGAAAACACAAAAAGGGGGGGGGACCCGCAAGAAAAAACACGGCGGGGGCCCGAAAAACAAGGAGGAAAATTGCAAGACAAAAAAAAGAAGAGGTTCCAACGAATTACAATGAAAACCCCCAAGGGTGGGGGGAAAAAAGAAAAAGAAAGAAGGAGGAAAGAAAAAAGAGACAAAAAGCGCTTTAAAAAAAAATTAAAAAGACAACAAAAAGGAGAAGAAAATCCGGGGGTTGGGTGTTTTCCTTTAATTTTTTTGTTTTTGGGCGGGTGAACATTATGGTTTTTGGAATAGTCTTTGTGTTTTAGTTTTCAATGTATTTAAAGGCCAAGTTTTGGGGTTTTTTTGGCTTCCCTTTTTTGGTAAAAAATAAACCCTGGGA
>NC_051410.1:26611020-26611256 GCF_015228065.2 Penaeus monodon
ATAAATAATATTTATTTATGTTTTGTATATGGTCTGTAATATTGATTAAAATTGCATTTTAATTTATAATAAGTATTACAAAATTTATTTTTAATTCTATATTATATAAATTTTTTTAAAAATTAAAATATTATTAATTAAAACCCTTACTAAATACTTTTTAATATAATTATATGAAATTTAAATCATATATATACAACCATATCCCAATACAAATAAATTAATATTTTATAAAA
>NC_051410.1:26612585-26612961 GCF_015228065.2 Penaeus monodon
ATACACATGTACCACAAATCTTACCACTATCAGATAGGAGTATGGGCGCTTGTCCTGGTGAAGAATAGTGTCAATCTGTTAAGATCACCCCCAAAAAGATTCCCCTTTTTTTCCCCAAAAGGAAATCAGTGTTTCCCCTCTCCGTTTTTGCTGACAAATGTAAAAACCCCATAAACAGGGCGGGAAAAAAAAAACCGGGGTTATGGGAAAGAGGGGAAAACGGAACGGGGTAGTCGTAGGGGTTTAAGGGGAAATATAAATACGCGTGTTTTGGACTAGTGAACCTAGTGATTCCTGTAGACATTCTATTTTCTTGAGCCTATTTTGATCGAAAAAAAAGGGCGGGCTGGGATTTGGAAAAAAAAACAATCCCCAA
>NC_051410.1:26613766-26614327 GCF_015228065.2 Penaeus monodon
TTAGGGGAAAGGGGGCGGGGCCATGAAAAAGTTTGGGGGACTCCGGGAAGTTTGCCCCTTATTTGGCCGGAAAAGGATGAAAATGGAATGAACGTGTGAATAATGCAAGGTTTTTCCCTTTTGAACACAAAGACTTTGTTTCAGGGGGAGAAACAGGATACATACGCGAAACATTAAGTCCAATGCCATCAAGAAAACAGTGCATCCAGACTCGTCTCTCCCTCTCGTCGACACACCAATCTTCCCAAAATGAGGTGATTCTGGGAGAGGCCTCGACCCCTAGACTTCCATCATCCATCACTCGTTCATGATTGGTCGACAGGGAGGCAATGCAAAAGATATACAATGGTATGCAACAATAAGTAAGTTTAAACAACTAGTAAAAAATAACAAGGCTAACCTGTAGAATCAGGCGTAGCAGGTGAGACCTTGTTTCAGCAGTTGAACTTTCGAATGATACAGGAATTGAAAAGGTCGATGAAAAGGGCCGGGGAAAACCTCAAGGGGCAGAATGGTTGGGAATGGATCAGCGTTAATTCAAAAAAAATACAATGAACACGT
>NC_051410.1:26614437-26614766 GCF_015228065.2 Penaeus monodon
CTCGTGTGCGTATCAGTAGTCAGTGTGTGTATACGATTGCTTGTGTATGTGTGCACATAATATGCTCTTCTGTGTAAGAGAATGCTTCAAAAATTCTCACATTTCTTCCTTCGACCCGTGTGCTTTAAAGGTCTCAGATGGACTGTCAGATGAAAAGTCAAGTCTCGGGAAAATGAAAACAACTGACAAAGTTCAAGAAGTCAGAAAATGAGACAAAAATAGGAAACAATTTTGCAATGTTTTCCTGTCGAGAGAGAAAAAGGCAGGTGATGAGAGCGCACACAGACGGGGAGAGAAATCAGAAGAGACTACACGCTGGGGGCCCTTGG
>NC_051410.1:26614824-26615064 GCF_015228065.2 Penaeus monodon
CGTGGAGGGAAAAATGAAGAGAAAGCGGGAAAAAAAAACACACGAGAAAGAGCGCATAAATAAAAGACGAAAAGAAGAAACTACACACATGTTGAAATGTGAGGAAGAACATGTCCAAGCAGGGTGGAACTGATAAAGACAAAAGGGAAGCAGAGTAGGAAGGGGGAGATAGACAAGCTAATGTACAAACAAAAACTTGTTAGGACAACCGTAAAATGAAGATATTGAGAAATTCTTTAA
>NC_051410.1:26615860-26615927 GCF_015228065.2 Penaeus monodon
TGGGGTGGGTTTTTTGTGTGTGTGATATGGTTGTGTATTTTTTATTACCCATACTATATTACATATA
>NC_051410.1:26618090-26619037 GCF_015228065.2 Penaeus monodon
AGGCATTGGAAGCAATTTATTTTCAGGTGCATGTTATCGCGTTTCATCATATTCTCCAGAATCGACAGTTCAAAGTTAATCTTGTATGCATAAGGCAGCACACTCACCCTTGAAACATCACTCTTTTCTGCTGACGCGTGTTAAGTAGGAAATAAAATGTTATATGACTCTTCTCCTGATTATATTTTTGCTTTAAAAAGACAATCTATTTGTTTAAGAAATATCGGGATACCTGCTGCAGAGTGGATTATTCTGAACAATTCAGTTTTGTTTCATCTGTGTCAATTATCGATTTTTATCTAATCTATCTAAGATAAATGAGTATTTCCTGGCTGTCAAATCTATCATAAAATTAAAGGTAATTCAACGTAAAATCTGACTTCAAGCAGTTCTAAATATTTTAAAACAAACAACACCTTAAGTGTATTTAACCGGCTTTCTATTTTGGTTCAAGGTACCATTTAGTAAAAATAGGTATTTCCATAAAGGACAGGAAAACAAATTCCCTACGTAAATTTCGATTTTATTTTTATTATGCTTTCTACAAAGTGCATAAGAAAACAACAAAGCAAAATTACTAATTTAGCATATTATATTCTCTTCATTTAAACAACCTTCTCTAAAATTATGCCACAGCAATTTCTGCATGTAAGCAGAGTGCTTTCGAACACATTGTTTTCGGACACAGCTGGACATTAAGACAAAAGACTCTTTTTTGAATGCATGGCTCTAAGCTATTGTTTCCCAGATAAAAGTGCCGGCCCAGACTTTTCGCCAATTGTTTTTCTGTTCCTGTGACTCAAAGGCAGAGTAAGATAAACTTGAAAAAGTGCAGAATGTTTTCCAAGTGCTTTTGTCATCAACAATAACTATAAATTAATTACCTGGGAAACGTGTTAACGCCACGGAAAGTAATATATATGAATTCGTGCACCATCCCTCCCTCC
>NC_051410.1:26622466-26622977 GCF_015228065.2 Penaeus monodon
GTTTCCCTTCCACTTACCGTTGGGCACTAAGAAAGCTTTTGACACTTTTTAGTATGCATTCGGAGAATAGCATTGAATGTACCAAATTCGGTTAGTTCACATATTCTAAATTATGTTAAAATAATTATGCAATATTATATGATGCATATGTTGTAAAGCCTTCAAACACAATCACTATCATGAGTGTTCCCTTCTGACATTATATCATACCTATTGACTTGAAATTTCATTCGCTGACATCTAATTAACCTTCTGCTCCAAATGGTAAAAAAAAAAAAATTGACACCATGGTAAAACATTTTCGACACCTATTTCGATAAAAAGGGTTTAGAAAAGATAGAGTAGAGAACTGATTAGATAATTATGGTGACTAGTTTGTGTAGGTACTACCAATATTTTCAAAGTAAGAGTTTAATGAGAGAACCAAACGTTTGTGCTGAATTGAGGACTGTGTTGATGACTACATATTTTTCTGATAGTCTAAAGTCTAATTATTTATCTCTAATAAGAG
>NC_051410.1:26623104-26623369 GCF_015228065.2 Penaeus monodon
ATATAAATGTCAAATTAGCCATTACCCCCCAGTCCCCAACAGGCCTTCATTGGTCAGCTGGTACTAAGAATCTCTGGATTTTATATAATCAAGTTGTTTTGTAAATTTATGATCTTGCTCTTTTGAGGAATTATTGTTTTGTTGCCGGTTGATGTGGAGGTTAATCCAAGCTCTAACTGCCCAAAGTATTGCAACTCGATTTTTAATAATATTTGTGGACTTCACAGGCCTTTGAATGAATTTTCAGTTATCTCTACTCAATTTG
>NC_051410.1:26624725-26624806 GCF_015228065.2 Penaeus monodon
AAAGTTTGAAGTAAACAGCAGCGTGTTCATTGTAATGGTATATTTAGCTTATATTCTGTGTGTCTTATGGGGTTCATGAGG
>NC_051410.1:26633493-26635677 GCF_015228065.2 Penaeus monodon
TCATAGTTTAGGAATTTAGGTGTTTTTTTCCCAATACACTTATTTCAGACGGTGAAGCATTTAGTTCTGTCTCGCTGTGTCTAAGTTTCTACTTATTGTTATTCACTTTTTTCAGAATAGACAATATCCTTAGCACAACATAATAGCAACATATCAAAGAGATATCCTTGGAATAAGTGTCCATTGAGGTGAATGCTTCTTGAGCCAGCAGACCAAACGAAAGGTTAGCGCATGACCTTTAGCTGCGGACAATGTCTCATTATCTAAGCGTTTCACCCATATCTCTGCCTAGAGGTTGGTAATGCATATCTTGGTACCATGATTTAACTCATGTGCATCATGGTATGGCTTAACAAATTGTGTTTGATAATGTTATACTCTACTTGAAGTTTACGTCTGATGACGATATGTAAATCTTGAATACATTGTTATGTCTTAGAAATGTGTGGGAAAACATCACTGTTGGAAGAGAATGTGTATCTCACAAAAAAAAAAAACAGGTTCGGTCTCACCAGGCTTTGACTTTCGAATCCTGATTGGTCGACAGCGGACACCTTTCGGTCCACTTTATGGACCCCTAATCCTTTCTCTCCTAGTTCCGATTTCCTAGCACGTTATGATGAGGGTGATGATAACATTTGTCTATTATACTGGATAAAATGTAGCGAAGACCGGGGCTGCGGTCCTGCCAACCGACTTGTGTGAACGATGTGCCTGTTCGCGGTTTTTGAATGGGGTCTTTTTCCTCCTTGGAATTGTTCCTGGTGTAGGCTATCTACAGCGGTGGTATTCCTGCCGCTTTCCTGCTGATGTTAGGCATCAGAAAAGGAGTGCCTTTTGTGACAAGTCATTACCAGCGTGCTGCAGGGGATCTGTATGAACTCATATTCAGTGCTCTTACTGATTTGATGTTGAATGTATCTAAGGCTAAGTGTGATGCCGGTGGCATTGGGAAACGTTTGATTTTGTTCATTACCTAAAATATTGACATAGCTAGGTATTTACCTGAAGTCCACTGTTTTGCAATGATTCAGTTAATGAAATAATGTAAAAGCCAAGATCCTGGAGACAGGGAGTCCATAAAGACGTAGACGATCGGCTTGGCTGAGAAAAGAACATGTTTCAGTGATAATATCATTGTAAATATTAAAGTCTGAATTGTGGATACTCCATCTAAGACTCTGTGAGCTGTATGTGTGGGCGCTGTAGTAAGAGAAGTACCTACTCTGTCTGTAAGCTTGTCTACTAAACCATTATTTTAATCACTTGGTTGGTGGATTGTTCAAGGGAATTTATATGAGATATGATTCTGTGAACCCTTTCTGAAGTGCACAGAGATATATCATTTTCAAGCAAATTCCTAGCCTACTTATTACACATGATCTTGACGATGAGCCACGAGATGTGCCTTATATTGGCCAGTCAGAACGTGGCTATAGGACATGGCATTAACCAAACATGGTCAGTGTGCGTTGTGTACAGGTCGGGGGCTAAGGATGCAACACTAAATTGGCCAAGAAGCCATCTCCGCTTCCAGAGCTAGGGTGACTGGTTCACATACAGCTGTGTGTCATTGTCTGTTTACTCACACCAAGTGTATGCATAGTATGTAATCATACACGACTATGTGCACAACAGTGTAAAGAACAGTGTTTAAACTAAAAATGGCCGAAGTCAAACAATCAAATGCAGTTTATTCTTTACTGACCTTTTGTTGCAAATATAAACTGAACAGAAATACCATTAAACACAGAGCTACAAAGTAAACAACGTTAGTTATAGTGCATCTCACGAGGATGAACCTTTATAAATATCTTAAACCATCTTCAAGTAAAACAACAAGTCTAAATGTAAACTATGAACACAGTTACTGTGGATAATTAGAAGTGACATGCAAATTGTTTATAAATTAATTATAGAAGAAAATAGGTCTTCTGGGCAAAATCAAAGTCAGACCCACTGGAACAGATAATTATTGATCTTTCTTAAGCACTGCTATTGTATCGGCAATTGGAAAGGTTGCATAATCAAACGATTTTTTTTTTGTGTGTGTAAAACTGGCAAGTTATCAACAATCATTGAGTACGCGAGTGTGTGATTAAACTATTAGAAAGATAACCTATCGCATCACAGGAGGTTCATTCTGTGGGGGTGCAAACACCCTGCGTAGGAGCAACACTACGC
>NC_051410.1:26636686-26636772 GCF_015228065.2 Penaeus monodon
CAGTAGTGATAGTAATATATCTACCCCTAGGTCCACTAACATAATCGGGAATTGCAACTTCTGCTATATATGGCGATACCCACCCT
>NC_051410.1:26641947-26642571 GCF_015228065.2 Penaeus monodon
TTGTATGAGGGTGTGTACATTTCCCGATAAGCCTTCAGTGATTGCATAGACAATTAAAAGTTTAAAGTCATGCACGTAATCTTCTAACACATGGAGGTTTTCTAAAGTTATCATTTAGTAAGGATGCCACGATGCAGTCAGATATCAGCTATCCAGACATCATTTTGATGGAAAACACAAAAGAAAACAGATATATTGCACATTACACATTAACGCTTAGTCGTTTTATTAGATATACTCCAACAAAATGATGGCGTGGCATAAAAGCAGCATATGAACTTTCTTGCATGACACGACAGGTCACTAAGGCGAGTTAGGTAATACACATTGTGTTATGCCGGTTCATGGAACAACGTGGCAAGATATAATGATTTTTAAAGCTCCTGCCAATATCAAACCTTTTTGGTTCGAGGGTCAGATTACTATTAATCCCATGCGTAAGCAATCTCAATATTAGCATTTGGTTGAAAAGAGCGGGCAGTAGGTATACAGACAATACGTTATCAAATTTGCAATTGATGAGATCTATCTGAAAGCCTTTAATGACTATATTCATCCAAGGGGCTTATTCTAGCATCCAAAAGAGAGTATTCATTTACCTAGAAAGAGAGCGAGGAGGGATAA
>NC_051410.1:26642698-26642838 GCF_015228065.2 Penaeus monodon
ATCGAGGAAAACAAGTTCTGTATCAGTTAATTCCCACTTGCAGTAATCGAAAGAGTTGAACTTGAATAATTTGCATTTGCTATTTCGGCTAAAATGCCCTACGGTTTGGGAAGTACAATTAAGTAATTTACATATGCGTG
>NC_051410.1:26643557-26644382 GCF_015228065.2 Penaeus monodon
GTCAGACCCAAGAAGCGGGTCCCTTTGAGGGCGAAACGCCCAGACGAGGTCTCCTATACCTTATCGCGCTTCCGTTGTTTAATATCTGAGTAGACCCGCCCGAGCCCTGGCTTCCCTGGCATTAATCTCTGGCGACAGCGTGTATAGCCTCATGCCTTGGCTGTTCTTCTGTTCTTGTTTCCCTACACGCCCTTTTGTAAGCTGCGTAGGTTTTACATGATTTATTGTCCTCTTGAAACTTATATTTTGATTCAGATTTAAAGAAAGCCATCGTCTTCCCTTACAAGTTCGGCAATATTGTGTTAAAATATCACTCGAAAGAATGTAAGTAATGAGAATTTTGATGGCACTCTTTCTAATTTATGACACAAGTTTTCATCTTTGTTGTAGGAAAGCGCTTTTTCTTAATAGAAATATAAACCGATAAGGATTTCTCGGTAACTTTGAACCCACATAGTAAGAATATCGGTATCGTATGTCCTTATATCAAAATCCACGGTAAAGGAGTTCCACGCGAGGATCCATGTATCATTCGTCAGCGCCTCGAATGCTTCCTAGGAATGTGTCCCTCTGTCTACTCTACTTGTCTGTGTTTAGCGAAATGTGTCGCAGATTGACACAGAAGAGCAATTCGTCCACTGTAAATAAAGGAAAATTCTGCGCTTCCGGGAGATGACATCCCTGGAGAGTTGCATTGCGTAATCAAAGTTTAAGAGACTTTTTATCATCATTGGATGTAGTATCCTGATTGTAAAAACAGTATCTCATTTTCATATCTGTGCAGATGCACCTTTATACACATCTGTGATTAGAATTGATGATTTT
>NC_051410.1:26644442-26644570 GCF_015228065.2 Penaeus monodon
GTATTCTGTGTTCGTGAGTCTTCAAAAAGATATGTATGGGATATTGGGATCTGGATCTGATAGAACTCATATTTTTACTGAAATATAAAAAGCCGTTAAATAACAGTCAGAGCACTGATCATTTACGT
>NC_051410.1:26644659-26644858 GCF_015228065.2 Penaeus monodon
CTTACACAAGCAAACACCGCAAACATACACACTCTTCCTTGAACGTCGGTTTCTATTATAACCATAATCACACCAAGCAGTCAATCAGGTAGCAGCTGTCAGCTTTGAACAGGCGGTTGGAGTAGAGACATTTTTTGAAAGAAATGCAGTGAGAAAGAGAGGGGGGAATAGAAGAGAAAGGAGTAGAGACACCAAAGGG
>NC_051410.1:26644888-26645548 GCF_015228065.2 Penaeus monodon
GAGGAAGGTAGCGAGAGAACCAGACAATTAAGGTCCTTGCCCATGTGTTCATAAGAGCCGAGTCGAAGTTTTATGTCGAAGCAATAACCTTCTCCTGGCCATCTATATCCCGCTGTAACCCGTCGAACATCCTCGGGAATCGCAGTTACAACCAGCTTTGCCTCAGGTACGGCTGCCCACACTGCTCTGCAAGGCCTGAGTGCTATGCCAAGGGAGACGCTATGTAAATGAACATCGTGTCTAAACTCAACCATGAAAGGTCTGGCTTAATTGTGTAATGTCGTGTGCTAAGAGAGAGAGGGTGAAGGGGAGAGGCGTAGAAGGAATAGCTGAGGAAGGTGAAAGAAGGAGAGAGCTCGCTTCATTAGAGTAACAGAGCGTGAGGAGCGAGTAGGAGCTAGCCGGGGGAGAGGAATGACGTAAAGGTGAAGTGAAAAGACGCAAAAAAGAACAGTTGATAAATATCGGGAAGGATGCATTTGCAGAACAAAGGTACACAATATTAACGGGCTTTGGCTTTTTTGCGTATTCAGCCAGGTTTTCACACAAAAGCATGAGGACTATATTGAGATTAAAACATACATTCGAGTTTTTAGAAGGAAGTATGGAAAAGAATAACATCTACGTGGATTGTAATGAAATAACGAATTGGAAAATAGG
>NC_051410.1:26647422-26647492 GCF_015228065.2 Penaeus monodon
GAGAGCCGTCTTTCGTCCGTAAAACTGTAACACTGATGCTGTAATGATTTTTTATCACACCATCATAGTA
>NC_051410.1:26647546-26648379 GCF_015228065.2 Penaeus monodon
TTTATCTATAAGCAATGGGCAGATTAACCAATAACCAGTTTCTTCTGCCTACCCCAGAATAGTATAATGTTTATAGGATAATTAATGAGAATTATTAGTATTATCATTTAAACAATGAAATACATACCACTTGCCATCTAGCCACAATCCCCTACCCAGCATTGTTGATCCCCTTCCTCTTTTTATTTATTCATTTTTTTGCCTAATCCCCTTTTCTTTGTTTAATTTGGATAAGACGAATAAACCAATATGGGTGACGCTTAGAAATATATAAATGGTTTTAAGCGTAGTCGGACTTTTGTTCCTGATAGCACATTTGTATGCACAGCGGTGGACAGCGCGAGCGGCACATCTATGTGTTTACATTCTCATGCTAAGATGGATTTGGGAAACCCTCTTTAGATACATTACTACACAAAATATTTTATTCATGATTGCTGGACAGTGTTTATAGAAAGACAACACTGAGATCTTAAATACACATGTATTAGTTATAGATAATCTCAGTAGTGGCGGGTGGTCTTATTGGTAGCTGGAGAGGGATAGGCATATAAAAATCCAGTAAACGAAAACATGCTGGATAAAGTGTTGAGAAATAATCCTTTTCTAAATGAGTAACGAATCCTTTTTACGTCCATACGGGATATATATTATACACACTCATATGAAAATGATAAAAAGGATGATGATGGTAGGAACAATGATTCCAATAATTACAATACATATAAACATTTGATTAAAAACTAAAGTATATTCATCTACTGATCCTTGGTTGTCAGTAAAAAAGCAGTTCCTTGTTTGTAAACGGGGAAAATGATTTTTTTGGAGGTCCA
>NC_051410.1:26651663-26652126 GCF_015228065.2 Penaeus monodon
CTCTGTAATGACATGTGTTTTTGAGTTATTATCTGGCTTTGTAGTGATTTCTTATTTATAGGGTGGAAATAAATCACTTGAAATATTTTGGAAACTGAAGTGGATGCTGTTAGGAAGAAGGAAGAAAAATCAGACGGCCTACCCCCCTCCTCCACCGTCACAGGAGCAATAAAACCAACGAGGCAAACACTTTTAAGGGGAGCCTTGATGTGACAGACGAGGCGAAAAGATCTTAAAGTCCACTTAATGAAGATGGAAAGAGGACTAACAAGAGAATTTAACAGTATACAAGAGAGATGCGGAACTCGCAACCGGAATTTAGTAGTGTTCAGTACAACGGAAGGGATATGTTATCCGTAGTAACGGCCAGTGTTCAGGACTGGTGTGAAAAATGTAACTGCGCTCTTAGTGTTACTCGCTCTACCACACCTTCTCTGCAACCTTTGCTGCGGCGGCCTTGCCC
>NC_051410.1:26652159-26652459 GCF_015228065.2 Penaeus monodon
ACGTGTCAGATCTTAAAAATTGGATTGATTTCTTGTTAGGGATAAGCTTACGTAACCATTCCAAAGGTAAGATAATTCAGTAGCATTCATCAGAAAAGAATAAAGTAAAAGTTCCAATCAAGTAAAAGTTTTGACACAAAAAGGCAGGTAATTAGCTGGGCAATATACTTTCAATAGGAGATCCTCGGAACTAATAAATCCCAAATGAAAATACATCGTCAAAAATGAATATCAGATGACTAGACAGCCCAGCATTTTATTACGGTTCAAAAATAGTTGTTGGTTTCCACCAAGCTGTGT
>NC_051410.1:26654103-26654585 GCF_015228065.2 Penaeus monodon
CTTTATACCGTAAGGATTACTGGATCACTTTAGCCATCTGGTGTTTGACATTTTCCTGACGTTTTAGACTTTCATTATAAACTTTCTATCTCCCTTTTCAACTCCTGACTTCATTGTCTTGATGGCTCACAATTACTAATTTAAACAAAAGGTAACGATAATAAATAAAGCCATTTTGTCATCCACGCAAGCTTCATGAACGCAAGTCTTTCTTCAGTAGAAGCCTCCATGGCCACTGTCGTCACAATTTCATTGAAATATCGCTTAAACTGGGTTTCGTAGTAAGTCAAACATTACTGTAAAGAGAAATGTGGTCTACAGAATGTCACATTAATAACGATATCCTATAGTCAGTTTCTATCCTATAATAGTTTATAATATGTATATGATTAAGTGCAACAGATGATTGAAAAAAAAATGATAATGACAAAAGGTAAATAAGCGTAAAGGACATAACTGATTGGGCCTGGGTACAGAAATGT
>NC_051410.1:26655101-26655396 GCF_015228065.2 Penaeus monodon
GTGAGTTAACATTTCTTTTTTATATTAAGGTATATTCAGTTATTATATAATAAGATTGTTTGTTTGGATGTAAACCTAGATGTTATATATTTGCACAGACCTTATGGAAGACGCAATCACATACGGAAGACACCCGCTACACTTCCACTGATATCAAAATTTCTAATTCTTATCCCTGAATTTCTACTTTTAAAGAAGGTGAAATCATTAGTTTAAGAAATGCAGCTAGACAACCCTTTGCGATGTAATAAGGTGACCGTATATGAGAATATATGTAGCATATAAATATGTGTGT
>NC_051410.1:26655438-26656295 GCF_015228065.2 Penaeus monodon
TGTATCTGAAAAAGACATAAACATCCCGAAGATTACATTGTTCTGCACCATTCACCAGGGAAGTGCTTTTAATCCATACTCAGTTCATCAGTCTTGAAGTAATCTATCAACATAGTTACTTGATAACATGAAGATATGAAATTCTCTTTGTTTGGGATTTTAGTAGAAAATATCCATTACTACAATATATCGGAGAATTTTTCCATGCGGCAAGATGAAATAAGGTTCAGTGTGCGTCAACAGCTGAACGGCGAAGGTGTTTAGGATATAGTATGCAGCGATAAGTAATATTATAAAGAAATTTTGATAAAATATCTCATGGTAATATGGACGATATTGCAAAAAATGAGAAGCATAATGCTAAAACTGCCGATGCTGTTAGAGATTATCTAAATTCAACGATGCTTTGAAAAAAAGAGATTGAGGGGAAAGAGTAAATAAGCCAAATGTGAAATAGAGAGAACGAACCGTACAGTAAACACTTCTTGATGTGACTTACAAAATCATTGGAACTATTCACGTAACTGTAAAGCATGAGCGAAAGCTAAGCTTAAAAAGGAAAGGAGTTTATTGTTAAGTTATGTCTTAAAAAATAAGGAAACAAAACACAGAATGCATGAAAAAAAAACAGAATACATAACTATTATGAAATCAATCCAAATCTCACCCACTCCCTCCTGGATTTATTATGACGAGTAGGGAGATTCTGAAAGATTAATAAAGCAGTCGATAAAAGGAAAGCTGTATATATCAAGAGGTTTTATTAATATATGAACATCAAGAAAACTACCAAGTTAAAGAAAACGAACAAATGTCCGCATCCAGAGATGTAAATGAGCATGGTGTATCTTTAAACG
>NC_051410.1:26657201-26658569 GCF_015228065.2 Penaeus monodon
AACATGAAGAGATTTGGTAATCACAGTTAAAAGGGATGTAGGGGTTTGCTAGTTTAACATAAAGAGGGATAATACACTAGAGGATGTTGATAAATATTACTATGCTCTGGCATTCTGCGAAAGGCCTTAAGATGACGAAGCTACAGAAACTTAGAGAATACATAATAGTTGTAATCAAAATGAAAAGAAAAATACGCAACTGTTGTTCCATTCCTCGTGCAAAAATGATCTAGTTAGCATATCAGATTCAGATCAGCTTAAGAGCCAAAAAGTGGTAGAAACTAATCTTCACTTAGGGTACACCTTCAAGCTGCCATTCAACGAGTTAAAAAAAAAAGATGGATGCTTTAAGTAAACCTCTTTGAACGGTATTTATTGACTCTACGAAAACTGGTAGTGGAAGGTTACTAAACATAGAGAGATGTAGTCATTTGAAAAATCTACATGCTGGAGCAAGGGCGAACACTCCTTTAAGTAATCCTAACTCTGAGCCCACTTTTCATTCAGTTGTAAGCTTTGAAAGCCAGATGTTGAAGCGGCTCTCGTGCCAGTCAGACCTGCGGGCGTCAACCCAAACAACTCTCCGCCCATGTACTGGAAGTACGACGACCTTTAATATCTGTCGGCGAATTCGATGATGTGCGATTGAACTGTTAATATAGAAAGTATAGAAAATAATGATGCTATGAAAATACGTAGTCACTAATTTGATAAATGCATTCCACCACAAAAAGGAAAACAAACAATTCTGTTGATCTTGTATTTTGTCTTTATTAATGAATCTAAGAATAAAACGTAAGTAAATAAATCCATTAAAGCTAGAAGAAGAATGCATGAATTAGTAAGCAGAGAGCTTAGCTGATGAATAAAAAATTTCAGTGTGACAAGGAAGCCAGAGGAAAAAGGTACGGAGTCTAGATGTCAGATAATATTAGGTGAATATACTACAACTGTGAGCATAGTTGTCTTTTTCATTAACTGCGTCGTCTTTATAAGTCAGTGTCCACTCGGTGTTCATCTGCCCTAAAAGCTATTTAGGGAAGTAGATATCCTCTTTAGCAGATCAGACCGCTGAACATAGTATGACCGTGTACATTATTAACATGTCGTAGTAAACAGGCCTCACTCAGGCGTACACGAATAACAGTGACTTCACAAAAAAGCTTCGTATACTTTAGAATTATTGAATATGTAATCCTACGCCTGGCAGTCACATAAACCCCATGTATTATTCTGCTAGAGTGTGGGTTGTGACAGTGTATATATAGAGAGATGGGAATGTGTGCTATGAAGACCATATCTCGTACTTTCGCTCTCTCTGTCTTCGAGTCCGGGTAGAACAGGACGTATATATGGAGAGAGAGATGG
>NC_051410.1:26658934-26659869 GCF_015228065.2 Penaeus monodon
CTTTTGTTTCTTTAGACCTTTACAGTTTCTCTTGTTCTAGTGTTTGTATTATTCTGCTAGAGATCGACATCCTGATATTTCTTCATATTGTCGGGTACCAAAAATACATAATATACTTTGTTTTTGACGTTGAACCGTGCCATCGAAGAGATAAATGCCATAAGTTTACACACTCTATGGTCACAGCGGAAGATCGCAAATAAAATACAGAGGAGATAAACCTCGCATATGCAAACGAAGGATGCTGTGTACTCTTGCTCTGATGGCATACGTGGCTATCGGCTTATGGTACGGAAAAGTGTTGATGCGCAGTGTTGGTCCAAGGGATATTGGAAGGCCGACTTAGCGAACTGAATATATTTCTTGATTGTCCTGCGTGGAGGAAGATGGATGAGATGAGGTCGTGAAAGGGTCAGTCTTTAGGGAGATGAATGCCGGCGATGGTGCATGATGGTGTTTGCTTGAGAAATTTATGAAGAGCCTAACGGCTTTGGGCAGACACGAAAGGAATTGTTGTCATATGTAATTCAGTGTTGCACTATCTCCGTCTCTGTCTTCCTCCCTCCCACGCAGATCACATCCGCAAAATAATGAGCGTGCACATACACATACACTTCTGTATATGCAACGAGGCAACTGGTAGGGCGTAAGGAGAATTCGCGTCTTGCGAAGGAACACCGTATTTACAAAACATATTGTTGATGAATTAGCTGCTTCCGTACCACGACATGGAACCACGCAGGCGATGCATGGTGCCTCATCAACATAATGAGATGCCTTTTTTCATTATTGTCTGTTCCCATTATCGCATTAAACCAGGAACGCAAAAGAAAAGGAATCTATCTCTATAGACATACGCCCGCTTCTAGAAGTCTATTCTTCCTATTGCCTTGTATGCCCGAGTGAATTTCACATATTACGTTAACGTTGTAAGC
>NC_051410.1:26660102-26660738 GCF_015228065.2 Penaeus monodon
CTCATTTCAGAGCCAGCTGTCACGCCTTCTACTGGTGCAGTCCAGCTGCCAATTTATATTACTGAGAGAATGTTATGGAAAGAGGCTGGCAGATTGTAGATATTCTTAAATTCCATTGCCTTTTTCATGCAATGACAGCGTTTGCTTACCTATCATACTCATCATATATGTGTCTGGAAGACTGTATTATCAGATTTTCATACACACTGCATGGAGGTGAAGCCTCTGGGCATCCCACATTTGATTATAGCTCAAAGCACTCATTTTAATCTTCTGAAAATCAGTGGCTTTAGGTTAAGTCTGATTTACCACCTCGGAAGTGAAAACGAGCCGATACCTGCTTAAAGTAAAGGATAGAGGCGGAAAGCTTATCTCCAGGAAAGTGGAAATTTGTTCAGTACTTCTCCCAGAACTCATGAATATCTGAACGGTATTTCCCTCAATAAGTGAAGGAGAAGGCTAATAATGATGTTGAGCTATATTGCATATAATAATGATTACAAGTCCATTATTCATACTTGATTCTACCTTATTGCAAAACCGTTCGTACGGCGTACCAACTTTGCATTTGCGACTTCACCTCTGACGCACCATCATCCTATTAGGGTTAACTTGCAGTATGTTTATATATTTAAG
>NC_051410.1:26660854-26662856 GCF_015228065.2 Penaeus monodon
TTAAAAAGATTTGCATGAAAATCAAAGGGCGCCCATTCAGTCAGCTTTGAAGCAGCGCTTGCCATCTGTCCCATGCTTGTGAATTCGGTGCCAGCACTTTAGCTTGCTTCATGCATAATATATTCTACTTCTCTCTGGGTCTCCTGCTTTCTTGTGGCAATGGGGCGATGTGGCTTGTATTATGGTATGCTGATCCGTGCTACAAACAACAATCAGTTGAACCAGTATATTTAGATTCAATATGATTATGCCGTTAGAAATATCGGGACGGATAAGGGCATAAGTTACACAGGCTCACTCCATGATTTAAATATCTTGTACTTAAGTAATTAAGCGATTTGAATGCAAAGCTTGAAGGTATCGTGAACTTATGAATTTCTACCTGATCATTAATCGTGCCGTGGCATAGATTGAGGTATGCCAGGGTAATCTGAGAGGTTATGAGAAGATTGTTTCTACATTAGACTTAGGAGCTAGACTGAACGCCTGGTGAAAGATAGTGTGGTGTGATAGTATGTAATATGTGTAAATCACAACGTTGAGGATAATTGATTTGGCGGCAAATGGTTACTCTGAATAGATACATCTGGAAAACGTTGATGTTCCCTTTTCCAAAATCCTTATTTCCATTGTGTGAATAGAGAAGAGATAGAATAAATAGAGATAAAAAAGAATTAAAAGCCTCATATCTATTGCTTGCAAAATGAGTAAAATCCACCCTGGCATTAGTTGTAAAGTAGCAAACAAACTGTAAGCTCCGATATTCAGCTGAAAATGCTTTGTGGTAATATGTCATCTAATTGTTTAAACAGGAGAATTAGTTGGGAGCAAAGGCTTGACTATTTTAAGAGAAATTGTGCAAATATCATCCCATCTTAATTCCATTTTACGGGTTAATTTCCGCTAATAAATGCCGCTTGCACAATTTCCTCTGTTCCTATTACCTTTAGCCATATCTGTTTCCTTTACTTATGCTTTGCTGCACAAGACACGAGAATGTCTAAGGTCATTATCCCCATCTGATGGTCTTCTGATTATCTTCATGGCCATCTTCGACGCCATCGTTACCGTCTTGGCTTTAGGGTGTATTGTCAGTGTTCATATTCTTTAATCGTTTTTGTAATTACAGATATCGTGTTAGCATAAACTAGGTTAAAATAATTCCGTTATATTCCATCGTTTATATATCTATTTAATCAGCAGACAGTAGAAAATCCTAGGGCTGCATCATATAAAATATGAATAATTGCTAAAGATTCCTGTATTGTGATGCTTTATCTTACTGCACCGCATATTTCCAATTAATGTCTTATGGAAAGAGAAAGCCTGCAAGATTTTAATTCAGTTGAAAGGGCAACTCATATAATGGAAATAAATAAATTAATACAACATGCTGACGTACTGGGAAATTGAGCTCTACTAATAAGATGAAACAACTTTTCATTTTATGAAACAATGTTTGTTAAGAAGTTTAAGAATTCAGTCCCGTGTTTGTATATCAACAGTACGATTTCCGAACAATTAGTGTTTATTCGATGATTAAATTTTAAAAACTAGGCCTCTTGTTAGGAAAACATAAAACCTTACCTTCGTAACAGGAATCAGCTGTGGATAGGTTCAGTCGATGGATGGTTGTCCTCCCTAGTGCGGCAGCTCCTACGGCCGTTTGATGCAAGGGTCCTTTGTTCACAGGCTCTTTAAACGGCATTAGACCCCGAAGTACTGTGCATTTCCCGTGGACTCTCTGTGTCCCGTCCTCGATTAGTCACACATTTTCAGTATATCGTATTCAACATTTTCATTTTAAATATTAAGATATACTAGATATTTTTTTTTTCTGATTGGATGTTTCCATTAATTGTACTTTCACATTAAAAACCAATTCCTGATTATAGTCACGAAAAGTTTTTCCTCTCGGCACGATCAGGATACTCAGTCAGCAAAAACTAGTTAGAGAGAAACAATGTCCACAAAAAGATAAAAGGAAAGATTCATGTGAATC
>NC_051410.1:26668697-26669554 GCF_015228065.2 Penaeus monodon
ACAAGAACACGGCGGAAGCACTGATACACTTCATTTTGCGAAATGGGGCAATGCACAGCAAGGTATACAGTGAAACGAGGACATGTTAGTCATATGCAAGTGTCAGTATGACAAATGTCAAAGGCATGTACCGAGAAACTGTTGAAATAAGTCAATGGAATAAAGCGACATGGGAGCCCAGGTGAAGCGAAAGTTGGTATATAGGTTTGAAGCACATGTAGCGTAAATCTAACAGGATCAGTTATGGCGAGTCGCGGGCTGCAGCGTAGCGTCGGCAGGTGCAGCGAGCCGCGAGGCTCCTCTCCTCCGCAAAGAGAGCTCCCGCGGACGACTTCCTAGCCCGAGCAGCGTCTGTGCGGCGTCACGGAGCGTACCGGCGGTGGCAACCCGCTTCCACCGTGCCACAGCAACAACTGAGAGTGCCAGGCCGTGTGGACTCCCCAGGCACTCTACACGCCGTTTCTCCCGGCCAGCAAGACCGCTACGAGGGAGAGTAACACTGGAATGCTGGCGTGGCGAGCGAAGGATGAACGTGTTCAGACTGCGTCTTCGCTAACATAATCGAGATACTGGAATGTATAAGAGAATAAGATAATATTAAAAGTAATCCACTCTTAAACGCAAGACTTTTTCCAGGAGTCAGGAGACGAGAATATCACACAAAAGAAATCAATTACATGAATTTGGGCTGCATACTTGCCCTGTGGAACATCCTTTTAGACTTCCATTTACATTTTCACCTCAGGATTTGGAAAGTGTATTTTCAAGTCATATGGAACGCCAATACTACTACATGGAAGGTATCTGAGCTCCAAGATATACCACGAAATATTCAGATATCTTTCCTGTAAGTTCAA
>NC_051410.1:26671129-26671201 GCF_015228065.2 Penaeus monodon
ATTTATGAAAATAAGCATAACAGCGTAAATAAGCCTCACGGTTGTCTTACAGGATCCGCGACCGGTAGCCGC
>NC_051410.1:26671484-26671549 GCF_015228065.2 Penaeus monodon
CTCAAGATCAAAGCTTAGTCCTGTAAATGTAAACATCGTAGTAGCATATACTCTCACTGCGGATG
>NC_051410.1:26671920-26672004 GCF_015228065.2 Penaeus monodon
GAGATTTGAATTTAGTGCATTACAGACCAATCAAGATTTATTAGTATACTTTAAACATGAATTTATTAGAAATCTTCCAGATGC
>NC_051410.1:26675882-26676712 GCF_015228065.2 Penaeus monodon
TCAACTCAATTCGAAGGATGGAAATTGATAAGATGAAGGAAGTGTAACAAAAAATTGTTAAGAAAGCTATTGCTTAGTATTTGGGAGTTTCTATCATCAGCTTCACTGTCTCTATGAGTTTTTCTTGAAGTTTACATAAAATGCTTTAAGAATTATTGAAAGATTCAGGTAGAGGGAAAGCCAGGAAAAGGCTTTGCTAAAAAGCCCCACTTTTGCCGCTTTGATTGTAGTTCCTGTTACTTCATTACTTCAAACAATCATTGCTCGACCAATTTATCGCAGTTTCCATCACATGTTCACCTGTATTATAAGGAGTTCTCCAAGTTCTCTTGGTGAGTAAATGATTTTTCAAGCAAATATAGTTTGGAATATAACTTATTGTTTGCAGTCTAATTGCCCACTTATGATTGTAAACAGTATTTGATTACTTAGGCCCAATCAACGTTGATTTTTATTTTTGTTTTTTCAGAGAGTATGGCCCGTGTTCCTAGACTAGGTATGGAAGAAGTGTGAGGGTTTTTCTCCACTAAGGCTACAGCTGCAGTAAAATTGCCGAAAGGATGAAATTAACAAAGCCTACCGAGCAGGAGATAGTTGAGAAACACAAAGACACAGGAACAGGGAAGGCAGAGGCAGGAAAAAGAAGACCACAACAAGAGAGGTCAGAGTCATTATGAAGGCTGCCGAGATAGAAGGAGGACATCAGCCAATGAGCTCAAGAAGACTTTTGACATAGGCTTGAGTGGTAGGACAGTGAGGAGAAGACTTCTGGAGAGTGGTTTAAAATATTGTAGGGCCAGAAGCCATTGTTGGCTGAAGAGGCAAGGAAG
>NC_051410.1:26676902-26677308 GCF_015228065.2 Penaeus monodon
GCCGACTGTACAAAATCAGTGGAACAGTTTACGGAGAGTATTAGATTAAAAACTTAAAATTCAGTGCAGTTCCATCTCTAATCCTCTATTTTGAGGATAGTGAATCAGTATTCCAGTAGGACAATGCTCCCTGCCACACTGCAAAGATTGTCAAGACCTGGATGGTCAAAAATAGTCTCACTGTTTTGGAATGGCCTTGTAATAGTACTGATATAGACCCAGTCGAGCATGTTTGGGACTAAATTGCAAAGAAAATTGAATCTGCAGTGTTCAAAAAAATAATGATCTGTTGGAGAGGGACATAAAGAGTGGAGCAACATTCCTATTGACTTTATAACTAAGTTGTATGAGAGTATGGAACGGAAAATCGATGCCGTGATGAAGGCAGAAGGAGGCTGAATCAGTG
>NC_051410.1:26677896-26678272 GCF_015228065.2 Penaeus monodon
ACCCATATCTTCTCATTTCTGTCATTAGAGCAATTAATTCCTTTATACATAAGCATCAGAATAATAAAACTCAATATACTCCGTCCTATTTATTGAAATGCTAAAATCAAGAAGGAAGGATTTTTTTTCCACTTTAACCAAACTTAATATCACACTGTCCTCTTTTTTATATATTCTTGCCCACCCCTGCTAGTGTAGAGCAGGGCTAGGGCGAGCCACTGCCAGAGTCGGACGGTGCGTGGCCTAAAGAAAGGAAATCTCGAAGCAGCATTAAATGGTTTGTTTATCACAAAGAGTCCCTTGTCCTAAATGGGAATTTAAGTGCCTAAAAGATGATGTGTTTGTAGGAATTGCTCATTATTGTACCCACAACAGC
>NC_051410.1:26678524-26679283 GCF_015228065.2 Penaeus monodon
TTTCGGAGGGTCGACTTTTGCCGGCACCTCAGTACAAGACAATTGTCATATTTTTCATAATATAATTAATTATTAATAAAAATCATCACTATTTTACACTGAATACATATACATATGTAAACAATCTAGCGCCTTACCTTAATTAGTTACAACCAACGAAGTGTCCGAAGCAGTGGTGGGCCCCACCACTGCTTCGGACACTTCGTGACCTGGTGGTGGTGACGTGGTGGTGCTTTCTCCTGCTGTTCTGCTGAATGATTTCTCACAGAAAATCTTACCCTCCTAGATGACGAATTGGTCTCTCGAGGGCATGGCACTGACCTGGAGGCACCGGGGGAGGATGAACGAAACTTGAGCCTGCGGGAAGGTCGAGACAGCCGAGTTCGCGGGGTAAGTCTGGCGTCCGTGCAGTCAATCTCTCTTCGTCACTTATTGCGTCATCACCTTCATAACATAATTCGAGGAACCCCTCAGCTAACCCTGGGCTAATATATCTTCTGTCTTTGTAAGTGAGGACTGTGCCATTGTGAAAAAAGAGAGAGGGCCCTCTTGGGAAAAAGTCGATATGATGAACATGGACGCGTCACCAATCTACTTTACAAATGCCGAAATACTTAGAAAATACTGGGAAAACTAAAGACACCGCTGAATTAATTATAATAATAAACTAGTAATAACACATTTAGTAAAATAGTTACCAGCAAAAGACAGAACAAGATTTTTATCCAATTGAAAGCTTGTTTGGAACTGGCAGGTTCA
>NC_051410.1:26681619-26681799 GCF_015228065.2 Penaeus monodon
ACGTAGTATACCCCTTTGGGGCGAGGAGTGATTTTTTTCTGGCATCGCATGCATAGTATCCAGTATTCTGAGAATGGAATACTCTTCTTTGCAGAGAAGCCCGTCAATGAGTCGTGAAATTTGCTTTCACTAACAGCTAATATGTACCGTTAAAATCATTGATGACATTTATTTATTTAT
>NC_051410.1:26682023-26682610 GCF_015228065.2 Penaeus monodon
GTCAAGAGATATATTGTAAAGAGATTTATTAATATGATACAAATTATTTTGGAGAGAGTAAAAATTAAGTCACATAAAAATCTATTTGTAAATGTAAATCGTAAGGTTTTCTTACCACGATTCATTGTCTCTTGAGTGGCTATCTTATGGAATGCTTATGTTGATGATATGTAAAAGGTCCGGAATGCACACTTAGGTCACATGAAGTGATCCCCCTTAAAATGATATGAAGATGGCGTTAAGGAGAATTGTTTCTAAATCACATCCCAGGTCGAAAAGCGTTACACTTAAAAATCACATCGAATGTATCCATTACATAATGGTTCATTTAAACAGTGCTGATAAACTTTTCTTCACTAAAAAATTTAAAATAGCCCATTTAACACATGCAGTTGATTGTTCCTCTTACCAACTGCACAGAGAGAACGGAGGGAGTGCCTCCGTCAATTCCTCTTATTGGTAAAGAGCCCAAGGACATCCAGACGGACTTTCCTCAGTGTCTGTGAGCACAGAATGCGAACCGTCTCAATCCCTAACATGGCACTGGCTTTAAAAATAGATCCAATTCTATTTAGTGCTTGCTCCAT
>NC_051410.1:26682742-26683029 GCF_015228065.2 Penaeus monodon
TTCCCTACCCCCCCAAAAAACAAATATATATATATATAGTGAGAAGGAACGCCCTTAACAACCAAGTAAGTGTCCATGGATATTACTAAACAAGCAACTATGGTTTAAAAGACTGGTTCAGTATTTAAAGGAGAATGGGAGAACATTGAACTCAAACTCCTCCAAACTCTGATTTTTAGGAAAAGTATCTCTTTTTTTGTATTATGTAATATACAATATATTCCATGCCTTAGAAATGCAAACATATATATTTATATTTCGACTGAAAGGACAATTTAGACTGTTTG
>NC_051410.1:26684344-26684572 GCF_015228065.2 Penaeus monodon
TTCTTAATCAAAATACTAATAATATTCATCAATTGCTGCAATAGATTTATTGTGAAGATATAATATAAAATGCATTTTTTACAGTGGGTATGCTTTATTTCATTAAATTTAGACAGGCTTATGATAATTACCTTGGGAAAATTAATGAAGTAAATTCTAACTTGGTCCTTATGCATATCAGTAACAAAATTCAACACCCTTTCGTGCGCAGAAATCATTGTTCTTGGA